>NC_082359.1:13341606-13646137 GCF_027477595.1 Haemorhous mexicanus
GGCTGTCACTTAGACAGCAAGGTGTGCTGATATCCCTGCTGGGACAAGGACAAAGGAGAGCCCAGGAGGGCTGGAGGGGAGAAGGGCTCCTGCAGGAGCTGTGCCAGCATCAGAGCTCTGGCAGGGCTGGGGAGAGGGGCACAGCACAGCTGCCCTGATAAACCACACCAGGCTGGCACAGCAGAGCTCCCTGATAAACCACACCAGGCTGGCCCAGCAGAGCTCCCTGATAAACCACACCAGGCTGGCCCAGCAGAGCTCCCTGATAAACCACACCAGGCTGGCCCAGCAGAGCTCCTGATAAACCACACCAGGCTGGCCCAGCAGAGCTGCCCTGATAAACCACACCAGGCTGGCCCAGCAGAGGTGCCTGAGGAACCACACCAGGCTGGCCCAGCAGAGCTCCCTGATGAACCACACCAGGCTGGCACAGCAGAGCTCCCTGATAAACCACACCAGGCTGGCACAGCAGAGCTGCCTGATAAACCACACCAGGCTGGCCCAGCAGAGCTCCTCTGATAAACCACACCAGGCTGGCCCAGCAGAGCTCCCTGATAAACCACACCAGGCTGGCACAGCAGAGCTCCCTGATAAACCACACCAGGCTGGCCCAGCACAGCTGCCCTGATAAACCACACCAGGCTGGCACAGCAGAGCTGCCCTGAGGAACCACACCAGGCTGGCACAGCAAAGCTCCCTGATAAACCACACCAGGCTGGCCCAGCAGAGCTCCTCTGATAAACCACACCAGGCTGGCCCAGCACAGCTGCCCTGATAAACCACACCAGGCTGGCCCAGCACAGCTGCCCTGATAAACCACACCAGGCTGGCCCAGCACAGCTGCCTGATAAACCACACCAGGCTGGTCCAGCAGAGCTGCCTGAGGAACCACACCAGGCTGGCCCAGCAGAGCTGCCCTGAGGAACCACACCAGGCTGGCCCAGCAGAGCTCCCTGATAAACCACACCAGGCTGGCACAGCAGAGCTGCCTGATAAACCACACCAGGCTGGCCCAGCAGAGCTCCCTGATAAACCACACCAGGCTGGCCCAGCAGAGCTCCCTGATAAACCACACCAGGCTGGCACAGCAGAGCTCCCTGATAAACCACACCAGGCTGGCACAGCAGAGCTCCCTGATAAACCACACCAGGCTGGCACAGCAGAGCTGCCCTGAGGAACCAGACAGGCTGGCACATCCTGCCCCTCTGCTGCTGCCTGGCAGCCCTGGGTCCTGCTGAGAGGGAAGAGAGGGAAGAGCACTCCTGGGCAGTTTCTGCTGGGCCAGCTGAGCTGGGCTCTGCTGGGAGCTGAGCCACCAGGCAGGATGGGATGGCGACTCCTGCCCCAGATGCACCCAACCCGCAGATGGAGAGCTCTGAGGGCTGAGCTGCTCTCTCAGGTGCCCAGCAGCACGTGTCCCCTCCCCAGCTGAAGGCTCTCAGGGGCTGAAGCAGGACCCAGCAGGGAAAAGGGGCCAGGCCATGTCCTGTCCAGGTCTGATCTTCAAAAAAGCAGAGAGTGGAACCTGAACTTCTGCTTTCCCCACCCAGCACAGAACTTCATTTCCTTCCCAGCTGGTCTCTAATGTCCAGAATTATCAGTATCAATATCCTCATTCATTTTCTTTCAGTTCCTTCTGTAATTGCCTGGGGATATTAAGTGCTGCCAATATTGGGGTCATGATTAACCCCAGGCAAAAAATGCATTGGAAGCCCACAAACCTTGAGTCTTGCCTTGTTACCATAGTTACACCTGACCAAGAGGTGACACCTGAACTCTGTCTTCAGGCTCTAAGTAAGTGATGAAGAACCAAAGAATCTTGGAAAATGAACTGACAGTGTTTGAAGAAGAAAAGGTCAAGCACACTCATGGGAAAATCTTAAAAATTTAAGCTCACACTATTAATTTCTATAAACAACTTGTTATCAGCCTGCCTACACGGATCTGATGAGATTATTCTTGCCAGCTCTTGATCATGATACTGTGCAACTGCATATTGAAAACCTCTGCCTTTGATCACAGGGAGCACAGCTATTACAGAGAATGTGCACTCTGCACGCCTACTAATCTTATTCTGATTTTTCCTGGGAAATGAGCAGTTCTGAAACATGCATCTCAAATCAGGAAACTTCCATGATCACAGAACAAGCAGAAAACAGGTATTAATTGATTCTAAATCTGACAAAATGATTAATACCAATACTTACACCCCCAGATTTCTCCATCTGTCAAAATATTACAGCAATTCCAGCAGGTATAGATGTGTAACTGCTGGGCCTGAGCACAAAGTTCCTGCTCCAAGTTCCATGAGCACTTCAGAGAGCAGTGCTGTGCTAACACAAACAGGGGCTTTAACTCATGTGTCCAGACTTCCTCCTCTGTGAGGTAAGGGACTGATGAGCACAGCTTGCTTTGCCAACCCACGGGTCCTAAAAAACAAGCAATGGGATTCATTCCCTTGATTTCCACTGAAATGACACTGGAGCCCCAGGGATGTGTTTTAGTGACAGAACACACGACAGCTGTGTTGGGAATTTTTACAGCTGCTGGAGAAGGTGCTGAGGCTGGCAAAGGCTTTTCCCCCGTGTTCCAGAGCTGAATTAAAGGAGTGTCAAGTGCAGCACGTCAAAGCCAGGGTCTAGATCAGTCTGAGCCCAGCAGGGTCTGTCAGGCAGTCTGCACTCTCCTTGAGGTGTGACATATGTCACTTCACTATTGTCACACAGTGTTTCATGCTAGGCTAGACGTGAAGTTTTGGAAAAAAAATAAAAGCAACTTTGTAATCATCCATGTCATGTCAGATTTATTCCTGGCATGGAGGAGATGACCAACCTCTGAAAGAAAGGTTCAAAAAGCCATTGTGCACAAGATGGACACACCTGGCTTATTCTGTGCTTGAAGGGGGGTTTGTTTTAATTAAAGCTAAATAAAACCAAATAATGTACCAGAAAATCACGAATCTTTTCACTAATGTCACCCTTCCTTTTGATGCTCGACATTTCTTTGACTTTTCCTCCACACAAACCACGCTCCTGGGTGTCTGAGTGTATCTCAGCCTCCTGGTTTAGAATTTTAGCATTCAAAAAGCTGAGCAGGGGAAACTTTCTCCAGTCCCAGATAAATCAGGCTGGCAGCCATGAGGCCCCAGTAATTTCAGAGTTCTCCCTGAGCATGGAAGGATGTCAGACCTGCACTCTAGAAAGTTTGTAAATCCTGCAAAGGTTGCATTCTGCCCAGGTCCACGTCCCAGGATAGAGCAGATCTTTTACACCATCCTGTGGGGCAAACGTGGGTGCCATGAATCTGAGAAGGCAACCTGTCAATCCAGAGCCAGTGTGCTCATTTTCCTGAACAGCTTTCAAGGACATCTACCATAAATCTGTGAAAGGAGAGCTACTTACAGGTCTGGGATTTATAGAAAGTGCTGCCTGTTTGTGCTCTGCCTTCTGTCAATAGCATTAAGATTTGCAGTTTGCACTGAATTATCCAATGACCTAAATCCTAGCAAGCTATCAAAATCTGTCTCCCAGATAAAGTCGTGCTGGAGTTTGATACATTTATCAGTGCCAGACACACAGCAGTGCTTACAAGCACGGCAATTTCTCAAGTCTTCTTCAGCAGCAGACAAAAGGGAGGTACAAATGAATTACAACCTATTCACTCCAATGGTTTAAAACAATTATCACCCATTGGAAACAAAGTAATACAATTCCTGCCTCCTGATTTCACACAGCCTCCTGCTCTAATGAGGCACTGCTTATTTACCTAATGTAGAGCATCCAAATCTTCTGCTGACAGCTCCAGAATGCTTTATTGTTCTTCCATTATGCTAAATACTTGGGCTAGATCATGCCTCATTATACAAAACAGAATCCACTGCCAGCCAGCTGAACAGGACCTGATGTGGGAGAGGCTGGGGCTTTGCTGAGGGTCACTACAGCCCTGTGGAGACAGGGACCTGCAGCTCCAGGATGTGACATGGGACATTTCCCTGGCTTCCCTCCTCTCCAGCATCAGAGCAATCTGCTGGAGCAGCAGCGAGGCAGGAGGGAGCTGGAAGCTGCACACCAAATTTGAGATGTACACCACTTTAGAAATGTACAACACTTTAGAAATGTACACCAGTTTTGAGATGTACACCAAATCTGAGATGTACACCAGTGTTGAGATGTACCTCAATTCTGAGACGCACACCAATTCTGAGATGCACACCAGTGTTGAGATGTACACCAGTTTTGAGATGTACACCAAATTTGAGATGCACACCACTTTAGAAATGCACACCAGTTTTGAGATGTACACCAATTCTGAGATGCACACCAGTGTTGAGATGTCCACAGCTCCTTTTGAACCCCAGGTGTCCCCAGTGCAGACCTCAGAGGACATTTACAGGGGAGGTCCCACCAGCCAGGTGTTCCTGGCCAGGCTGCCTGGCCAGAACAAGGACCAGAGTGTTATAAATACAGCAGATGGCTGGCTGGACAGGGAACTTCCCATCCTCTCCCCCTGGGATGTATCCTGGGATGAGCTTTGCTGTCAGTCATTTCCTAAACTGCAGGGGAACAGGGAGGGTCACTGCAGGGACAAAGAGCTGCTGCCACCCTTCAGAATGTGCTCACCAAACCCACACCCATGTCCTGTAAGAGCAGGCACAGCCACAGCCCAGCCAGGGGCACTCCAGCCAGCCCAGCCAGGGACACCCCTGCCAGCCCAGCCAGGGACACCCCTGCCAGCCCAGCCAGGGACACCCCTACCAGCCCAGCCAGGGACAGTGCCCAGCCAGGGACACTCCTGCCAGCCCAGCCAGTGACAGTGCCCAGCCAGGGACACTCCTGCCAGCCCAGGACAGTGACAGTGCCCAGCCAGGGACAGTGCCCAGCCAGGGACACTCCTGCCAGCCCAGCCAGGGACAGTGCCCAGGCAGGGACACTCCTGCCAGCCCAGCCAGGGACAGTGCCCAGCCAGGGACACTCCTGCCAGCCCAGCCAGGGACAGTGCCCCGCCAGGGACACCCCTGCCAGCCCAGGACAGGGACAGTGCCCAGCCAGGGACACTCCTGCCAGCCCAGGACAGTGACAGTGCCCAGCCAGGGACACTCCTGCCAGCCCAGGACAGTGACAGTGCCCAGCCAGGGACACCCCTGCCAGCCCAGCCAGGGACAGTGCCCAGCCAGGGACACTCCTGCCAGCCCAGCCAGGGACACCCCTGCCAGCCCAGGACAGTGACAGTGCCCAGCCAGGGACACCCCTGCCAGCCCAGGACAGGGACAGTGCCCAGCCAGGGACACTCCTGCCAGCCCAGGACAGTGACAGTGCCCAGCCAGGGACACCCCTGCCAGCCCAGCCAGGGACAGTGCCCAGCCAGGGCACACAGAGCACAGCCAGAGCCTTCAGCAGACACAGTGTGAGAGCCAGGCCAGCCCAGCCCCACGCAGGGGCTCTGGGATGTGCACTGAAGGCTGTGGGCACTCGGGGGGTTTTGGCTGGAACCCAAGGCTTTCACACAGATCAAAGAGCAAAGCTCCAGGACATAAAAATATCCCTCTCATCCACCTGAGGGAAAGACTGTCCTCGGGAGGAAAAGGAAGAGCTTTCACTGAAAAAATCCTACACTGAGAATTTAAGTTTTGTAAGAGTCTGTGAGAGATTTTGAACAGCTTTTGGAGCTTTCTAAACTCAGCAGCCTGCCTTAAGCTAGGTTTATGTTGCATAAACACTTGCTTTCAGATTTATTATTATTATGAAAGATACAACAGGAGCATAATAAATGATTGTGGTATTAAAGCACATTTTACAGCATCATCTTGAGTGCTATTTCCTTTAATGCTCTGCTTACATGACATGCAGGGATTTGCTCTGAAACTGTATTAGGATGGGAGGATAGAACTCCATAGTACAGCCCAGAACATTTTTTTTCTCTTATCTCTGAACAATTCTTAATTATCCCCAGCCCTGTGAAGAACACACCCTCAGCTTTGAAAGACAGAGGTGGCATGCTGGCCTGCTGCTCTGCAAGGAAGGGCTCTGGGATTCCAGGGAGCCTGGTAACAAAGGTTGGCTCTGCTTCCATTCCTGGGGCCTTTGGCCCGTGCTTGGAACAGTGCAGCCACAGGGCCAGGGCAGAAACAAGGGTCAGCAAGGGGGCAGAGAGGTTCTGAAGGTGTCCTTACAGTGGGAAAGAAATGAATAAATTGGAGCCTGGCCTTTGGATGCAGGATTTCATCACCTCTCTGCTTTGTGCACTGAGAGCAGCAGGAGCTGGGCTGAATTCCCTGCTGGGAGGGGGAACTGCCCTTCCTGGGCAGCCCAGGGATGAACTGAGGGACAGGCTCAGGGATGAACTGAGGGACAGGCTCAGGGATGAACTGAGGGAGATGCTCAGGGATGAACTGAGGGACAGGCTCAGGGATGAACTGAGGGACAGGCTCAGGGATGAACTGAGGGACAGGCTCAGGGATGAACTGAGGGACAGGCTCAGGGATGAACTGAGGGAGATGCTCAGGGATGAACTGCCCTTCCCAGGGGTGCAGGGAGATGCTGCTCATGGATGAACTGCCCTTCCTGGCCAGCCCAGGGCTGAGGGACAGGCCCAGGGATGAACTGAGGGAGATGCTCAGGGATGAACTGCCCATCCTAGGGCTGAGGGACAGGCTCAGGGATGAACTGAGGGACAGGCTCAGGGATGAACTGAGGGACAGGCTCAGGGATGAACTGCCATTCCTGGCCAGCCCAGGGGTGCAGGGACAGGCTCAGGGATGAACTGCCCTTCCTGGCCAGCCCAGGGCTGAGGGAGTTGCTCAGGGATGAACTGCCCTTCCTGGTCAGCCCAGGGGTGAGGGACAGGCTCAGGGATGAACTGCCCCTCCCAGGGGTGCAGGGAGATGCTGCTAGAGGGAAAGTTCTCCCAGCTCCCATGGCAGCACACCTCAGGCAGTGCTGAGATGGATCCCTCCTGGCTCGGGCTGCCAGGTAATGCAGGAATTGTGTTTTGCATTCAAGCTGCAGATTAAATGAGCTGTCTAAAACCACTGTGACCCTGGATGTTTACTGGAAAAAATATTTTAAACATCAGCTTGAAGGACTGCTTCAAAATAATTAATCTTCTCGAAAGCACTAGGCAGAATTTTGGTGTCTAAAGGAAATACATTTCTTTTGATTCTTATTGTC
This sequence comes from Haemorhous mexicanus, assembly GCF_027477595.1. Taxonomy (NCBI): domain Eukaryota; kingdom Metazoa; phylum Chordata; class Aves; order Passeriformes; family Fringillidae; genus Haemorhous; species Haemorhous mexicanus. The sequence continues at coordinate 13,348,773 of NC_082359.1, forward strand.
TCCTGGATTTTGTTTTGTTTTGCTCTTTCCTACTAGGAAAAGAAAATGCCATTTTCTAGAAATACTATTCTGAATGTAGATCCCCATGATGTGCACTAATAACTCACACCATCAGATAACACAAGACTGAGGCTATACAGCTTTTGTAACAAATGAGTTTTGGCTCCCAGTTAGTAAATGGTGCTGCAGACTCCCTGTTTCCCTCTGCTCCTCCCCACAGTTAATCTAGCTCTGATTGCTGTAATGTTCCCTATAGACAGACAAATTGTTTGGGTTAACTTAAAGCATTTACATTAGTTTTTCGTTTGTGACTGTTTCAATTAGCAATGTCATCTATTTCTGAAAGCTTTTTACTTTTAAATAATTAGGGTTTACCCAAGAGGTTAGCACAAAAGAAGCATTTGAAATTCTAATCCACCACCTCAGACAAAACTGTTCCAGCAAATTTAAAATCCTGTTGCTTCTTAAATATATTGTAAAATACAACAGTGTCCAGAGCATACTGATAACCTCTGAGCAGCACAAAGGAAGGGGCCAGGGCATCACATGAGCTGGGTATGAAATGGAAATGCTGACAGACCAGAAATGAGACTGGGCTCAGGGATTTAATGAGCACAATACGGGGCAGGTGGGCTCAGGGCTCCTGCCAGGATCAGATCCTGGCAGGAAAATGTGCCCTTTGAAGCTGCTTCTTAACGTAATCTGTACACAGGACCAGGCTGGGAATTACAACAGAAAGTGTCTTTTCATGTTCCCTTTGTCAGCCAGGCCTTTTACAGCCTTGTCACTAACACACACACACATGGATATATATTTATATTTAATGCCAGAGCAATTGGATTTCTTCTGGAACATATTTCTTTTTCTATCTACATTCAAACCCAGAAAAGAGGAAGAAATCTGCTGCTTCGGTGCAAACCATGCCTCATCTCTGGATTTAGTGCTTATGCTCTTTTTCTTCCTATATTTGATGCACTTGGACCTAAATCATTAAAGCACCTGCTCAGCCTAAAGAGCTGGAAACACTGGAAATGTGCAGAAATGAGGCAGCTGTGCTCAAGCTTCACCCTGTGCCCCGTACCTGGAGGCTGCCTTGCCTTTGCCAAAATGCAATTAGGCAGTCCCAGGTCCTGGCTCACTGACTGGGATGGCAGCAAGGCTGTGGGTGACTCCCCACAGCTCCCAAAAAGCCACCAGGACGTGCAGGTGCCACTTGGAAAGGCTGGGCAGGGAAGCAGATGGAGGCACAGCAGTGCCTGGGGAGTTTTCCTTCCACACACTGAGAGCAGCCAGGGAGATTCCATCTCCTGCACTGCACTGCTCTTGCTCCTGGGAGCAGACTTGGAAACAGGCAGAGAAGGAGAAGTTTATCAATCATAGCTATTGTTTGCATTCAGGATATAGTTGTGATTGTTACTGGTTTTGTTGCCCTAGAGACAGGGGATGGATGGAGAACCACTCCTGAACTCAAAGGCATGCTGGAGCTCACTCTGAATTCTGCTGTTGTCCATGTTCTGCACAACCTAATGCAAACTCTGCTCCTGGGTACCTAAGGATGGCAAAGCCCCAAAGTGCCTTTTCTGCAGGGGGCAGGAGTCACTGCTCTGTGCAGACCAGCCCTGGGGAAGGTGAGCTCTCAGGACACTGCCTGGCCTCCCCTCAGGTGAAACTGCTGAGCTTTCCACTGTGGAAATGACCAGCCCCTTCTAAAGGCACGTCTTGCTCCAACAGTCTGTTCTGCTGCCATGGCCCAGAGCTGTTCATCTCCCCCTGCACTCCTGGCACGCCTTCAGCACATCCCTCTTGTTTTTACAGTGCTCCACACAGAGGGTGCTGCTGTAAAAGGTGCTCCCAATAGAGAGCAAAGCAAAACCAGAATCACATCACAGCCTCTCTTCATCACTGGGGTTATTATTGTTTCAGTTCTGCAGGTGCTGAACGCCTGTCCGTGGGGGATGCATAAGCACTGAAAAACAAGAGCAGAGCCCTTGACTTCCACACACATTTGAGAGTCAGGTTGCTGCTTTTGCAACCAGCACAAAAATCAGGCATCAAGGAGCCACTTTGGAAGAGAGGGAGGTTTCAGAGGTCTGCTGGGCCACTGGTTTGGGAGAGGGCCCTTGGGGTGGGTTCACTGAGGGTAAGGAGAGGTTCAGGGTCTCCCTGGAGCAGCTTGGTGGGGATGAGCAGGCCCAGCAGCTGGCTCAGGTGAGCTGCACAGGGCAGCAGCAGAAAAACTGCCAGGAAGAGTGTGCAGCAGTGATTCAGGAGAGAGGAACTCTGTGCTTACAGCACAGCATCTGCCAGAGCAGGGAATGGGGCTCATCCAGACAAAAGCAGGAAAAGAAAGGGGTGGGGTTGAGGGGCCCAGAGAGGACCACAAGCAGGAGCTTTGGGATTAAAGTGGGCAAAGGAAAATACAAACCAAGTGTGGAGAAATGTCTCCTAACAAACAGCTGACTGTGAAATGCCCGTGAGAGCACAAACCTCCCCGTGGTCTCACTCATGTCAGCCTGGAGCAGATATTTAAAAACATACAGAATGCAAAAAATCACACAAGGCTCTGACCACACCCTGTATCTCTGAAGTGCTTTTCCTCACTAAAACATGTCCCAAAATGTACTGCTGAACATCCTGCATTGTGCTACAGGGATGCAACACGTGCTGGCAGTATTCCTCCAACCACAGCTGCACAGCTGCAGCCCTTGAAGACAAGCTGCTGGGAAGAAATCCCACCCAAAAAAGGTTTTCTGGCCGTTGAGGTGTGAAAAGGTGCAAACCCTGGTGGGCTCAGAGCTGCAGCTGGCTGGGAGCTGCTCCTGCACTCTGCCCTTCCCACCAAGTGCACCCCATGTACCAGGCACCCCCAGCTGCAGGGCTTCATCAAGGACACAGCAGAGGCAGCTGCTGCCCTCAGATCACTTCACTGGATTCCAAGTTAAGTATTTTAATGGATCTGGAATTAATTTCCTTGGTGTTAAAGTGCAAACTGGGCTAATAAAAGTGACACATTGACTTTTTCCAGAGAATGATGTTCAGCTTACGCAGAATGGCAGCATAAATGAAAATTAGCCTCAAGACAATGTTAATTACATTTTATCCATTAGTAGGAGGGTAATTGAGCCACTCATTTTCACTGCAAAGAAAACCCTTCTGGCTTCATAAAGGGAAACTATGTGTTTAATGTGCAAATTAAAGTCTAACAATGGAGAAATTCACAACAGAAAGAGAACCAAAATGCAGGTAATGTATATCTCTATTATATTGCAGTGACCATCTTGGACATAATATGGGTTACTGCCCTCTTGCTGAGCTGAGAGAGATTCAAAATGCATGGCAGAAATCAGTTCTCTGAAGAATCAGCCAGGAGTTACTGACATGAACATGAACTATCCTGAAAGACTTGACTGACCCAAGCAAACACTCGACATGCTGCTGACAGTGCCATGAGAACTAACTCTGCTCATAAATAACAGCTGCAGAAAATGGTCCTTGCTGATTTCCAATCTTCCCACTCGTTCCTGTTAGATCTGCACGTGGCTGAAAAATGACATTTGCTTCTGCTCAGACAGAAAATCCCCCCAGAGAGCTGAAGGCACCTGGGCAGATCTGAGCAATCCCTGGAAGCCAGGGAGCACAATCCCTTCCAGGACCTCTACCAACAAGTGCTCTGACATCTGTTAGCAGTTGCAGTCATCGTTTGAGTTCTGAGAAACACAGGACACATTAACAGAAGTATATTTTGCTCTCTGGACTGCTGGAAACAGTTTTGCTGTTTATCTATATTCCACGATATCCTATTGCCTTTGGACCTTCCATGGCTAAATAGCAAGATTTCCAGTTCTGGACATTAAACTGCTCTGGAAATTCTTATTCCTGCTACCTACAGGCCCTCACTCCCTTTCTGCATGCCTGTTACCCACCCTGGGCCTCACTGCATTGAGAGGAACCATTTCTGTCTGGGATGCTCTGAGAGAAGAGCTCTGGAGCTGCTGGAGCCTGGCGAGACGCAGCAAGGTTGGAGTCCCTGTGGAGGTGCAGGTGAGGTTACCACGAGCTGGTGGAGGCACTGCAGCTGGCCAGGCTGGAGTCCCCTCTCAGGGCAACACAGAACTCACCAAACACAGGATTTCAGTGCCAGGCACAGCACAGCATTCCCTGCTCCCCCCTGCAGCAGGGGGACACCGCTGGCACAGCTGGGCCATGCCGTGAGATGTGAGGGACAGTGTCACTGACATGTTTTAGGAAAAATCCTTTCCTTAGGGTTCTTCCCTCCTGAGAAGCTGAGAGGCCTCAGGAACAAACTGTAAACAATTCTTATCTGCTGCTGTGGGATGCACCAGGGGAATCTGGGATTGGTCTCATCTGGTTGTTTGGAATTAACAGCCAACCACAGTTCACCTGCCCAGACTGTCTCGGTCAGAGACAAACCTTTGTTATTCATTCCTTTCCTATTCTTAGCTTAGCCTTCTGATGAAATCCTTTCTCTCTGTTCTTTTAGTATAGTTTTAATATATTATCTATCATAAAATAATAAATCAAGCTTTCTGATACATGGAGTCAACTTTCTCGTCTCTTCCCTCATCCTGGGACCCTTGTGGACAATACTGCAAACAGTGTGTGACAAACCAGCTGCTCAAGGAGCCCACAGTCTGTTTGGCATCTCCCTGTCCTGTCCCCAAGGCCACTAAAAGAGGGAAGAGCCCCAGACCTGGGCTGCTGAAAGCTGCTTGTGCACAGACAGCACAAGGAAACCTCACCAGAACCAAACCGTCACCTTCATCAGCAAATCAAGTGTAGGTGGAACAAGATTTAGCTGCAGATAAATGATGGATTATCTGCCCACTGGGCTCAGTGGAATCCAGATCAGACCCTTGAACTTCCTGACCCCAGGAGCAGCATCTGGGCAGAGTCACAGTGAATTCAGAATTCCTGCTTCTACAAAAGCCAAAAATTCATTCCCTTACTCAAAAATAATAATTTTAAAATCAACCTTTATCATAATATTACCACGAGCATTGAAAAGGATTATCTTATTACAAAAATGAAATTACTTAAATTTACCCTCATTATTGTTTCCCAGGGAAAAAAGAGGCTTTTTTTATTTCAGTGTGGATGAAGCTGCTATTTGCATTTAAATGAAGACATCTGAAGAAGAGGAGCTAGAAAGTTAGGGGTTTTTTTCTTTGAGAATGGGATTTCATGTCAGTATTCTATAATGCAAACCCAGCTCCACTTTCTGCTTCATTAAATAGTCTGTCACAAGCTGCTTTCCAAAAAACTGTCATGGAGAGTGAGACACTCTGATTAGTCCCAGCAGAGGCTTTGTAACGATGGCAGTGTTGGTATCCCCTCAACACCTGCCTTCAGCAAACAAATGAGCTGTTTGCATACCTGCTGTACAGCGAGGATTGTTTTAATTGACTCATCATAACTGCCCCTTGAACAGTCTCCTTTCTCAGAGCTCTGACAGAAGCAGGCTGTATCAATGGCACTGAGCTTCCATCCCACCCTGACCACCCAGAAAAGCAGGTGGACACAGAAATACCCACTCCATGCCAAAGACACTGCTCAGGAAAACAGGCAGGACACCAGCTCTGCACCCCTGACACCTGCAGGAATCACCCTGCAGGAAATGACCATTTCCCTGGATGGGAGGGGGATTCCATGGAATGGGATTCCCTCTGCATGAGAGGGGACACTGGCATTCACCTGGCTTTGGATGTGGGGAGCAGAGCCCAGGTGTGTCTGTGGTACCCAGCACCAGGCACTGCAGAGGGCCTTGGCAGTGCCACCTGAGTGTCCCCCACTGCCCAGGCTGCGGGCAGAGCTCACCTGGGCCAGAACAGGACAGAGAAGCAGCACAGGCCAGGGTGAAAGAGAAGCTCACCAGGGGCAGGAGGAAGAAAAGCAGAGCCAAGGCTGTTGAGTCAGCCTGGGTGGGCAAGGTAGGAGTTCAAGAGCAGGATTCAAGTGTTAGCCAAAACCAGCATGGAAACATCTCCTTTCTTCCTCTCCTCACAGTAAAATGAGAGCCAGGACTGATGACAAACTGTTCCTTGTGTTGAAGGGGCTAACTGTGAGTTGGAATGCTGCACCTCAGAGACTGGTGATGAGAAATGCTCTTCTTTGCCAGCTGAGGGTGGTTTGTCACAGCCAGGATGCCCAACATGAACACCAAGCACCTCCTTCCCTGCCCAGCCTGTCCTGGGGAAGGCCTCAGCCCACAGCAGGGGGACTCAGTGCCTTTAAAAGAATAAAAATTCAGCCCCTTTTAGTCTGCCCAGGCTCCAGCTGATTGGCTTTGCAAACACCAGGCTATTTCTCATTACTGATTGGTATTTAATTTGCAGATCCTCTGCTCAACAAAGATAAAAGGTCAATGCTCAAGTTAACACATGGAACTCCTACTTATTGAGGTCAATGATCTGTGCTCCATGGCTGTGTTCTGTGCAAGTTCCACTCCCTTGTAACTACACATGGCACAGTTTCTAAAGCTATTGTATCAGCCACCTACCAAATACACGGTGAATAAAGCAAAACTTTTTATTTTATAACAGTAGACACCTCATTTAATTGATTTTCAAGAATAGTAATTTTAAACTAAGCAGTAAATGGTCTCAAGAAAATTCCTTTTAATGCAGCAAGGCAGGGATGCTTTGATTACTTAAACCAAGGGAAACCAAAAACCTGCAGGAAGCTGCAGAAAAGAAAGGGAAATGTAAGGATGAAATTCCTCTCCCCAATGTAATCATGCACAGGAAATTCAGTGTGCATATACACAAGGACAGGATTTGGTCCAGAGGGATGAATTTGCAGAGGATGCTGCTTTCCCCTTGCCCCCAGCACTGGCACAGGCCCATCAGTGTTTGGGGGGCTCTGTGCCCTCAGCAGGCTCTGCAGAGGGGCATTTCCCACCCTGCCTGCAGAAATGGGGCTCTGGGGGTGCAGCCTCTCCCTGAGGTGCCCAGGCAGAGCAGGGGGTGCACTGACCCTCTCTGGGAATGATTTCTCACGCCCTGACTGCTCCCACCCACTCTCCAGCCCGACAGAAGGTGCCCAGGTTCCTCTCTGCCTTCTCCAAGGAAGATGCAGAGGGCAGTATGGACCCAGCCAGGAGGGCTGCAGGTCCCACTCCTGAATGTGCCAGGCAGCCCTGGCTGCTGGCCTGAGCCCTGCCCAAACCCCTGAGCTCCTGCAGGAAGCCCACCCCCAAAAGGCTGGTCCCAGACCATCCCCTACCAGGGCTCCCTGCAAGCACTGCCATCACCCCTAAGGCTGAGCACTGAAGTGACAATTGCACCAGCATCTGCTTGGTCACTGGAAACACACCTGGAAATCCACATTTTTAAGAAAATGAGAAGAAATAGCCTACAAATCAATAGCAATACCCACAGGCTGAGGTTTTTAGCTTGCCTCTTTGCTGAGGCAGGAGCAGTAGAACTCCATCTCCTGGGGGGGTACCAAACCCTGCCCTGGTGAACAGAGTGTCTGCACCAACAACAAAGCACCAGCCCTGCCTCTGCTGAGCACTCACACACAGAGCTACCGAGGTAGAACTCACATGTACAGGTGGATGAGTTTCTCTTTATTCCCTTTTCTCTAAACAAACCTGCATCAGACGAATAGCTGACAACTGCCTTTCTTTCCTGGCCCTCCCTTTCCCTTCCTCACGCTCCCTCTCTCCTTTAGATGTGACTCAGAAGGGAATCTTTCACAAACCAAGATGTGTGACATCCAGGAAAATATTAAATCCTACTGGTTTAGTCCTAGAAATAGTAAATAAACCAGCAAACATACAGGCACCTTTGAAGCTCAGTTCATGTTTTCCTATGGAAGGCCTCTAGCCAGGAACAATGTAAATGACACTCCCACATGAACAAAAATAACCAACTTCAGTCCTTTAAAACCATGTTGAGGATCACCTGATGATCTTTTCATACACTTCTACACTGACATCCAGGGCAGAAGCAGGATCTCTCCACATGAACCCTTCTGAAATGAGTGATTCTGTCTCGAGAGCCTCCAACAGGAGCTGCTGATGTGCTGGAGCCTCAGGAAGAACAAGCCAGCAGGCCTGTGACTCAGAGCTCTTGGACTCACACCTTTATTAATAAGCTTATTTTCCTTTCTTTCCAGTGAATTCTGAAAATCAATCCTTTTGTCAACTGCCTTGTGAACAGCGTACATGAGGGCAGCTGCAAGGAATTCCTGCAGTCATAAAGAAGTGTAGGCACATATTCCTGTGCTCCTCTCCTGCCATAAATAATTCCATTTGCTCAATGCTGAGGACTTCTCCAACAAATAAGAACCGTTTATGCAAGCAAGGAGGGAAAGGTTCACTTTGCAAAGGGCAGAGAATGGATGTGGAAAGAGAATCAGACAGACATACAAGAAACAACAAAACAAAAGCTGCTTTTTGGCCACAGAGAGATCAGTCTTTCTTCAGATAAAACCAATCAGAGCCCATTAACAGAGTGTTCTCCCACTGCCTTCAGGCCACAGTGACAGGTAAAATGCTCCCTTCAGCAGCAGCTGGACTAACACGTGTTTCCCACAGGGGTTTTTCACAGGTTGACATTTGAAGTTATTTGTCAGATGCCTGTAGTGAAAACATCAAACTGCAGCCCAAAGCAAAGCTGCTGCTCTGACCCCTCCCGTGGGTTTGGGGGTCAGCAGCCTGGCCCAGCCAAGGTCCAGGTGTTCCCCAGAACCACAGAGAGCTCCTTCCACCCCACAACAAAGCAGGCACACATTCTGGAAGGGATGCTTGGCCCTGACAGGACAGAGGAATGTGGAACTCACTGCAGGCCCTCCCACAGTGGGATTTGGTCCCAGGCTGGGCCCTTGCACAGGTAGGAAATAAATTTCACATTAGGCTGAAGTACCTCTAAGCACTCACACACTGTTCTTCAGTGCTTCTTAGCATAAAGACCTGTAAAAGCAGGAAATGAGTTAAATGCTTTCTTCCAGCTATTTGTCCATGAAGCAACTCGTGATTGGATCCATTTAAGATAAAAAAGAAAGACTGAGAGCAGATAAGAGTCCACTGGCAGGTATTTCTAAATGTCACTCTGCTCACAGAACGCTCTCAGCTGCTGCTGCATTCCCAGCCTTCCTCTTCCTTCCTCCAGCCCATGTCCTTCCAGAGCACCCATCAGCACTGCCAAGGGAGGGTTACAAAGGCACATTTTCCAGTGGAGGTAGTGACTTTTGAAAGGGCATGACTGGGCACCCTCTCCTCTGCCAGGGCTGCTGCAAAGCACACAGAGGTTACCTCGAAGGTGTTCACAGGGGGAGGGCTGGGGCTGAAGTGTGATCAAATCCCATCCAGGGGAACGCTGGATGAACTTCCCAGCAGCAGAGGGCACTGGGCAGACAGGTATGAAGGTAAGGTAATTAGTGAGGTCAGTTTATCAGGGCATCCAAATTCTTCTCCCATTCTCAGCCTTTGTGAAACTCCTGCTGGAGGGATTCAGACTGTCTGACAAAGGTTATTTGAGTAAAACCTGTGCTGCTTCAGAAGAGAGAACCAGCCCCCTCAGTGCCCTGCCCCAAGGGAGGAGGGGATGGACAGAGGCTCAGCTGGGCTTGGAGATCCCTCTGCTGTGCCAGAATTACTCAGGCACATGAGAGAGCCAGTGTCAGAGGAGGAATCACAAGTCCCTTCTCCTGACTCTGTACCCAATGTTCCCAAGATGTGTTTCCATATCAGTGCCTTTCTCTGCCAGGGTTTAAGTTATGTAACTGCTCTGTCCAGAACCTGGGTCAGGGGTTTCTCAGAGGCAGCAAATGCTTCTCTGCCACCATTAAATCCCCACCTGCAAGCTGGGTTCAAATGCCACAGCCCTGTTGTGACTGCACATCAACACCCCGGGTGTTTTAAGAATCACTTTGCTGTTGCTCTAAGACTGCCCAGTGTGGGGAGAGGATGTGGGGAGCCTTCAGCCAGACACCCTGCTCAGCAGCACGAAAAGCAGCACAAGGACCCCAGAAGAGCTCTGCCAGCAGAGCTCTGTGCTTGTACAGCCCAGCTGCTCTGGGGGACCGAGCTGCCTCCCCAGCTGGGGAGCAGCACAGGCAGCTTCACCTCCATCCACAACCCCCAGGCACAAGCAGCCCCAGACATGTGCCACAGTGTGCTTTACTGATAGCCTGGCTGGTTGCTAAGGACTTTTTTCCCAGAAGATTCATGTTTGCTCACTGCTTCCAGGCAGCAGCAGCAGCAATTCTTGCAATTAAGATGTGAAAGTTCTCTCAGGAAGGAGAACCAAACCATTATTAAAAAGTCATTGAACTTTAAAGGGCCTCCTTGCTGGCCACTCCAGAAAGCAACAAGAAACTCTGTAAATCTGGAAAGGACAGAAATAGAAAGCAAACACAGGAGCAAGCAGCAGCACCTGCTCTGCCCTGGGGATGCCAAGGGGGTGATCTGGTTCTCGAGGCAGGGCAGCTGGGGGCCAGCCAAGGTGCACAGGTGGCACTGGCCAGCTGTGGGAGGCCACAGAGGAGCCCTGGGGCAGGGAACACCTCGGGGGCTGCAGAAGGAGCTGGTGTCAGGCTGGGCAGTGCCCAGAGGGAATGAGCAGCGAGGGAAGCAGGTCAGCTCTCAAGGTCTCTGGCAGAGCACTGGCTTCTGTTTCATTCAGCCCCTGCCTGGGACAGGGCAGGAGGGTGAGAGAGCTCCAGAGAGGAACCTCAGCACCCTGATAAATGGCAAAGGCAAGAAAAGCAATTGCTGTTCTTCCTTTACTAGAGAATTTTCCGAGTCTCTCCACAGATTGTGTTCTTCACTGATATCCCCGGGCAGTGTTATCAGGAGAAACAGAAAAGCACATCCTCTCACCTCCATTTCTGTAGTCTTTTGGACTATGAGGAACCACTAGAGACAAGGACAAGGCAGTAAAACCTGCCTCCCTGATCCCCTAAGAGATCCCTGATGATGCTTCCTCCTAGACTGTTGATCTGGGTTACTGGGATGTGTGGAAATTAAAGGAAAATATTTTGCACAGGAAGTTCCCAATCTTTTCCAGTCATCAGCTCAGTTCTTTATGATTTCCAAATCATAAAGAACTGAGCTAATATGAACAAAATATTAGCTCAAATATGAACAAAACCTCCCTTTCCCTGAGACTGAACCTCCTTCTCAGGTGTGGGATGCCTGAGATGAGAATTTTGATCTGCACTGCAGAACCACTGCCTTCCTCTGCCTCAGGTAATTTACTGGGCTGAGTTTATCCTGGAAGAAGAATCACTTCTTCCTCCTGGAAACCCTTCCTCTCTCCACACCTCACTTTTAAATGGAAATGTCACCAGAGGAGGGTACAGAGGGTACCATGGCAGATGCTCCTCCTGAAATCAGCCTCTCCTCACCACGAGCAGGATTCACCAGGGCTCTGGAGACCTGGGGGAAGGAAGGCAGGAGCAAGGCAAGGATCCATCTCCAAACTCACAGAACAGTCCCCTCCTGTTCTGGCTAAACACCAACACCACTTTCTCACTCTTTAGATCCTTCCCACTTCAGTATGGAGAAGGGAAACCAGACATGAGGATAACTGGGACTGGACCTCTGCCTCCCCCTGAGGACCCCCCACCCACGCTGTAGAAGCTGAGACACAGCTCAGAATCCTTCAGAAAGCCAAGTCTGGAACATTTCAGTTTTCCACAATAAGGAATTCCTAACTCATCTGACAGACCACGGAACAGAAAGCACATCCATAACCTGTAAAATCTGACCCTGGCTCTCACTGCACCTGCCCAACAGTCCCCAGGGAAGGAGAGCTGTGGGCCTTGGTGCCAGCTGCAGCACAGATCTGTTCTTTCCTGCTCCTCCTTAGGACTAAATCAGATGTATACTTTTACATAATTTTACATATGTTCAGCTTTTCTCTTCTCTGTTTTAAATGTTGAACTGCTTTGTTTTCCCCCTCATGTCCAAGCTTTTCACTTTTCTTTGTGGTTCCTGCTATCACCTTATCAGCAAAGAGCTATATACATTTATTAGATTGTACCCACTTCTGACAAGGAAACTTAATTCCATTTTCTGACATCTTTTTAAGATCAAAGAGAAAATACACATGTGAAAACAACACACCTTCATTTTACTGAAACAGGGAGAATTATTTTTAAATTCAAAGCTGGTTTGCCTCGCAAATACTACAACCAGAATTTGGAATTTTTGCCCTGAATTACAATGGGAAGTCTCATCACTACAGTGTATTGTCTTTGTTTATTGAACTATGTAAGTTTTGTATTTCTATATAACATAACAATTATTGGGGTTTACAGCCAGTTGGAACATTTGGAAGTCCAGCAAGTTATTTTCAAATTGTCAGGACTGATTTTCAGGCCAGGTGTAGAGTGGTTTCAGTATCAATGTTCCCTCTCTTTGGAGCTGATGGGTGTAGGAAATAGAAGTTTAGCATTGCAGGCAAAGTCACTTTGAACTGTAACTACTGTGTCTCCAGGGGAGGGATTCTGCAGAATCCCACTCCAGGGTAGTGATTCTGTTATTTTATGATAGAACTACTAGGAAGTGGTATGAAAAAGAACTAGGCTTTTTTTATTTAACATTTACATTTCTTATATGGCTATAATTTAGTCTCTTTAAATGTCAAGCTTTTTAAAATGAGCACTTTCCACATTTTGATGTTGTTGGGTGTTTTGTATTCTCCTCACAATTAGAAATGACATCAGTGATTATAAAACAACATTAGGTATTCCAAAATCTCAGCTGCACAGATTTCCTGTTTCACTTTTTCCTCATCCCTTCTCTGAAGGTCACAAAGGAAGTGAAACAGATGTGCTGTTGCAGAATCTATCTTCTCTGCATTCAGCAAACATTAAATTCTGAGATCTTCACCCTGGGTGCTTTGGGTCCATGTCCTCTCCCTCTGAGCACATCTCTGTGTCACATCTACTGTCCCTCTGCAAGGGGAGCAGGACCAGGCTCTGGAGGGCCTGGGCTGGTGCTGCTGCTCCTGAGAACACCTGGGAGCCCCTGGAACACCCTGTGCTCAGTGCTCAGCCTGAATTCCTGTGCTCAGCCTGAATTCCTGTGCTCAGCCTGAATTCCTGCTCAATCCACTGGCCCTCATCCTCTGACTGGCATCCTGCCACTGAGAACATCTCACAAAGGAAAAGGAGTTCTTAAAACCACTGGCTTGAAGAAGGATGGAAAAGTCAGGGAATAATTCTCTTAATTGACTACTCTTCTTACTACTTGTAATCTAGAGGAAATCTAATTAATTCTACATGAAGAACCACTATTCTGTGGTGAAGTGTAATTCCTGATCTCAGGGGCTTCAGCTTACCAGTTGTCGAATTATCCAATTACACACTTGTTAAAATCCATTTTGGGGAGATTTTCATGGCTCGTAAATAAATAATTTCAAAACCTTAAATCCCCAGGAGAAAAAAAAAAAAAAAAAAAAAAGGAAGAAAAAAGAAAAAAGAGAGGGAGGCCCCCAGCCCCCAAATCAGGAAGAACATCTAATAATAATGTCAAGAAGCTGCAAAGAGAGATCCCAGCCTGGTCTGCTCCAGCAGCACCCCAGGGGTGATGATCTATTTCAGCAGGGAGAAATGCTCTGCTTCTCTCCAGCAAGGCTGTATTCAAACCACTGCTCTGAAGGGAACCAATTAAGGCAGCATCCCCTTCACCCTGCCAAAAGGAACAATCTCCAAGGGAGAGCAGAGCCAAGCCAAGGACAAGGCTGCTCTGGAGCCAGCCCAGGGCCACCAGGCTGGGCAGGCAATGCCCTGAGAGCCAGGGGGGCTGGGGCTGGGCTGGAGCCCACAGCTGGAGCCCCACAGCTGGAGCACTTTTCTGCTCTAAACGAGGTCCCTTTCAGCTGGCGGAAATTGGCTCCACAAAAATGATCAAATTATAAAATAATTATAAGACCATCGTTCTGAAAACTCAATTCACCACCAAATGATTTCTGTTTTAAACTCAGAACGTTTGTAAGAGCAGTGGTTTTGCAGCAGTGTGAAAACAGGCCAGCACTTCTAAATCTTGTGTCCAAAGGAGGGACAGGTCCTGCTGAAACCTGCTCTAAATTCACATCTGCCATGTTTTCCTGGTCCTTCTACATTTCATAGCTCCAGAGCAACACAGAGATTGTCAGGGTGAAGGATTGGGCTTGTCTCAAAGCCTGTTCAGTCTAATCAAAGAAAACACATGTAACTCACACTTCAGAAAGAACAGCTCTTATGCAAAGCCATTTTTCTTAGGCTTTAACTCCTAAGGAAAATTCCCTTGTGCCTGTTCCTGCTTCCCTGGGGAGCCCCATTTCCAGGTGCCACATCAAGCTGTGTGGCTGTCAGCAGCTGTGCCAGCAGGCAGCCCCAGCCCTCGTCACTCACTGCCCTCTGACAGAGCCAGGCTGCTGCTGCTCCAGGTGATCACAGCATCACTCAGCCCCACCACAGCTCCAGGGACAACCCAGCATTTCCAACCTCCTGTCCCCAGCAACAGCTTCAGCAGGATCCCCTTCCATCCCCCGTGCTGAGGGTGGCAGAGGAAGGACTGGGCTGAAGGAGATCTGCCCCGTGGCTGTCACTGCCTGGGCACGTGGGGAGCCACCCGTGTGTGGGGTGCTGCAGTGAGCAGTGATTCCTGCAGTGCCTGCTCCACACAGCAACGCAGAGTCTGACTGGGCAGGGAGAGCTGCTGCCATTGCAAAGGCTAAGGGCCCCAGGGTGGTCATGAATTCTGCAAGGAAACACCCACAGGAGGTGGCACTTGCTGCCTGGAGATGGGGTGTGCTCCACTGCCAAGTGCCTGCATTCCTCACCCCACCCTCTGCACACAAAGCCAGGGCTGGTGGGCACAGCTGGCCTGCCACAGCAAGGCCAGGCTTTGGGGAGCAGCAGCAAGAGCAGGCAGCTGAACCCCAAACCCAGCTGTATTTCCAGACAGCTCCAGCTGGAAATGAGCCCTGAAATCAGCCCCAGTGCAAGGAGCAAGAGCCCTGAAATCAGCCCCAGTGCAAGGAACAGGAGCCCTGAAATCAGTCCCAGTGCAAGGAACACGAGCCCTGAAATCAGCCCCAGTGCAAGGAACACCAGCCCTGAAATCAGCCCCAGTGCAAGGAACACCAGCCCTGAAATCAGCCCCAGTGCAAGGAACACCAGCCCTGAAATCAGCCCCAGTGCAAGGAGCAAGAGCCCTGAAATCAGCCCCAGTGCAAGGAACATCAGCCCTGAAATCAGCCCCAGTGCAAGGAACACCAGCCCTGAAATCAGCCCCAGTGCAAGGAACAAGAGCCCTGAAATCAGCCCCAGTGCAAGGAACAAGAGCCCTGAAATCAGCCCCAGTGCAAGGAACAAGAGCCCTGAAATCAGCCCCAGTGCAAGGAACATCAGCCCTGAAATCAGCCCCAGTGCAAGGAACATGAGCCCTGAAATCAGCCCCAGTGCAAGGAACACCAGCCCTGAAATCAGCCCCAGTGCAAGGAGCA
The DNA here is from genome assembly GCF_027477595.1 of Haemorhous mexicanus. Taxonomy (NCBI): domain Eukaryota; kingdom Metazoa; phylum Chordata; class Aves; order Passeriformes; family Fringillidae; genus Haemorhous; species Haemorhous mexicanus. The sequence goes on from NC_082359.1 coordinate 13,364,237, forward strand.
AGAGCCCTGAAATCAGCCCCAGTGCAAGGAACACCAGCCCTGAAATCAGCCCCAGTGCAAGGAACAAGAGCCCTGAAATCAGCCCCAGTGCAAGGAGCAAGAGCCCTGAAATCAGCCCCAGTGCAAGGAACAGGAGCCCTGAAATCAGCCCCAGTGCAAGGAACAGGAGCCCTGGAATCAGCCCCACTTGAAGGATGTTCACCTGTTGAACACAGACTGCAGAACTGCCACACCCCAGGGCACTGCCCAGGGCCTGGTCCATCACTGGGGTGCAGAGGTGCCAAGGGCACAAGCTGTGAAAAGCCTGAGTATTTAACATCCACATCCAGGAAAAATGTCCTGCAGCTTCAGACCCCTGTGATTCAGTGAAGTCCTGAGGCACCACAGACTCTCCCGTGCTAATGAAACACTTCTCCCATCAGCTGCACGGGCTGACTGCAGCTCCCAGGATGGGGAACAGAATCTGATCAGACTCCCACACTGCACAGGGATTGATTAACGAGCTCTGCAGTACAAAGTCCTTGCAGTGGAAGGTGCCTGAGCACCAGAACCCATCCATAAGGGAGGTTTCTGGATCCAGGCAAAGCTGGGAGAGCCACAGCCAGTGAGACAGTCTGTTCCTCTGGACTGCCACAGGAATATTCCAGAATCAGACGGACACAGCAGCCCAGAAAGAGTCCAGGGAAAATCTGTGGTTTTACTGCTGTCAGTAGTGACCCTGGAACAGACTGCTGCTCAAAAGTGCAGACAATATCAGCTGGGAAGGCATTGGCAATACACGAGCTTGAACTACTAAACAGAAGCAACAGATGAACCCAAGGATTCAGGAAAAGGAAATGGAATGAAATGCTGTCACTGTGAGAAGTTTCATCACGGGGACTGGACTGAGAGTCAGAACTTCAGCCATCAGGGAAGAGTCTCCAGTCTGGAACAACGGAGCAGCAGAAAGGCCTGGATGTAACTGAGTCACAGTTATGTGCCAGTGCAGAGAAGAGCCACGACCAACCCTGCAAAAGCCCAGGAAACAGAACCAGACCCTGGCATGCATCTTCTGAGACAGAGAACAAACACCTCCAGGACATAAACACTTGCACAACAATGGCAAGAGAATCTATCTGCTGTTCTGACATCAGCTGGGATGTCTACTTCCAAGAAAGGCGACTCCAAAGCAGAGCTGCTGGGTGCTGAGGCATCACTGGGAGAATGGCAAGCCTGGTTTATGGTGTGGAATCTGAAGTCCTTGGCCTGTCTAATTTCAGGAAGCAATAGAATATATTTCTGAAAAGAAAGTGGTTGCTGGCAATATCACAGTGATCCAACGGTTTCTCCCTTTCTTAGGAGTAGATTTCATCTGTGATTCACTAATCATTTTGATTTAAAAAGGCTCCTTTTCAGCACTGGGTAACATTTTAATTAAATATTTGAAAACTTGCCGAATACTGTAATTGCAATTTAAAAGCTATGAATTAGGAAGGTAAAAGCTTTTATCTACTCTCTAGACATCTCTTTCTTTTCCATAAAGCTGTCAGTGGAAGTCTTTAGGAACAGTCCCTCATTGAATTGGAGCAGGACAGAGGGTTTGGCTGACGTGACCCTGCCCTGCTCAGCTGCCAGGCAGGGCTCAGGCTGCTCCCAGCCCAAGCACATCCCCAAATCCATCTGCTCCTCTCCATCCCTGCAAGGGGAGACTCACCTTTCAGAAAAGCTCAGATTCCACCCCAGCTCAGAGGGTGGGTGGGGTGGGGAGGCTGCAGCAGCCCCAGAATGCCACTGCAGCAGCCCACTGGGAATTCTGGTAGCCAAGCCTGAGTGCACCCCCAGTGTGCACCAGGACATGAACAGCACCATTTACCAGTGAAACGTGTCAGGCACATGGATTTATAAGGGCATTAGCACCCTGGGCATTTACAAAATCCACCAGAGCCAGCCACTGCCATGACAGCTGATCCCTGTAATTATTAGAAATAATTGCAGTACAAATAAAGTTTCCTTTATAATAAATAGCCTCTTTACTGCCACAACTGATTTTATTTATTTACCTGGTCTGCTTATACAGCTTCTCATGCTGTAAGTAGAACACTTTACTTGCTGTCAACACGTTCATTAAAGTTTTAAAAAGAACATCAGGAGCAGGTTGAAACAATGGCATACATGAAATTACATGTTCAGCTATAAAGACCAGTAAAAAAAACCAACCCAAATTATTCCTGTCTCCAAAACCAGAGAAATAACAAAACACATTATTTTCATTGTGCTTCTTTCTAAATGGAAGAGGAGTAATTTTTTTAATTTACTTTAATTTTCAAATGCTTTGCAAGGACCACAGGGGAAACTGAAGTACCAAACTAACCCAAGTTGGATGCCCAAAGGGCTGCACGTGAACCCTCACTGCCTCAGCACCAAGTGCAGCAGGACAGGGATCTGGAGGTCGGGAATGCCCCGAGCTCCTTCCCTGGCACTGCAGTGCAGAGAAGGATTTCCCTTCCCAGCCTGCCAGGGGTCCAGGGACTGCTGCCATTTGTCTCTGCCCTCTCCCCTCCCCTCCATCCCCACACCTGCTGCCTTGCAGATGCCATCTCCTGGCAGCTTCACAGGCTGCATGTGACCTTTGAGCACGCAGCTCTGTGCTGCTGCAAAATGGCTTTTCTTCATCTTTAATGGAAATTAAGAGACTGAGAGATTTGTAGCAGCTGCCAGCAGAAGCTATTTTTGTTCTCAGGAGCTATATTTTGCCACTATATCACTTGATAATAAAGCAATCACGGCTCGTGGGCACACCTGAGGAGAGCTCTGCTTTCCTGCCACCTCTGGGACCAGTGGGGAGGAAACCTTTTATCTTTTCAATTATGTATGGAGAGAACAGAAACCCCAACATCCCACATTACCTCAGTCTGATCCTTCCACAGCCCTAACCCTCGACCAGAACTCGTGGGCCTGCACTGCAGGGCCCAGCTGACAGCAGAGCTGGGCTCAATACCCCAGCCCAGGATATTCTGGGAGAGCCTCTTCAAGAGCAGAGGGGTGGCACAGCCCTCATTTGGGAGCCAGCCCAGGTTCAGCTGGGAGACACACCCTGCCATCAAGGCACCAGGGAGAAAACCTGGGTTTGGTTAAATAAAGAACCACAGCACTGAGTAGTTGGAGTTGGTAAATACAAATAACAAGAGCAGCCAGTTCTGGGAGTCTGGAAGTGCAGAGAACACCTCCAGTCTTCAGTAATGGCATAATTAACTTGCTATCACCAGGCAAACATCCAGGTTACATTTTTTAAATGCTTTGAGATTGATTTTTGTTTTTCTTTCAGCACTAAATAATAATGTGTCAATATTTTCTAACAGATTGCCTCAAAACAGAAATGAGGCACAGCCAGACCTCACCCAGGCATGCTTCATCTCCAACAACACAGAAATGTGAAAGGGACAGAAGAGGAAATGCACAGACTTCTGACTGCACTTGAAACTTGGGTATCCAACAGGCATTTTTAGGTAAAAACAAGGCTGAAGGATCAGGCCATGTTCAAGTCCTGTGGTTTTCACTGTGACCACGGGGTACCTGCTTGAGTGCACTCCTGCAGAACAGACAGCTGGCTACGTGCTGCATTTTGTGCTCCCCAGCTAATTCAAATTAATCAGAGCTCATGCCATTCCTTTTATTTCTTTTCTCACTCTCAAATGGACATGGAGTCAGAATTCAGGATGTGGAAATCCTGTCTCTCAGGAAGCCCAGGCCAAGGTAAGAGCACTCAGGTCAGAGATGCACCACGATGGAGGAGTGCCCGAGCACACCTCGTGCTGCAGCCACAGCACTTCTGAGCAGGGCAAATGCCACCAGCTCAGCTTCTGCCCAAAAACCTTCTGAGAGCAGGGGAAATGCCACCAGCTCAGCTTCTGCCCCAAAACCTTCTGAGAGCAGGGGAAATGCCACCAGCTCAGCTTCTGCCCCAAAACCTTCTGAGAGCAGGGGAAATGCCACCAGCTCAGCTTCTGCCCCCCAAAACCTTCTGAGCAGGGCAAATGCCACCAGCTCACCTTCTGCCCCAAAAACCTTCTGAGAGCAGGGGAAATGCCACCAGCTCAGCTTCTGCCCCCCAAAACCTTCTGAGCAGGGGAAATGCCACCAGCTCAGCTTCTGCCCCCCAAAACCTTCTGAGAGCAGGGCAAATGCCACCAGCTCAGCTTCTGCCCCCCAAAACCTTCTGAGCAGGGGAAATGCCACCAGCTCAGCTTCTGCCCCACAAACCTTCTGAGCAGGGCAAATGCCACCAGCTCAGCTTCTGCCCCAAAAACCTTCTGAGCAGGGCAAATGCCACCAGCTCAGCTTCTGCCCCACAAACCTTCTGAGCAGGGCAAATGCCACCAGCTCAGCTTCTGCCCCCAAAACCTTCTGAGCAGGGGAAATGCCACCAGCTCAGCTTCTGCCCCACAAACCTTCTGAGAGCAGGGGAAATGCCACCAGCTCAGCTTCTGCCCCCAAAACCTTCTGAGCAGGGCAAATGCCACCAGCTCAGCTTCTGCCCCCCAAAACCTTCTGAGAGCAGGGGAAATGCCACCAGCTCAGCTTCTGCCCCCCAAAACCTTCTGAGAGCAGGGCAAATGCCACCAGCTCAGCTTCTGCACCCCAAAACCTTCTGAGCAGGGCAAATGCCACCAGCCCAGCTTCTGCCCCCCAAAACCTTCTGAGAGCAGGGCAAATGCCACCAGCTCAGCTTCTGCCCCAACACCTTCTGAGCAGGGCAAATGCCACCAGCTCAGCTTCTGCCCCCCAAAACCTTCTGAGAGCAGGGCAAATGCCACCAGCTCAGCTTCTGCCCCCCAAAACCACTGCAGCAGCCCAAGAGCAGGAGCTGGCCTCCCAGGCAGGACCTGAGTCCCAAGGTGTTTCCCTCTGTCCCTCCCTCCCCTCCCAGCTGTTGTGCCCCAGCCCTGCAGAATGGCAAACAGTTCCTTACCATAGCCAAAGGGAGAACTCCTACCAGGTCCTTCTGGCTTACGTAGATCTTGGAGATTCCCAGATCTGAAGTGGTGTCTCCAGGATATTGCACCTGCCAGGTGATGAGCTGGGTCTCAGGTAGGTCAGTCAGCTCTTCAATTTCAAAATCAATCTGCATGATTTCAGAGGAAGGACCCTCCGCACTGCAGCAAAAAAGGAATGAAATGTTCATTCACATCACTGATAAGCCAGGAATATAATTGCTTTTATGTTAATAATACCTTGGATTAAGGCTCCTTCAAAGAGAGGATTTGGTGGGATGATGGATTAAACAATGAATTAATAATCTGTACTTGTCTCGAGACTTCAGGTTGTTTCCCACCCATTCAAGTGGCTCAGGAACACCCTGTGACTGGATCACTGTGCACTGCTCCATTTCACAGGGGGAGAAACTCAGCAAAGGCAGAACAGAGGCTGAAAGTACAGCCCAAACTGACTGCCAGACCCCTCTCAATGAGCACACTGCATTTCCTCCCTGCTACAGCAGCACGTCAACAAACCTGAAGGGAATCACTGCTGGAAAGGGGAAACCACTGCATCCAAAGTATTTTGTGTTTATTAAAAAGACAGGCATGGAAGAAAGGTCAAAGCTCGGGATGGGGTCTGTGAACAAGGGCAGCAGGGAGCAGAGGACTGCAAAACTCAGAATTAATTTCTGGCTATACTGCTACCTCGCTGTGAGTGTCAGTGGGAAGCTCCTTTTGTCCTTTGCTAAACCAGGAATTACAGATAATCGAGCTTGTTGTGAGAGTTACAGAACTGGGTTGTTTAATATCAGCCAGTCCTGCCAGGATCCTGGAGAGAAAAGCCCCAGAGAAGAGCAGAGCCTCACTGGGTGGGGCACTGGGTGTGGCACTGGGTGTGGCACTGGGTGGGGCACTGGGGCTTCGGGAGCTGTCCTTCCTGGGTTCCAGCTTTGTGTCACAGGATTCCACACGGCAGAAATGCAAAGAGGGAAGACTGGAAAGGGAATTGATGCAATTCCTGTGAAGTTTGTTATAAAAGCAGCTCCTGCATGGAAAGGCAGTGAAGATTGCATTGTTAAGGTGAGCTCCTTAGGCCAGTGGCATTGAGAGAGACAAGAAAATGCTCAATTTCCTGTAAAGCTGCAGAGGAATGGGGAATTTCTTAGCAGTGCACAAATCCAGGGGACACTCAGAATGCTTTTACTCCTGAAGCACTGAATGCTGAACCAGCTTCAGTGTTTGTGTGGAGGAGAAAGGAAAGAGCAGAATTTCTTTCTGGGGGATAATCCTCAAAGAGAGGCAGACTGGCACAGCACGGAGGTGTCACAAGGCATTTCTGCTGGAGAGTGCAACTTGGAAAATGGGAACATTTCAGCAGCTGATTAGAGAATCCCAAAATGCACCCAAACCCCAGCAGGCTTCCCAGCTGATGTGGGAAAAGAGCTGAAACTAAGAGTACACTTTTATGAAGACCACTTATGACAACAGCCCCAGACTGGGACTCTTCCCAAGATCCTGAGAGATTTCCACTGTGCTGACTGAATGCAGAGCTTTACCCAATGCCTCCTGAAGAGCCTGCTCTGATCCTCTGTAAGGTTTGTATTGCAGTGGATGCACTGCGTTCTCTCCCTCCTGGATGGAATTTAAAGCAAGCCAAAATAGAACACATTGTGTTCAATTTCTCATTTCTTCATGTCATGGAGAAAGAGCAGGATTTCCAAACTAGCACTGAATGCAGTCTCAATCCATGCAGACCTAGGTGGGGTTTGGCTGTCTGTCTCTGCCCCCACACACGCTCAGGATGGCTCTGGCACGCTGGGCTTCAAAAGATGAGTCTGGACTCTGGGTTTTTTCAGCCTTCAGAATTGTTTATTATTTCTTATCTATAAAGTCCTTTCTCTGCCCTAAGGATCTGACCAGCACAGAGCCAAAGGCACTCTGCCCACCCCCAAGGTGGTCACATCTTTTATAACAAAAACTACATATATCATATTTACCTTTTGTCCCCAATACCTGTCACCCTCGTCACCAAGTGCACCCTCACCCCAGACCCATCCCCAAATGCCAACATCACTCCAGAAGATGGAAGACAGGAAGAAGAAAGAAGAGCCTGGTGGCACACCCTGATTCCTCCATCTTGTCTCTGCAACCCCCCTGTACCAAAACCCCAAAATTTGTGATTCACCCTATAATGATATCTTCCCTTCACCATTCACACCCGAGTGATTCTCACAGGTTCCATCTCCTCATACATTGGTGGCACATCCTAGATGGATCAAAATCAAGCCACCAAGTGCTTTTGGCAACATTCCAGGACTCCCGAGCCCCCCAGGGGTTCTCTGGGTAGCTCTGGACATCAGGAGTGATGTGCTGAGCTCCCACAGACCTAGGTGGGATCAGAGGCTGCTTTCTGCAGCTGTGACCACTGGATCTCAGTCACCCTAACTGTGTGAGCAGGGAGGGGCAGAGCCTGCTCTGTGCAGGGTGTCCCACCCCAGCTCCTGTGCTCGAGGAGCTCCTGCAATCTTCAGGCACTCTGCTCTGCTGCCTCTGGCTCTGAGAGGGGCCCTGCCCAGGCCCTTGGCCAGGGCTGACACCACATTTCTTCAGTGGCACAGCTCAGAGGGATGTCACAGCCTGCTCTGAAGGGGCACTGCAAACCCAGGAGCAGCTCCTGGACGTGGGCAGTGCTCTGAGGTCAAGGATGCCACGCTGCCCTCACCAGCTGGGGGTCTCTGTGCCCCCAGCACCTGCCTCCTCCTGCAGCTCCCCAGAACAGCCCTGCAATGTTCCCATCGAACACTGAACCCTGCTCCAGCCCTGGCTGCTGCAGGCTGGAATGCACTGGAGCAGCCCGAAGCCATCAATATGCAAACCAGGAAAGTGAACAGAGAGCCTGGGGCACAGGAAGGAGAGAAAAGGTGATTTTATTCTCCAACAGCCCCACAAACTCCTGCAGGCACCAAAGGACTCTGTGGCCTGAAACACTGCTCAGCCAGGGCAAGGGGGGACAGCAGAGCTCAGGAAAGGCAGAAATGTTCCCAGGATAACTGGGAAAACTTCCCAGCAGAGAGAAGGGTGGCAGCAGCACAGCTGGCCCCAGCAGGCCTGAAGGGGTTTGTGAAAACCATTACACGGGAGAGAAAATTAAACTGAAAATTACTTTCCCATAAAAGGAGGGGATGAGATGATTTATGCACCACAAAGTGGAAAAAAGGTGACGTTTCAGACAGAAGTTAATTTTTTGGGTAAAAGTAAGGTCATGTGCTATGCTGTCATTCAGACAAAACCCCCAAGTTCCCTTCCCTGTGTGGGAGGAAACAACATCAACCCACAGCAGATGCAGGACAAATGCCTGAAAAGCCAAAGCACTGCCAAGCTGGAACAAAGCTCTGTTTTTTCTAAAAAAAGTTTCATTTCTGATACAGATTCTGTTTAAAATGAAAAAAAGAAACCTTTTCCTATGGTATTTTCCCAGAATGTAAACAATTTCACTCAAAGGATCTCACAAACCTTCTCTGCTCCTCTCTTCTGGAATTTTAAGCCATTACTACTGATACCATCACTGAACAGGGCTTGTTTCCTAACCAAGAGTGAGGAGGTAGAAAGGAAATCAAAGATCACTAGAGAATCAGCCCCTCCTTCAGAATATTTGCTTTTTGGTACCTCCTTCCCTCCTCTCCCCAGCCCTAGAGCTCCCCTGGAGCACACGGGCATTGCATTTCCATCCTTAGAGCAGCAGATGCCCAGCAGTGCCAAAGTCTTTAAATAAAGTGGATTTTATCCATGTTTTTGCAGTGCTCCTGGGAACATGCAGCCCAGTAACAAACTGTCTTCACACCTAAACAGATTTTGGGTGGGGAAAAAAAGGAGGAGGAAACTAGAAGATATTAAGAGAAAAGAAATCACTGAGTGAAAAATCTCCTGTACCAGAAGGAATATATATATATATATATATATGTGTGTGTGTGTGTATCCCATCTATATTTAAAGTAGCCAGGAGAGAATCCTGATAATCTTTTCATTTATTTTTACCAAGAAAAGATTGTCTGTCTAGTCTTTGCTGAATTCTTAAAAAATATCCACAACTCTGGTTTCAGGAGAGAGAATCCTTTGATTTGTGAGGGTTTTTTGTTTGTTTTAAGAAGCCTCTACATCTGAGTCAAACTGTTGTGGCAGGAGGGACATTTGCATTCCTCTCCACATTTGCTGGGCAGACAGAGATCACAGCTCTGCTGAATAAACAGCCACTTGTGATGCACTGAAGCCCTTCTGCTGCCAGCACCTCGTGGGGAGAGCAGGGGAGGTGTGGGGTCCTGCAGGGCACCAGCGGGGCAGTGCCAGGAACAGGAACCCTCAAACACCAGGGCTGCTGTCCAAAAAGGAGTCAGAGGAGTCCTGTAGCCTCGTCTGAGTAAAGGGAGAGGCCACGGGGCATTTCCCATGGCTCTCTCAACATTCTGGAGGACAGAGCCTCCCTTTTATCCCAGTTTTATCCCAGCCACACTTCCCCCTCTTCCCCCACTGGCCGAGGTAGTTGAGAGGTGCAGACCTCCCCAAACCCCTCCTACCAAGACCCCTTCTCAAGTATAACCCCCCTTTTCCTCTGCTTGTGTCAGCCAGTGGCACTCCTGTGGAATCCATGGTTCTTCCCACTGTTTCTCATCTCTGGATCTAACTTCCCCTCTCAGCAGACCCACAGCTGGTCTGTAAAGACAAACCTCTCTCATTCCCTTCATCCCTCAGGGGAATCCTTCCCACTGTTCCTCGTGTCTCCCAGTGCCAGTCCTGCCAGCAGACCCAGATTTGTTTGCAAATCCCTGACTCCTTTGGGAGGAGCCCTCTGTGAGTCTGGGGGCTGCTCCAGGTGGGCTCTCCTTGCTGCTGCCCAGGCCCCAGGGCTCTGCTGCAACTGCCCCAGGGGGGATTGCACCCCCTGCCCCAGGGGGGATGGATGGGGTCAGGGCCACCAGCACATTTCAGCTCTTGTCTTGTGTTTCCTTGTGGGTCTGTTCTGTACCTGCATCCAGACTGCTGCCCTTGGGGTCTGGGCAGAACACAGCCTGCTCTGTGCCAGGGGACAGCTGGGCACAGCCTGGGGCACAGGGCTGGGGAAGGAAAGCTCTGGGGCTGGGCACAGCCTGGAGCACAGGGCTGGGGAAGGAGAGCTCTGGGGCTGGGCACAGCCTGGGGCACAGGGCTGGGGAAGGAGAGCTCTGGGGCTGGGCACAGCCTGGGGCACAGGGCTGGGGAAGGAGAGCTCTGGGGCTGGGCACAGCCTGGGGCACAGGGCTGGGGAAGGAGAGCCCTGGGGCTGGGCACAGCCTGGGGCACAGGGCTGGGGAAGGAGCCCCTGGGGCTGGGCACAGCCTGGGGCACAGGGCTGGGAAAGGACCCCCCTCCCCTGGGGCTGGGCACAGCCTGGGGCACAGGGCTGGGGAAAGGAGCCCCTGGGGCTGGGCACAGCCTGGGGCACAGGGCTGGGGAAGGAGCCCCTGGGGCTGGGCAGGCTGTGGCATCTTCTCTTGTTCACATTCTCCCTCTCCCAGGTACCACAAGTTAAAATCCCCACAGTACTCTTACAGAGAGACAGTTCTTATTTAATGAATCCAATCCAATTGATTTTCCCTCTGCTTTCCAGACTAGAGTGCAATCATGAATATTTTTCACCTTGGTTTTGGAGAAAGCTTTTAGACCTGCAATAACAACTGCAGGTTTCCATGGACTATTTTGTTCCTACAACTGGTCCTTAAGGTAAAAAAATCAAATGCTGCAAGAACTGCCATGAAGCAGGAGTCTCAAGCAGCACTGGGGCTGGCTCAGCTCCAGAAGGAGAGCTCACCACGGGCAGCTCTGCTCTCCCTCATCCAGCCAGGGCTGGGAATCCTGCTGGCCTTGCCAGGCAGATCCCAGCCCTCCCTGGCCCTCAAAAAGAACATGTCTGAGTTCACCCAAAAAGCTGGAATTTTATTAAGCCAAAGCCAGCAGCATGGTGCAGCACTGCCCCACGTGCTGTCAGCACACTGACAGCTCATCCTCTGCACATCACACAAATAACACAAACTGAAATATTTCAGACAAGAAGGTGAGACCTGGGGCTCAGCCCATCCCGAGGTCAGAGAGGGCACTCCAAACCCAATGTCTGCAGAACCTGGAGCACTGGGCTACAGCAAAGATCATTACTCACCCCTGATGTATCAAGAGAAGGTGATACATACAGCACTACATTACCATTTAACTTTATTCAGTGTCATCTTACTATTAAAAATTCAGGATAGGTAGGCTGAAAAGTCATTTTTCCGTGGGCATCACCATATGAAGTGAACCAACTAGCAAGAAAAATCACCAAGAAATGAGTCTACTAATCATGTAATAGAGTTATTTTTAAAAATTGATCCATCTCTCTGGAGCTTGACATCAGTAGTGTTGGTTGAGAAATATTTGCTGAATTATTTATTTGACTTTTATTTTTTTGCTATTGTCAAATAAATTATTCACAATATGATTTTCCAGCTGTTGATAGCACTTTTCCCAAATAACTCAATCCAAAAGAGAGCAAAAATTAGCAAACCTCTTAATATAATATCAATTTAAAACATAATTACCCACCAGGTCAGCAGTTCAGTTCAGAGCCAGGGCTCTGAGCGTCCCCTGGCGTGGCAAACCCAGGGATCATTTCCCAAATCACTCTGACTTCATTCCATCCCATGTGATAATCACTCAAGAAATGGTCCCCAGCAGTCAGGGCCACCAGGTCCCTCTGCAGCAGCCCCAGCCTGGGCAGGAGGCAGAGCTGAAGGCTACAAAAATGGTTTTACTGACAGGGCAAAGTCCAGTAAAACCCTGCAAATACACTCAGTCCAGCTCTCTGCACTGCTGCTTTATTGTCCTTGGCACAGAAATAACAATAAAGGTGGGCTAACTCCCTTTAGGTGTGGTGGAGCTGCAGGGGAGGAGAGCACAGAGCCCCAGGTGCTCACAGCTCACTGCTCAAGGGTCTGCAGGGTCCAGCCAAGGCTCACACCACAGACAGCCAGGGAATGTGGGGCTGGCTGGCTTATCAAGGGGGAACACCTGGGAAAATGAACCCAGCTGCCATTTTATGGGCAGGAAAGCCAGGCACCAAGGCTTCAGTCAGGAACACTGAGCACAGCAGGCAGGGAGGGGTTTGCTCAGCACTGGCAGTGAGATTCACAGCATACCCACACCTGAGCCTCTGGATCAAGAACCCTCCTGAGCATTCCTAAAAAGAGCTTTCCATGTTTCACTGACATCACAATCTGGCAGGCTGGTAACACCCTCACAGCCTCCTGGAAATGAAAGAAACCTCCTTCTGACTGGCAGGAGCTGCAGAACCCCTGCACTGCTCGGAGGGAATGACCCAGGATCTTCCTGCTAAAACCCTGCAGAGGCAGCACTGCAAATATTGACTCCAGAGTAATCCCAGCACAGCAGACAGACCAAGCACCGTGCTCAGCACAGCCCTGCAGCACCACTCACTCCTCACCCTACAAACAGTTATCACCTAAAAGCCCCTCTCACACAGGACCAGCAAATTTACACTTGGGCATAAACATATGTGGGGCTAGACTTTGGAATCCAGAATGCTTGTGAAATTATGCCCCCTGCTAATTTTTAACAACTTTAATTGTGGCATTGAATCCAGAGTGGCAGATCTGGTGCCTTGGCACTTAGCTGCAGCTCTCCACAGTGAGATCTGTAACTCCTTTTTAATGCCTTGCTTATTGGTGTCCACACTGCTCCCACAAATGCAATTACATAGAAAAGCAGCATTGCATTCCACAAGACTCACACTGTCAAAGTATTTCAAAATTAGGGACTTATCTGGAGATACCTGCCAAGGCACATCCAATATATGAGATTAGTGCCCTCAGCTGCAGGAATTTCCTCTGCTGTGAACTATTCAGCAAGTATTTCTGCTGAACTCGTACATCTTCCAAAACTGCAAAGTCCTTTTCAATTAAAATAAAAATTTCTAGAAAGAGTTTTCTTTACACAATTGTTCAGCGTTTGCCAAGTCCAGAATTAAAAAAAGGAAACACTTTCCAGCTTTCTTAATATTGAAATGGAAGCTTTCAGAACCCCATTTGTTTCTTATTTTTAAGCAATAATATGAAAATAAACTGAAGAGAGAAGATACACCTTGCCTCCCTCCAAACCCAGCTTTTTGAAAGAGCTTTAGGATGAAATATATTTTAAATCACAGAATTACAGGGCAGTCTTGGTTAGGAGAGCCCTCTGAAACCCACCTGGTGTGGCACCTTTGTCAAGGTAGATAATTTCTCAGTAAACTGTTCTGTCTGTTCCAGTCAGGACAGGACCCTGCTCCAGCTGTGGTACGTTTTTGTTGGAGCAGATGTTTCCCCTCCACACACCTTGGCATGATCTGACAGCCATGAGGAAATCACACAGACAGGATGATGGGACAGGTCTGCAGCTGAGTCCCAGGGCCTGTCAGAGCCAGTCACAGCTCTTGATGCACTGGTGGCATTACAAACTGTGGGAGCTCAGGAGCTCTCAGCAGTCCTGCTCTTGGCAGCATGAGCTGGTGGAGCCAATCCTGTTGGGGTGCACCTGCTGTTCCCCCTGGAGGCTGTGCAGCACCTGAGCTCGGGGCTGGGCAGCTGCAGGGGGACACAAGGCTCTGGCAGTCCTTGGGTGTGCTCTCAGGAGCGATGGAAAGAACAAAAACAATACAAATAAAACATAATAACAGCAGTGGCAGGTTATGATTGTAGTTACACTGCAGGGAATCACCCCGTGGGAGGTGCCCAGAGACAGCAAAGCCCCCGAGGGCAGGGAGCAGTGCAGGAATCGGTGCAGGAATTGGCAGCACTGGTTTGTGCCCCTGGGTGTCCCTGCTGGGATCTGTGTCCCTGCTGGGATCTGTGTCCCTGGGTGTCCCTGCTGGGATCTGTGTCCCTGGGTGTCCCTGCTGGGATCTGTGTCCCTGGGTGTCCCTGCTGGGATCTGTGTCCCTGCTGGGATCTGTGACCCTGCTGGAATCTGTGTCCCTGCTGGGATCTGTGTCCCTGGGTGTCCCTGGGTGTCCCTGCTGGGATCTGTGTCCCTGGGTGTCCCTGCTGGGATCTGTGTCCCTGGGGGCTCCCAGTCCCACCCTCGGGGGGCTCTGTGTCCCCCAGCAGCAGCAGCAGCAGCAGCCCAGTGTCGCTGCTGCCAGCGGTGCAGGAGCTGCTGCAGCAAACCCCAAGGGCAGAGACCCCTGTGCAGGCAGATCCCACCTGCAGAGGGAAATCCAGGGCAGCAGAAAACAAAGCTGCAGCCTGGGCTGGGCTGCTCCCTGCCAGGGCAGCCACCACACCGTATCATCTCTCCATAAACTCACCAAGCTCCACGCTAAAGGCACTTAGGGATTTGAAATGCCTATTCCCTGAAAGACTTCTGCAGAAGCTGATTATTCTAATGGCAGAAGCAGCCAGAGGAGCCACCCTGGCTGGAGCTGAAGTCAGAATTCCAAGAGCCCATCCCAGCCAGACATGCACGGGATAATGGCCAATGCAGCTCCTCCTCCTGCAAGTGCTCTCAGTAAACCACCGAGCTCCTGCAATGGCTGCTAACAGCTCCCTCCTCCAGAATTATTCCTTCCAAGTCTCCGTGTCCTCAAATCACCTCCAGCCAAACAGCTGTAAACAAAACCATTACTGCAGAGAGACTTAAATGGACTTCAAATATTCCCTGATCTGAGGAGGCAGATGAGAATGGTGGGCTCCCACCACCTCACCTCAGCACACTCTGGCAGGACGTGGCTGCACTCGTTTGTCATTTCCAAAGGAAATTACTCTTTCAGTACAAATAATAGCATGATCAGACTCATAACTAGAAAAGTGGAGGAGACAGGAAAACAGCCATGGCATGAAATGCTCCCTGAAATCCTCAGGACAGGTGCCCCTGAGAATAGGAAATATCCCCTGGCCAGAGAGAGGAGCCCGTGCTGTCAGCTGGGGAGGTGACAGAACCCGTCACCCAGCCCTCCTTGTGGGCAGACTCCCAGCTGCTGGGATTTGGGCTCCACAGCCACTCTCAGAGCTCAGTCTGCAGGGACTCACCCTGGACCTCAACAGCAGATCCACCTCGGAGCTTCAGCAGAGCCCTGCTCCCACCAGGGCAACCTCAGACTGAACTCGGCCATCTGTGCAACTGACTGGGGAAAGAGGCACATCCAGCCCTTGAGAAAGACACATTGATTTTATTGAGCTGGAGGCAGGGGAAGAGACACCCTAATTGTTATAATTATGAATTCAGTAATGTTAGTAATCATTGACAGCTTCCACGGGTTCATAAATCATTCACAAAAGGGGGAGAAGCAGTAAGTGAAGATCAATTTCTGCTCCTGTGGCATGTCACAGCCCACACCTCAACACTGGACTGCTTGAACTACTCACTCTTATTTAGTTTTCACTCTTACTGCTACTGCCCCAGAGTTTCGTGGTCCAACTGTGAGTCTTTAATGACTTAATTGAATGTAAACTCTCTTTCTTTGCAAGGCTAACATGGAACCTTTGCAAATATAGACACTGCTCTTCCTTCCCTGCAGTGAAAATCCTCGAGGGGGTACGAGCTGGGTACCAAAAATGTGGGCTTAGAATATCTGCTGCAAGCAAGCAAAATGGAAAATCTGGATGGGGAACTTACTCCAGACCTCCTAGCTACCACGGTTCTTGGAATTTGTGTGGAGAAATCCAACGGGCAGCTGTTCTGGGTGTTAAAAGCAGCCAAACGAAGTGCAGAATTAAAACACAGCCCTGCCAGAATTATCACTACAGTCTGTGAATATAAACGGGTTTTCAGGCATGGCTTTCCATTTGCTTTGCTCAAGCTGCTTGACTTTAGTTCTGCTGTCATTGCACAGCAGGATAAGGTACAAACAAGAGCCACAAGGACTGCAGGAAATGGGCAGGGCTTTTAGAAAAACTGTAGAAGAAATAATCTGCCAGATTTCCAGAGGGCCTGAATGAGCAGTACTTAAAGGAACATCAAGTAGAGCAGAAGGTAGGTTGGTGATTTTTCTAAAAAAAATCAGTAGGTGAGGCTTAAAAGGCACAAGAAGCAGAAAGTGCTCCCTTTCCACAAATATTTCAAGGATTTATCTGTCAAGGAGAGAAAATTGCTAGAGCAGGTAGGCAGGAGAGTATAATTAGAAACAATGAGAAACATGGAGCAAATTCAAAGCACAAGGACAGTGGAAGAGTCTCAGAAAGAAATGGCAAACACAATCTCTGGGAAGGTTCAGAAGTAGATAGGATAAAATGCTTAGAGAGAAATCATTTCTGCAGTGGCATGGATGGCTATAACAAGCTGGTTTGGGAGTTGTTTTTCTTCTTCCAAGCTCCTTAATAAAGAGAGGATTATGCAATCAGTCCATCTGAGTCTCTGTCATTCCCTCCAGTACATTAGACCAATTTCAACAAAATTAGAGAGAAGAGTAGAGGTGAAGAATGACTAAATTTTGGAAGCAGAAGGGAAGGAGTGATGCCTGTGTGAGAAGGGATGCAGAGCACTCCCTGAGAGCCCCGAGTGCCCCCATTCCTGAGCAGCACAGACAGAGGAAGCCCACTCCTCCCATTTCATGGCTTGCTGACCTTCCTGCCAGTCCCAGCTCCAGAGCTGACCCTGCTCAGAGCCACGGCAGCTCTGCCACTCTCTGGGACTCCTCTCCTCAGCCAGGCACACGTGGAAGTGCTCTGCTAAATGGCAATGAACCTCAATAGCCTGCTGAGCTGGGATCTCATTTATCAGCAAAATCTGCAGCTCAACTCAGGAAATTCACCGAATTTACACGTGAGAGAGTCACTGCTGCCCCTGGCCCAGTGCTGCATGGAGGTGAGCCTGCAGTCACAGAGCTGAGAGCATGGCCTGCCTCCTGCCTCCTGCTCCCAGCCAGGCTGGCTGCAGGGGCAGCTCAGCCAAGGCAGCCCCACGGTGCCCTCAGGAACAAACGAGGTTTGTGCCCAGCTCAGCTCCTCAGCACAGAGCACACTCAGTGGCTGCCTGCTTCTCACTGCCAGCACAGCTCATGGAAATTTAAAATGCAGAATGGGTATTTTCTCTATCAGAGCATCCTAGGACACACAATGAACAGCAGGAACTCCAAAACTGAAGGAAGGTGAATGAATAACTCTTCTTTCATGGTATAAACATGGAATAACATGAATTAATCCATCTTCTCTTGGACAATTCCAAAAGAAAAGCACTACAAAATATGTCTCTATCTCTTACTTCTGTGTTTAATAATTTAGAACTCTCACTCTTTGTTCATAAAAGAAACATTGTGTTCTGCAGAATTTGTGGAGATGTAAAACAAGAAGCAACAAAATCCTCTGAATTACTGGTGCAGACTTTTCCAGTGCTTAGGAGCAAAATAATCTAAAGCATGAAACAGCCAAGGATTGGTGCCAGAGTTTTCACATGAATGTGAGAAGTGGGCAGATGAATTGTGTGGAGAAAAGATGAAGTAGAACCAACTTGGGAGCTATTTGTGTAAGACAGAGAAACGAAGAGCGTTGGAGCAGGGGGTGGCTCCAGTGCAGACATTTCTCCCAAAGTTACCAAAGAAGTGACACCTCCATCAGTGCTGATGGGTGTAAACATCAATTAAAGGGTGTTCCTGCTTCCAGAAGGTCCCATGCAAACATGATCATCCTTTGCTCTTCTCATCTATCTCATGAAATGCAATCACAGGTGGCAGAAAGAGAAGCTTCCACTGCTCCCACAGCACTGCTGGAGCTGCAGGTGAAATGCAGGGGCAGAACTGGACTGAATTCAGGGAAACCATGGCACTGGCTCCATTTCCAAGCAGGAATACAACAGGAGCAGCCACAGGGCCATGAAAAATTGCAGCTGACGTGGAGCACGGAGCTGGGAGCCCAGGAGAGGTCTGGCTGTGTCACTGCTCTGCTGAGTGACCCCGTGCCAGCCACGGCCCCACTCATCTCTGCACTTTTCTGACATCCTCAGGAGGATTCAGGGCTCCACATCCGTCACTGGAGCCCAAAAGGAAGAGTTCAGGGCTAAATTAAGATTTTCAAAGGAACAAATCCTGACCACTGAGATGCTCCAAGAGCAGAACCCCCTTTTCTCACAGGGAGGGATCAGCCAGGGCTGCAGCACACCCAGCAGGGATGCCCTGAGGGATGGCCAGGGATCTCTATCCCACTCCACGAGCTGCACAGCTCATGGCAGTGCCCTGTCAAAGGGTCAGACTGCAGAGCTCTTTTCTGGCTAAATCACTCCACTCCACTGCATTTACATCTGCACTAGGCCACTGCAACACTTGCCTTCTTGACAGTCTAAAAGACAGACATGAAGTCCTCCATTAGCTTGTTTTGAAACCCCTCAACTCTGGGGACTCTCTGGGTGGTAATTCTGGTCTGCACCAGGGCACTGGCGTTCCACAAGGTCCAGAGGGAAAGAGAAATGAACAAAAATAAAAGCAGTAGCTGAGAATGCAGTTTTTTTATATGAGCAGAGCTCCCAGTCCTGGTTAAACAAGGAAAAGCTCAGTGGTGCATCTGTTACAACTGGGCTGGGTGAGAAGCAGGAACTGGGAGCTCCAGCCACACCAGCTCCCCCTAGAACTACAACAGAGTGAATTTTTAGCTGTGCTTTGCACTCCTAGACAACACAGAGCCCCAGAGCTGTGAATGCTGCTGGGTTTTATGAATACATATCTATATCTACATCTATCTATCATTTTGATGTGAGTGACTGGAGCAACCCCAGCGAGGATTCTGAGCCAAGTGGATGTCCTTGCCCTGTCCAGCAAGCCCCCATCACTCAGGGAGCTGCTGCTAATGCACAGTGACAGTCCCAGAGCAGCAGCTCTGCTCTGCCAGGCACAGCACAGGACACTGCATTCGGTCACAGCACAGCTTTCAGTCTGACAATACAACCCACTCTTTGCAGCTGAAATATTTATTCAGGCACAATTACCATCAAAGATTAATATTTAAATAAAGGGTAATTTGTTTTTGTTATTACTTTTATTTCTTTTTAAACAACAGTTAGGATTATGAACTGAATTAGATTATTTATTCCTAAAGTGGCTCTTTAACATTCTGCATTTATTAATACCAGGGTGAAATGCTCAGCCATTGATCAAACTCTTCTCCAGAGGGATGGCTTGGGAGGAAAAAAAAAAAAAAACAAACCACAACAAACCAGCCCCTGAGCTCTGGATTTTACAGCCATTACTGTCAATTATCCACCCCACTGTGGGAGCAGAGGAGATCTTCATGCATGCCAGCTGCAGCCTCATCCCTGAATGCTGCAGAGGCAACTCTGCTTTCAAACACTGAAGGGGGGACAGAGAAAGAGGGAAAACCAAGCTAGCCATAAAGCAGAGATTCTACCACACGTCTGGAGACCTTGGCATAGGAGGCAGAGCTACTTATTTGAATATATTTGGGTAGCTGTAAAAGAACCCTGACACTGGGGGGGTCTCTGGTCTCCCACCTCAGAGATCCTCAGCCCTTTCTGGAGATGCAGCTCCAGGCATTGCACCCAACAAGGCTGGGAGCACACACAGGAGGGCACAGGCTGGGGCAGGTGGTTTGAGAGCCCTGCACTCACCTCAGGCTGGGGCAGGTGATTTCAGAGCCCTGCACCCACCTAAGGCTGGGAGCACACACAGGAGGGCACAGGCTGGGGCAGGTGGTTTCAGAGCCCTGCAGCAGAGCAGGTGCTGCCCCTGCCCTGGCACTGCAGCCCAGCCCTGCACCTTCTGACCCGAGGTCCTTGGGATCCCAGACACAAACCACAGCATCACAGCCTCCATTAGCTCCCCTCTGTCCCCTGTCCTTTTCCTCCAGTGGTAATTAACTGTGCATTTGCAAAAAGCACACACACTTCAAACAGGCAAACCCATTGCTGCAGCTTGCCTGAAGTCAGGAGATGAGCAGAGACATTCTGGCAGAAAGCTGAGTAAAACTGAAGTGACTTACACCTAACATTATCCTTTCCCCTGCCTCTAACTCTTCCCTCCTTTCCTGATCCTTTTCTACCAGAAAGATTTCCAAGTTTTTCTCCAAGAGGAAGAATGGATAATCAGAAACCTCCTTGGGGCCCCCGACCTCTGGTAAATCAGTCAGCACTGGATTGGATAATCTTGATTTTAAAAGAACATAAATAAATTACCAGGTAAATAAACATTGCTTTGATATGCTGACAAAGTGGATTATTAAAAGAAGAAAAAGAAGCATGGGGATGATGGAGAGGCCATAGTGCAGCAGGAAGTGTTGGGTTTGGGCACAGATTTCAGGCAGAGATGGCACCAGCTGCCCCAGGGCTCCCCTGCTGCTGTGTTCAGCAGGAACACAGAAAAAGGAACACAGAAAAAGGAGGTTAAGATACACAACCTGAGCTGAGTGCCTGCCTGACCTCCAGAGGGCAATCCCACAACCTTTCACACTTTCAATTTTAAAAAGCAACTTGCTTCAATTTGAGTCTAGTACAGTGAGAGATGAAACTGCTAAACAAGTGTCAGGCAACCACCACTTCTCTTTGGGGAAAAAGGAAATAAAACAGCAGGAGGGAGCCAAACATTTAGAACAAGATACTGGTTTTAAATGTTTGGGTGAAATACTGCAAGGGTCAGCATTATTATGACAGGATTTTCAGTTTGCATCTGTGTCTTTTGGATTTTGAACATGAGCCCTGGCCATGTTTTCAGCCTGTTCAGCAGGGGCAGCTCCTGCCCCAAGCCTTGCAGCTGCTGGCCCTTCCTCAGAGCTGATCTGCAGCAGCATTGCTGAGTTTCTGTTCTTTGCTCGTGTTACATAAAGCAGCAGCCATTGCTCAAAAGTAAAATACCCTGGATTCTTCTGGAATGGTAAAAGGTCAGCCCTAGCCTGAGATGTCAAAAGAAACAACACATTCAGAGGTGCAGGTGAGAAGGAGACTGATCTGAAAAGAGGGATAAATTACGGATCAGAAGTGTGGCAGCTCTGGTGCCCCAGGAGTGGAGCTGACCCCAGCAGCCAGGGCCACCCGTGCTGCCCAAAGGGTCAGAGATGCTGAGCAGGCCAGGAGAGCCCTCAGGGGGTTCCTGGCCCGGGGAGTGCAGCAGCACAGAGTGCTCATGCTGGACACCTGCTCAGGGACAGCACACCTTGCTGGCAGTGCCACACATTCCAGTGGCACTGAGAGCAGGGGATGCAGCTGTATTACATCTCCTGGTCCCCTGCCCAGCTCAAAAATTCATCCTGACAAAACAAAACCCATCTCCAAGTCACTGCTGCTGCAGGGCCTGGTGGAGCTACACCACAAAGCAAGCTCATCCCAGAGCTCTACTCTGCCCTGACCTTCCCTGTCTGCAGCCAAACCTTCCTCACAGACCTCCCAGGTGAAACATTATGTCTTGTATAAATCAACTCTGTACCAATCCTGCCCTTTTCCACTGCTCAGCTGTCTGTCTAAATTTCAGTCTGTGACACTCTTATGCAATATTTTTAAATCACCTAAGATATTACAGGTACCTCAAGAAGAAAATAATAATATCTGGAGTTTATTGTAAAGTATGACCTCAAGGTGAAACGTCATCATCTCATTACCCAGCTGCTGAAAGCACCAGAGGCACACCAAAGTTTAAATAATTTATGGCTTTCACATATGAACACATGCACATCCTTGACTTCACTTTCTGATATAATTCAATGCTAAGGAGTGCTGTGGAATTTATTAACATTCTTGCCTTCACTTTTCTATTTTTCTCTTGTAAATGACACCAATTCTAAACTCATTCAAGTATAAGAAATGTTATTTTGTTTCGGTTGAGTTTTGTGTGCTCTCAGCTTCTCACAAGCTATTGCAAAATTCTTGGAGGTTTTTTATCTCCTTCTGAGCTGCTGGAACAGCTGAGAGTTAAATGTGAATGCCTTGAAAACACTGCTTGTGGGTTCCCAGAAGGAATTCTGCTGCAGGAGACCACACACCTCCTTCGTGTTTGTGTGTTCTCTCCCTGCACCCAGTACTTTGCTGTCGACTCACAAAAAACTGGAGAAGGGAAAAAAAAGCCTTACAATTTATAGGAAATGTATATCCTAGTGTTGCAAGGAGGAAATGTCAAGAGAGGAAAATAAAGGCTTGCTGACAATTGTTAGTCATTTTGTGCCAGCAGCTAAACAGCACAAGAGCTCTGCCTTGCCTCCCGGAGCAGCCTGGAGGGGATCAGGGCACAGAACCAGGCTCTGGGCACTGGGAACCCTCTGGGCTCTGCAGCAGGAGCTGCCCCAGGGGCTGGCAGGTGAGGCACACCCACCTGCAGAGCGCCAGGGCGTGCCAGCAGCTCGGAGGGAATCTGCCCCTCAGATCCTGAGCTGTCCTGCCTGGGATCCCCTCCCTGCCTGGTGCTGCCTCCCCCCTCGGGGCAGCCCTGGTGCCCAGGGGCCATCAGCAGCATCCCCCCAAAGCTCCTCAGTGCTGGGGGTGGTGCCAGCACTCTGCAGGAACAGGTGCCAGGTTTGCTCCTGCCTGCAGGAGAAGGGCAAATCCAGCCCAAGCAGAGTCAGCAGAAGGGGTCAGCTCCAGGCCCTGCCACGGACCTCCTGTGCCACCTCCAAGACACCCCCAGTGCCACAGTCCCTCCCACGGGCTGCTCAGACAAGCCCCAGAGGGAGAAGGTTTCGAGAAGCAATTAAGCCATGTCAGCAGTTCCCAAAGCAGATGGTGTTCATGTCCAAAGCAGCCTAAAATGACACCCCAGACCTCTCTCAGCTGGGAGAACACAGGCCTGTGGCTGAGCACGTTCACTCAGAGCCGCGTGTGAGGAGCCTGAGATGGGACTGCCCTGGAGCTGGGCTGAGCCTGTGCAGGCAGACCAGGCTTTGGTGGCCAGAGGCAGGAGCTGCTGGGCTGAGTGCAGTGCCTGCACTGGGGTCTGTGCCACAGGAACGGGCTCTGATGCCCTCCCAGAACGGGACACAAGGCTCTGCCTGATGGTCATGGGCTGGCCAAGCCCAAACCCAGCTCCCTGCCCCATGTCAGGGCTGGCCAAGCCTAAACCCAGCTCCCTGCCCCACGCCAGGGGCTGGCCAAGCCCAAACCCAGCTCCCTGCCCCATGCCAGGGGCTGGCCAAGCCCAAACCCAGCTCCCTGCTCTATGTCAGGGGCTGGCCAAGCCTAAACCCAGCTCCCTGCCCTAGCCAAGCCCAAACCCAGCTCCCTGCTCCACACCAGGGGCTGGCCAAGCCTAAACCCAGCTCCCTGCCCTAGCCAAGCCCAAACCCAGCTCCCTGCCCCACACCAGGGGCTGGCCAGACCTAAACCCAGCTCCCTGCCCCACACCAGGTGGGGAATCTCAGCCAGAGGTGTGGGGCTGCCCTGCAGCTCAGATCACTGAAATGATTTCAGCTCAGATCACTGAAATGATTTCAGCTCAGATCACTGAAATGATTTCAGCTCAGATCACTGAAATGACCCCCCTGCACCCCTTTTCCTGAGAGTCCCTGTGACCCTTCAGAGCTGGGCCAGCCTCACTGAGAGCACCACAACTGCAGCCTGGGAATAAACTGGAGAGAGGGAGAACACTGAAAACTTCTAGAAATGGTTCTCTCATCGACTAAATGAGACTCATATTTGGTTGCTAAAAGCCAAATTATATTTTTTTCTTCATTAAGTATTTGCACATACAGAAAAAACTCATTGATAAGTACGATTATTTAAAAGAAAGAGTTTTTCTTGAACTGATTGAAAACATACTCTTAAATATTGCTAAATACTTCAGCATAGCAGATAGAAATGAACATGCCTGCAGGATGCCATGGAGTAAAGATGCACAGATGAGGCTGCAAAAATAGCAAATAACCATGAAATGCATGAATCAGTGATGACTTTGTGAAATTCCACTGTCTGAGGTGAATATTTTGCTCTGCAGAAAAAGGATTGCAAACTGCTGCAAAAAGTCTTCGAAACCACCTCAATATATATGTCAGAAAATAAATTACTCTCAAGTTTGCTGCCCTGCCCTCCTTTAAAGAATTACATAAATCAGCAAATTCCTCACTTCCACTGAAATGCTAATTAAAATAAAGGAAGGACATTTGCATTTGCTGTGGAAAACTTGCCCTGGCCTCGGGGAGTTGCAGTATTGCAGAGAAGACAGAGGCAGGGCAGGAATCCACCAAGGCAGTACAACAGGGAGTCAGAGCTGTTCACAGGAGGGCTCTGCAGCCCCCAGCACTGGGTGCAATCTGCTTTCACCACCAAAAGGATTGTGCCAGAGCTCTGGCAGGTTCTACAGCCAGTTCCTGTGGAGATCCTGGTGTGAGGCCCTGGGCAGCCAGGACACCCAGCCCCAGTGCAAAGCCTGCTCTCCTGCTGGCCTGGGAGCTCCCTTCCAGCCGGGCATCCTCCAGGTCTGAGCCAAAGCCTGGCTGCAGGAACGACACCCGTGGCCTGTGCTCAGGGCTGTGGAGGCTGATGAGCAATAGGGAGAGGGCTGGAAGTGCCCCAGGAGTGCTCTGCAGGGCTGAAATCCCTCCCTGGGCTCTCTGGCAGACATGTCCCTCATGTCACTGCCAGCATGCCCCCATCACCTTCTCCTTTCCTGACCTACTTTGCATTCCTCTGGTTCATCTTTGAGTCCCACAATGAAGTTTTTTCCTGTCTATCACCACATTCATTTGCAAAAATCTGCAAGATGTCAGAAGTCAGAAATGTAAAAATGTGAACTCAGAGGACAGGGAGGAAATCGATGCTTCTGTGTCAAAAGTCAACTTGCCTATTTCAGAAAGCTCTCTGCTGGATTTTGTACTTTGAAAGAAGCCGTGGCTCGGGCTCAGATATGGACTCAGATCTCCTGATATCTCCCT
Organism: Haemorhous mexicanus; assembly: GCF_027477595.1. Lineage (NCBI taxonomy): Eukaryota > Metazoa > Chordata > Aves > Passeriformes > Fringillidae > Haemorhous > Haemorhous mexicanus. The sequence goes on from NC_082359.1 coordinate 13,389,039, forward strand.
TGCTGAAACAGCACAAAACTGATGGTGTGGAACATCAGCCTCAGCACTCCTGCTCCGGGGCTCAGGCACCTGTGGGGAGCACGGCCCAGAGCCCCAGCCTGCAGAGCTCTCAGCTCTGGCACAGAAAAGCTGCTCCTCTGAAATCCCTCTCTAAAGCAAGGCCGAGTGCTGAACATGAAAGGGGAGGAAAAACCAGCCCAGACATATATATATATATATATATATATTTTTTTTTTTTTTTCTTGTTTTCAAGGCTGTATTGCCACAGCAGCTCCACAGGCTGTGTTTGCTCACACAGCACCCACTGGGTGACCAAAGGGGTATTTTATATTTCACAGAGCAGGAACAGTTTGTAAATCACAGGTGTGCTACAGCATCTGGCATGTACTTGAACTCACAGCAAGAAGATGGTTGATCAAACAAAAAGGCAGGGTGTAAAGCCTAAAATCAGTTTGAGGATGTGCCACAACAACTGCTGGAAAAGCAGAATCAGGTATTCTGGCAAACTAGGAGTAAACAACTGCTGAACACCATTAGCTCGATACCATGGGCACTTCCAAGGAAATTTAGCCCCAGCTGCTAAAAAGCTAAACAGAAGAAGCAGTTGTGCTTCTACCAAGACTTCTTTAAGTTGTACTGCACCCATTTAATGAAGCATGAATTTTAATTTAGTCTGACACTTGGATATATTTTTAGATTTGATTTTTGCATTTTTTTGCACACCCAATTTCCAAGCTAGGAACGTGTTGGAGGGTGCTAAACTGCACATTAAAGATGCCTTTTCCATGAAAACTGTCACAGCATGTGTGCAGAAGTTCCTGAGAAGGAAGATGACATTAGCACAGAAAACATCTCGGGGACGCAAGGATAATTTAAAGAAAAGATCTGCCAGTTCTTTAAGGTTTACTGACACTGGCATTTGCCACAAAGTTCATCTCTGAATGGTAAGAGTTACGAGGTTACTTCTGTCAGTCTGTCTGCTGCACACAGGTGAGGCAGATAAATCCTGGTGCAGGACAGTCTTTGGGCAATACAAGTGTGTTATGGAGTTATCTAAAATGACTGAAGTGCTCTTTGATCATAAATACACAGCAGCAGGGGCAGCCAAGGGCTTGCCTGGGAAGCAGCAGCTGTCATGTGGGACACAGACTTGTGGGAGTTCAAAGCTATTTTCCACATTTCCTTGGTTCCTTCAGAGGAAAGGAAGATGGACACACGGGATGGAAAACATTGCTATCATTTACAACCCTCCTGCATCCTTTTCTGTCAGACCTGTTTTAAGGTGAGTAATGGCCTGGCAAGTGATGGGTAAATATGATGACGTGAGGGATACAGGTGATGGAACTGAAGCTGAATGTCCCAGCAATGCTGTCCTTCACTACAGAGGGATCAGAGGCAGAGCACAGCACCTGCTGAACAGTGCCCGTGGCTCTTCTCTCCCCAGCACGTGCTCCCAGGAGAATGCCCAAGGCACAGAGGGAGCTCAGCTCTGCCTGCTGCAGCCACACATCTCCCGTGGTTCCTGTTCTCAGCAGGGCCAGCAGAACTCAGCACCCAGGGCAGCAGGAGTGCTGGCAAACACAGCCCACGGGCAGCTGCTGACCCCCCAGCAGCACAGGGCAGGCAAACACAGCTCTGCACACACCCACAGGGGACTGCACTGCTGGTGAGCCTGGGGGGCTCAAAACCCGCCTGGAAGAATGACTTTGTGATAGTTATAATCTGAAGAATAATCTAAGAGAAAGCCAAAATAAGCAGCTCCCAAGTGAGTAAGTGGTTGCCCTGGCCTCGTTAGTCAGATAAACACAGCAGTGGTTATCCCCAGGTGCAGGGGGGCAGGCACAGGTGTGGGAATTATGTTCAAACTCTCATTATTACCCCATCCCTACTGCTGTGCAATTCATAATCTGGTTTGCACTGCAATATGATAAGGATTAACTAAACCATCCCCAGTGTCTAAGCTGCCTGAAGGCACGGACACAGAGTACCCTTTGGTTTGTGGGCTGTGGAAATCAGCTCCAGGGCTCACATCCTGCCCCTCCATCCCCCAAGGACCCTGGCTGTGGCAGGGACTGACTGGGGGAGCCAGCCTGGCCTAGGCTGTGCTCAGTCCTGCTGGGGAGGGCTCACAGAGGGAGTCACACACCCAGGGCCCGAAGGATGAAGCTGTCCCTGGGAAATCTGCAAAGTGAATAAAAGTGGCAGATGCGAGCCAGTGACTCATTAGCAGCTCTAGAACAAATGTGGCACAGGGTGATTCTATTGTGACTGTGCCGTGGCCTCTCCACAGACTCTCCAAGCTCTTCTTTCCCCCCGTGAGTCAGCCCCTGCACACTCCTGACCCCCAGGCACTCCAGGGGATGGTGAGTAATGAGTACATTGCACTGTTGCTGTTTTATGGGTCCTAGTGGTGGCAAAAGCCAAGCACTTGTGATTAAATGGAGGAAGTTAAAAGGTGCTGTCAACAGCGTCTTTCTCTCAAAAGGTTTTATTTCTTCACCATTCTTGCTCTTGTTGCTTTAAGTAGAGAAAAATGCTGTGGTAGTGATTTCTTTATTAGAAATGTCAATAGGGTCTGCCAAACTTTAATTGGCTCACTCTGCTGTTAGGCCAGACTGGCATCAACTTTCTTTATGAAATAAATTCCTACTCTCTTGAGCTTCCCATTAAAATACTGCAAACCCCCCAGAAGGTTGAACACAGCATTATCTTGCCATCAGCCTGCATGTAAAGTATGTTAATCCCCAGGGGTGGGAACCATGCTGCCAAGGCCAGTGCTGCTGAGCTGCCCCGTTCCAACTCTTTTTGCTGGAGTTTGAAGGAATTGTGGGCAGGGCTCCTTTGCTCCCTTGTCCCCCAGTGCCAGCCCAGCTGAGGGTGCCCTGCCAAGCTGCCAGCTCTGACACAGCTGAGGGACTGGCACTTCAGAGCTCTGAAGCTGACTGATCCTCTTTCTGACTCTGATCCCAGAGGCATTAATTCCTCAGAGGGAAAGTCTGCCTCAACAGTCTGGCCTAGGACTTGACAGGTTTATCTCCTGTTGGTCACCAAGGAACCAGATCAGGAACAGGGAGAACTTCCTTCTCTTTGTCCTGTGTCAGCACTGATGAGCAGCAGGGAAAGGAGGAACTGAAGCAAGCACGGACAAAAGGAGAAAGATTTCAATTCCACCTGCTCAGGATTGTTAATGGAACCAGTGATGTGCCTGCCTGCCTGGGGACACAGGACTGAGCTTTCCACTGCTCCCCTCACCACCACCCCGACAGCACTCCAGCATTTCTGAAAATCAGATCTCAGTTCAGTTTTAATTTGAAATATTCAAATTTGATGCATCCAAAATCCTCTACTCACCCTAGAATATCTTTCTCATGTTTACTGTAAGAGCCCACATTATTCCCATGCTCCAAGGCTGCCCAGCCAATGAATTCATTTCCAATAAATGCTTCAAGAAAATATAACTGCTGAAATTCAAGCAAGTGTCCAAATCCTACTGATGCCAGTAAGATTTCAGGCTAAACTGAAATACTTCAGGGTCTCAGGAGCCGGGAAGGAGAGAAACCTGTGCTCCAGGGCAGCCTTACAGAGCTGGGTTGCCAAGTGAACACTGCAGGATAGTCATTATGCAAAACCCACCCTTCTAAAACTCAGGTGGGAGGTGTCTCAGAATGGTCCCTCTCCTTGGCTAACCACCCCAGTCTGAGAGGCTCTGTGAAGAGCAGTCACTCCTTTTTTTAGCTTTCCCATAGTTTTATCTATTGCCAAAAGCTGGATATTGGTTCCACTGGCTGATCCCCCACCTCTGGCGTGGCAGCAGGAGCAATCAAGAGCAGACTAAGTATGTGCATATTAATGAAGTGCAGCTGAACAAATGTGCCAGTGCTCACTGAAGGGGTATGTTTTTCCAGCCAAAGATCCAATAAGCATGAAAAAAAAAAAAGAACAGAAACCTCAAAAGCTTGTGAGGCTTTCAGTTTCTTCAAAACAAAACAACAGGGGCAGAGAGAAAGAAGTGAGAATGTCATATAAACTCCATTGTTTGAGGCTGGGCTAGAAGAAGGAAATGCCATCTTTCAGCCTTGGTAGATTCTTCCTGCCTGCTCATTTCCTGCAAGACACTAAGGAGGAATCATGACAGATGACTCCTCTGCACGATCCGTTTACCCCAGTTCTACAGCAGAGATCAGAAAATTTATTGGATTTTGCCTGAAAAAGAGACAGCATGTAATAACCCTTGTCTGGGAAGGATAAATAACATGCTGAGTGGAGGGAGAAAAGCACCTTATCTGTTAATTGCAAGGAAAACTGTAAAATCAATAGGAATATAAGAAACCAGTCAAAGCAAGTTTAAATTCCCTTCAGGTGTGAGCAGTGAACAATGCCCATTTCCAAGAAAGAGGTCACTGCTGTCACTCTGCAGGTCACCAGTGCACTGCTGGTGCCTCCTCTCCCACATTTCCATCGGGGCTGTTTCCCTTGGGTGATGACAGCTTCTCCCTGCTGTCCCTGGAGCATCTCACAGCCCCAGCTGTGCATTCTGCAGGCCTGGCCGGAGCACTGGCTGTGCTTGTGCTCAGCATTCACACAGAGCCACTCCTGCTTCCAGGCAGCAAGGGGCAGGCACAGTGCAGGGACAAGGAATGAAAGAGCAGCCCCCCAACTCCATGAAACCTTGCTCTTTGCTCCAGGAATGAAAGGGCAGCCCCCCAACTCTATGAAACCTTGCTCTTTGTTCCAGGAATGAAAGGACAGCACCCCAGCTCTATGGAACCTTGCTCTTTGTTCCAGGAATGAAAGAGCAGCCCCCCAGCTCCATGAAACCTTGCTCTTTGCTCCAGGAATGAAATGGCAGCCCCCCAACTCCATGAAACCTTGCTCTTTGCTCCAGGAATGAAAGAGCAGCCCCCCAACTCCATGAAACCTTGATCTTTGCTCCAGGAATGAAAGAGCAGCCCCCCAGCTCCATGAAACCTTGCTCTTTGCTCCAGGAATGAAAGAGCAGCCCCCCAGCTCCATGAAACCTTGCTCTTTGCTCCAGGAATGAAAGAGCAGCCCCCCAGCTCCATGAAACCTTGCTCTTTGCTCCAGGAATGAAAGAGCAGCCCCCCAGCTCTATGACACCTTGCTCTTTGCTCCAGGAATGAAAGAGCAGCCCCCCAACTCCATGAAACCTTGCTCTTTGCTCCAGGAATTAAAGAGCAGCCCCCCAGCTCCATGAAACCTTGCTCTTTGCTCCAGGAATGAAAGGACAGCCCCCCAACTCCATGAAACCTTGCTCTTTGCTCCAGGAATGAAAGGACAGCCCCCCAGCTCCATGAAACCTTGCTCTTTGCTCCAGGAATTAAAGAGCAGCCCCCCAGCTCCATGAAACCTTGCTCTTTGCTCCAGGAATGAAAGGACAGCCCCCCAGCTCCATGAAACCTTGCTCTTTGCTCCAGGAATGAAAGAGCAGCACCCCAGCTCTATGAAACCTTGCTCTTTGCTCCAGGAATGAAAGGACAGCCCCCCAGCTCCATGAAACCTTGCTCTTTGCTCCAGGAATGAAAGAGCAGCCCCCCAGCTCTATGGAACCTTGCTCTTTGCTCCGGGCAGCCAAGGCAGGGACAGCTCCCCTGCTCCTGTCCCCACAGAGCCCTCTGCAGCTGCAGGATGTGTTCCCAGCCTCAAAGGGAAGAGCTCTCCTGGCTGTGCTGCCTGAGATGGAAGCACCTTCTCCAAGCAGGTGGCAGTCCATGGAGCCCTGCCAGCCCTGGGCAGGGAGCTGCTGCTGGGGGCCCAGGACAGGAGGGCAGGCTGGGAGCAGCACGCCCAGCACAAGGGGCTGCCATGCCCTCTCCCAAAATGACATTTGCTGAGGCTCATTCGGTGCTGAGCTCTCCAGCCCAGCCTGTGAGCAGGAAAACGTTCAGAATTTACCATCAGAAGCCCTGAAGAGCTCCAGCACACAGAGGGACCTGCCCACTCAAGTGCCCACTCCAGCTCCATTAAGACAAAAAGCTCCTGCAATTTTGGGCAGGCAGGAAAAGAGCACAAAGCTCCCACTGAGAATATTTACACAGCATTAATTCATTAAATGTTGTTCCTCTGACCAAAAAAATGTTCAAATGTTTTCATCTAATGCATCTAATACAGTTAATGACCTGACAAGGAATTCAGATACTGCCCCAAAAGAAGAGGAAATAGAATGGTCTAAATAAAACATGACTTTAAATGGGGTGGAAATCACAACTTTCTTTACATATGAAAGATGTTTCCTTCACTAGGATTTATCTAAGAGAACTGGGAAATTGTATAAATTCTAAATTAAGCCCCAGAGGCTATTCACACTGTCCTTTAAATAAAATTAAACACCCACTCAGAGCCTTGGCAAACGAATAGATGTTACAAGTGAACAGAGTGATTCTTCAAGAGCTTTGTGTCTGAACTACACAGACAAAAGGGGTTTGGTTGGGTTTTGGGGGGAGAGGGACAACACCTTCCTATTCTGAAATCAGAATTTAAACAAGAACTGAACTGAGGAGACTTTCAGCTGTGAGGGTGCATTTGAACCTGCCCCAGGTGCACCAGCCCTTCACAGTGAATGGAGTCAGTAAAAGTTGCTGTCTGCTGAAAGCCCCCCAGGGCTGGGCACACACACTTCTGCAGGGGCATGCCAGAAGCAGTTTCCATTTCCAGCTTGGGCTAAGCACAGAAATCAAAGTGACTGCACGAGCACTGATCCAAGGACACTGCATGGCCATGCCAGAGCTGAACAGCAGAGAAAACCTTTCACTGCTCCTTCAGTCATTCTGGAATGCAAAGCTGACCAAAGATAACCCAGTTCACTCAACAATACTGCTAATTATTCTTTTTGAAATGGAAAATTTCTGCATACACAATAGTCTTCAGAATAAAACATCTTCATTCCTATTAACTGAGAGGTGGCATGAAATAATTCCTTTGACCCAGGTGCTATTATTAAATTAATTACATTTTTAAAATTAATTTCTATTAGAGGGAGTTGGGGAAGAATAAACAGATTCAATATAAATGTACTAACAAACCAAAGCTATTAAAAAATAGGTGCAATTTCCCAGCCTCTGAGAAATAAAGAATTACTGTCCAAAGTGCTGCTTGCAAAACCTGGTGCCTAAATTTAAGCCATAATTTGATGTCAGTCTATTACAGGGTCAAAAAAATACAGATTGGGATCCTTGACAGACAAAGTTCTTGTTACTGAATTATTCCTGTGAATGAGAAACCCAGGGAATCACCTGCTGGTTTGACTCCAGGGAACAGAAGGACCAGGCAGGGCAAAGCAGGCACTGATTGAGTTTCCCACACGAGAAAAACTGCACTGACTGCTGAGAAAGTTCACAGCTACCAAAACCACTTCTATTTTTGGTGGTACCAGCACCTACAGCATAAAATGCCTGCTCCTCTCAAGATTCCCACATTTCCTAACACAACACTCAACAGCCATGATTTGTAAAACCACATTTCCTCATGCTGCAAGCCAACCCCTCATCTATTTGCCATCAAGCACTCTCTCCAGGTAACAGGCACCAAGCATTTCTGTTAGGTAATGTTTTCCCTTTGTTTCAGACCTTCTCCATCTGTTCAGTTTTGTTTCCTGACAGAGGCAGCCAATTCCAAGGCAGACAGTGGTACAGAGCTGAATGTATTTTTGCATTTCACATGTGGCTTTTTCCTTCCTGTCTTCCCTAAATTATGTATTTGTTCAGCTCTGATCTAAAGGGAGAAAGAGGGCAGGGCCTTCTAATTTTCCTTTTAATAATGCTCAAGAAGTATTTTAATAAAGAAATCTCGTTGTGGTTATATCATTGGCAAAACTCCATCCCAAAATAATAATTCAGACTCATCATCCTTGTTCAAGCAATTCACATCCAGCCCCCAAAGCCAAGAGAGGCTCCAGCCCTTATCTCCAGCTGCCCTGGGTCAGTTCAGTAAATGAGGGCTCCAAAGGCAGCAAGGGACACCAGCACCAGGAGGGAGGGGCTGCACAAACCCTCACCCACCTTCCCCTCCCAATCCTGCTCCTCTTCCCCCCCCGGGCTGCTAAATCCACAGACACCCTTGGCTTTAACAACAGATCCATACCTGTAAAAGATTTAAATAAACAAGCACCATCCACTGTCAGCCACTGAGGACTCAATAAACTTTCCTCAGCTGAAGCACCAAGAAGAGCCAGATTTGCACTCTGTGCACACAGCCAGAATTGCCAGTTCTGCTTTTTAGTGTCCTCCCCAGGGCAATCACCCTGCAGAGGCACACTGTCTGTCCCTGCACCTGTCAGTCCCACCCTGCCCAGGCCCTTTCAGATGCACACCACCCAACTAGTGATGCTTCAATCCCAGCTCACCAGCCCTGCATTGTGGATGTCAGCAAAGCCACTTCTATGGTCACCTGGGAACAAAGGGTTGCAGAATGCATCCTTTGCTGCATTTAGCCAGCAAGGGGATTTTCCCCCAGTAACACTTTCCCAGCAATGCTTTCCTGCTCTCCAAGGGCCTGAGGAACAGCACTGAACCAAATTCACCAGCTACCAACAAACAGGATTATTGGCTCCTTTGCTGAATACTTCTCATGTGCTTTTCTTGCTCTTTCCTCCCCAAAGCAAGCTTGGGAAAGCTTTTTTTGGTTTTATTTTTTTTTTTTTGGCTTCTTTGACAGCCAGACATCTTAATCACATGGAATGTCTCCATTTCTGCTGGGTCTTCTTTCATTTACTTTTTATGATCCTCTAAAAGAATTGGAATGGTACCTTGTAAAACAAGCATTCCTTGTTGCCAGGATGGGTGTTTTACTTCCTGGCTCATGCACTCTGGTAGGAATCTGACAAAGGCACAGACAGTACACATCCAGATCTATTCCAGAAACCCACTAAAAATACTACAGGAAACCTGCTTTAAAATCTCCTTTTCAAAACATTTTGCAAAGCATTTGTGCAAAACTCCTTATCATTCAACTGGGCATGTTGACACCCACCAGCATTTTAACCAGAACAACGTTTGATCTCTGCCTTTCAACCTAAAATTGAAAATATTTTATACTCCCACCTCTTCCAGCATGCTCAGTCTCCATGGAGACTACAGGACCATCACTTTTTTTTTTTTTAAATTAACACCATGGCCATATGTCACTTGAGTGCAAATGCAGTGAAATTTTCATGGGCTTTCCACTCATTTCAGTGGGATTCTAGGGCAGTGAACCTTGGACAGGGAGAGGTCCAGAGGGCTCCTGAGAAGACCATAAAAGCAAAGGTGCAAACTCAAGAGAGGATCCAGTGGAAGCCAGCACTTAAGTAAGAGCAGGATTTGCCACAGAACGATGGCCACTCTATCTCTAGATTTGTTTGTGTAAGCCTCCCATCCAAATGTTCAAAAGCTTTTACAGACATGAAGCTTGCAGTGTTTAGTATCACCCCCCAGTGTCAGGACCCAGGCATTGATGTCCCCACTCTTCATGTGAAACCCAAACCAGGACAAGCCTGCAGCTGGGAATGCAGTTCCTGAACAAACCTGCAGCTGGGAATGCAATTCCTGAGCCAAACCTGCAGCTGGGATTGTGAATCCTGAACAAACCTGCAGCTGGGAATGCAATTCCTGAGCAAACCTGCAGCTGGGAATGCAATTCCTGAGCAAACCTGCAGCTGGGATTGTGAATACTGAACAAACCTGCAGCTGGGACTGTGAATCCTGAACAAACCTGCAGCTGGGAATGCAATTCCTGAGCAAACCTGCAGCTGGGATTGTGAATCCTGAACAAACCTGCAGCTGGGACTGTGAATCCTGAGCAAACCTGCAGCTGGGATTGTGAATCCTGAACAAACCTGCAGCTGGGAATGCAATTCCTGAACAAACCTGCAGCTGGGAATGCAATTCCTGAACAAACCTGCAGCTGGGAATGCAATTCCTGAACAAACCTGCAGCTGGGATTGTGAATCCTGAGCAAACCTGCAGCTGGGATTGTGAATCCTGAACAAACCTGCAGCTGGGAATGTGAATCCTGAACAAACCTGCAGCTGGGAATGTGAATCCTGAACAAACCTGCAGCTGGGAATGCAATTCCTGAACAAACCTGCAGCTGGGATTGTGAATCCTGAGCAAACCTGTAGCTGTGATTGTGAATCCTGAGCAAACCTGCAGCTGGGACTGTGAATCCTGAGCAAACCTGCAGCTGGGAATGTGAATCCTGACTTATCTGGGGTCTAACAAAGGTCCAGCTGGTGTGCATTGTACAGCCTGCACCATGCACAGGTCTGTTAAGTAACTGTGCTATAAATACAGCAACACTTCTTGTGGTAAATGAATACAGGCAGTACCCCCTTCTTTTGCACTGGAAATAATTCTATTCAGCACACCCTGAGAGCAGAAGAGTGCATTTCCCTCTGGAGCAGTGGGTGCCACTGAGTCCCTCAGTGCCCTGCAGACCCAGCAGCCCACTGCTCTCATCCTGCACTCTTCCCTCAAAAACAACCACAGCAAACACGGAGCAGTGCAAGCAGACAGTCTTGGCTCAGTACCTTCTGTGAAATGAACCAAGAAAAGTCTGGAACTAAAATCACATTTTCCTACGAGGGAGAGACCCCCAACACCAAAGTATGTTCCTCCTCTGGCCCTTCTCCAGCCATTACCTGGGGCTGTACTTGAGGAGCCTGCAGGGAAGCGCAGAGGGAAAGCTCTCGACTGTGATTGTGAAGAGGGATGAGGGGATGGTGCTTTGCTTTGTGCACGGGATGGAATCAGCCCAGGATCTATACAGGAGCAGCAACAGGGCTGATCAATCTTTATTCCTCCACAATCAAGCAAAGCTGCATCTTCAAGTCCCTTTCCTGACAGCTCATAAAAGGACGGTATCGATCACAATGCCCGAATTTGTAGTTTTGACAATAAAAGCAATTTGTTTGGGGAGGGAAATAGCCATATGAGGTGAATGCACGTGGTCTATTAACTTCAAAAAAATAATTCTTCTGAGCAATAGTATGAAAGGTTAGACAGAACTTTTTAACCTTGAAGATTCTGACTTCCATTTTCCCTGCTAAGACCCATCCCTCTAGAGAGAGCTTGTGTTCTGGGTTTGGGAGGGGAGCAGAGGTGGCAAGGTGTGCCTCCTACTCAGCTGGTGTCTGTGGGCTGCTCAAGGTGAGCACTGCCCCGTTCATCCCAGCTCAGGGGAACTGCAGGCCTCACACAGAATCCAGCTCTCAGCACTCCTGCTGCCTCACCAAGTCCCTTGTGCTGCTGGGAGGCAGAACCCAGCCCAGCTGTCAGACCCCAGCAGCATTTAATGCCCTGTCCATCCTCCAGGGGGCTGGAGGGAGGAGCAGAGGTTCCCTGAGGGAGGGGGAGGCAAGGATGTTCCTCACCCCAGGGAGAGGCTGGCATTCCCACTGCTTGTCCCAGCCCTGCTCCTCTGCTGAAGCTCTGCATGCAGGGCTCTCTGGAGGGACCCGTTCCCACCAGCCCAGGGGCTGCAGGAGAACTGGGCTGGGTCACGTCCCAGCACCACTGAACTGGAGTGAGCTGTGCCAGCTCCCAGTGCTGGGGGTGCCACAAGGAGCCATCCCCTGATAGATCAGCTCCTGGGAGAGAGGAGAGAGGGTTCAGAGGGCAGCTGCACAGAGCAGGTGCTCAGATGAGCAGATGTTCCTCAGTTCAGGAGGCACCTGCAGCTCCTGCCTGAGCTCAGGTGGGTCAGCCCTGGGACTGGCAGCATTAATCACAGCACTGGTGCTCTCCTCAGGGGGACCCAGCCCTGCAAACACACCTGCATGGCACTGACCTGAGGACAAGAGCACAGGCAGTGCCCTCCCTGCATCCACCCCAGGGCAAGGGAGCCCCTACACAGAGCTCACCTTCCCAGAGCACACCTTTCAGCTCCTCCCCAGCTCCACACGTTGCACTACAGAGCCAAGATGTTCTGGCAATTCCTTAAGCATGGAAAAGAAGAGGCTCCATGAGGGTGGAGCAAGAAAAAGCCACTTTCCTACAGAGCTGTCTCAAGCTTGATTGGCTCTCGTGTCCAAAACACCACGAGCTCTTCTTTAAGACTGTTCCATCATTGCCTGTTGATAAGAATTCAGCTGCCTGGAGACTCTCCATGATGTTTTCCTCTGCTCTGTGTATTTTCCTGGCACAGATAAGAAATGCCCATCTCTGAGTCAGCTTTGCTGCTGTCAAATCTAAGGCACACGTGCCCAGGCAGCATGAGACTCGTTTGCTCTCACACCTGGCTAAAATCCCCTCTTTTTCTCCAAAGGAAAAAACCTCAATGAAATTAATGAAAAACTGACCCAGCTGTAGTTATGTGCTTTATTTCCTTCCTATACAAATGTATTCTGGAGCTAGCCCATGTGTAGTACTGCTGGCTGTATTTATGACAGAAATAAGCAAAATTCTCTCCTTTGAAATAAACCATCCTACACCTATTATTAGCCAGAGATCTGCACAACACACCACAGCACTTGAATGCATCCACTTGCCTGTTGACACCTCTCTGAAACAGGAGGAATATTATAATGTTAAAAATAGAAAGCATGAATATTGTTGACGTATAAACAAAAAAGAAAGCAATACCCACAGAGTGCAGAAACAATATGTAAATTAAGAGCTAATGGAAAAAAAAAAATCTCATATTGTGGGAGAAAAAAGCTTGAGAAATCGACTTGACATCTTTATGCACATTCTCTGAGATGTGGCTCGCACAGCACAAATACTAGGTGAATTTAATCTCCAGTATATGGAAATGGCAATCGCCTAATACCACATACATGTATGTAACTTAATTTGAATTATTAGTCATGGAAATCATTCTCAAGGCTGGATATGCTGCTGCACAAATTTCTTTCATATTTCTACCCAGGCCTTTGTGGGGGGGAAGCAGCAAAAGCTGTGTGCACTTCTTTGCAACTACATCACATTTTTTCCTTGAAAGCTTCTGGAGTTTTCCAAGTCCTGGAGCCTCTCCAGGCTGAAGTTTTGTAGGAGACTGTGGGGATTGGGGCTGTTTATGGTCAGTGCCTTCTCCTCTGCCCAACAGCTGGCAGAGCAGCCTTTGCAAGGACACTCACATCACTGTAGCTGGACAGACACAGATTCTTGCACACCTACAGCAATGCTGAACCCTTTCCAAGTACTAGCTGCAGAAAATCAAATGCATTCAAATTGTTGCCTTATTTCCTTTTTTCTCCTGGCTCTGTACTACATGAAAGACCTCCCTCTGCATTTCTCCTCCCCAGGAACACCTTTCTCTAAAGCAACAGCACCTTTTAACAGAGCACATGACTCTGTTAACTTTAATGTCTTCGTTTTGTGACAATTAAGGAAAGATATTCAGCAGAATGAATTGACACACCAGACTGTTTGAAGTGTCCTTTAATCTTCTGGATGATTTTACAAGTTCAGCTGGTTATTTCACTTAGAGATCAGACTAAAGCAACTCCCTGCCCCCCCTCCTCCTTTCCTTGTCAAATAGCTGTGACAGCCCAGAGAAATATTGTCTGTCTTGGGTGCAGCCACTGCCCTGGAGTGTAAAGCTCCAGATGAGTTCAATACAGCTTGTTCCACTGCTAATTTCAGAGGGCATGTAGAGCTGCTTCTTCCCCTGGCTTAGCAGACAAATTGACTTTCTAATTTTAGAACAGGAGACTTCTGCACAGGCACAGATCAAAAATGCTCCTTTTCTGATGATCTAAATACAGATTTATGCTCTGAAAAACCACAGCACCTGAGGGACTGCAAGCTGGCCATGAAAACTGGCATTTAGGAATGCTGCCCCACAGCCAGGTGTGTGAGCACAGTGCTGATATTGCTCCTTCCTGGGGATGGGCCAGCTTAGAGCAGCCCTGTCACCCTGCATTTCAGCACTGAAACCAGGCTGGGGGTACAGATGAAGGGCTGTAATTTACTCCTTCCTGTGTTTGCACTGCATCCCCATAAATAGACATCCTGCTTTTCCTTCTAGACTGCATCTGAATATTTGCTTTGTCTGCTCTGCCCCTGGCACAACTCTTCCTTTCCCACTAAAAGTTAAAAAGTTCCATTTACTACATCTTTGTTTTTTGTAATGGAAAATGAAACATTCGGTCTCTGAAGTGAAAGGGGGATGAGAGCATCATCTCCACCCCAGCAGGCCTGTGGTCACAGGGCTGTGCCTACAGCAATTCTCCTACCTGGGAGCTTTCACCTGCCTGCTAATTGTGCATTTCCATACAATTAAACTCGGCCGTTTCTGGGTTTCTGACGGAAGCACCTCAGTGATCATTAGCAGTTCATGAGGACTTTCGGGTGTGTTTACAATCCTGATTACAACTGAAGAGTAAAATCTCTATTTGTGGTTCACCCAAGAAGCAGAAGAAGCATTTCTTTTCATAAACAAGATTAATCCCTTAAACCACTGCACAAGAGATATTTTCCTAGAGAATTACATAAGAATGATGAGAGTGCCAAATCCACACACCTAAAGTAAAGAGCAAAAATACAGCTTTTAGAAAACAACTGCTGATTCCCACCTTCTCAGAGATTTGATCACAAGGCTGCATTTCTAAAACTGTCATTTATCCCAAAACTCTGGGGACAGCTAAATTCCTGATCCTTTGCTGCTGAGAGCCACTGCAAACAAGATTTATTTTCATGTCCTTTATGAGAACAAAGTCTTGATTTTTGAACAAATAGCAATTTTTCATCAAGACATTGTAATCTCTTTGAGACTCTTATGGACTAAGTCAGAGGTTTATCTTACTCAAATATAGAAAACAAATGCAGAACAAACCCATAACCCCCCTCACTTCTCAGCCTTCTTGGTATTGAATGTGCATAGAATCAAACCTGATTCAATCTATCAGAAGCTAAAAAGAATTGCAATACAGACAATAGGTATGCACTGAATGTGCAAATGCATCTCACATAAAACATATTGGTGAGATCATGGGAATATCACATGTGGATTTGAAAGCTATGAAAAGAACTAAGACAATTCAAAGTTATTTGTTGCACCACCCTCCGTTCAGTAGCTGACGACTTGGCAAAGGAATGAAGCTGTAAAATGAAGATCTAAATTTCCATGTCAGAAGTGTATCTAGCTTTTGGGAAAGCCAAGCTCAGTTGTAGCCATCTTGCCATGTGCAGTGGAATTTGGGAGAACAGCCTTGTCTGTTTATATTAACAGACGTTTAGAATTGGAAATCAACTCTCAAAAATAGAAGAACATGATGAAGTTTCTTATGCTTCCAAGCAAAGACTCAAAGACTGGCAAGGGACCCAGTCTGGATAAATTTTGGGTTTGGCATCCAAAATGCAAAACAGAACTTTGTTTTCCCTATAAAAACCGACCCAAATTTTTCCAAACTGTGGATCTCAGGACACGAGGGAGATGTTATTCTGAACACGTGTCATACCCAGACTTGTCAGAGCTTGTCTGCCAAACTCCTCTGTGCCCGTGGTCCTGTGGAACAAGTCCCATGTGTTCATGTGAAACTGTTCCTCATGAATATGCATCAAAGATTCACTCCAGCATCTCCTGATTTCTGCAGCTGTTGAAAGCTCCTCTGCTATGGATGCTGACAAGTGCATCATGTATGGACAACACAGATAATGTACTGTACACACATGCTGTTTATTCATTCTGGGCTCATTTGTTATCAGCATCTCTTGTTCTCTTCCAGGCCTGCTGTTTTCCTTGCCTTCCCTACTTCACACAAAGACCTGCAAGTGTCTGTAAGAAAATTAATTGCTTCAACAATTAACAGGAAAATGCATCTCAGAGGAAACACTTCATAATCGATCTGTTTCCAGGTACAACATTTGCCACTCAGGAATAGATTATTTGGATTGAAAATTATTCAAGCTAATTATTTTCTCTCTAGTACGAGATTAAATGGAAGAGTCAAATAATAAACTGAAAATGAAGAAGTTCCACTCAGCACTTCAAAAGCTCACAGTGAAAGGCCCTGTTCCAGCCCTGATTTCAAGGATTCTGCTCATCCTGTGACCAAGGATTTGCTGAAGGAGCGTGTGGCTCTGGGTCTCAGGTAAAAGACTTCTAGAAAAGATGGCATCTTGTCAACACTGAAGGGATTTTCAAGTATTTCAGCTAAAGCTGAGAAAAAGGCAGGCAGGCATTCCTGCAGCATGCCAGGGAAAATTTATCTCAAGAGTCACTGCAGAGAGTAGCCATCCATTCAGCTAATTGCACATTTGAATATTAGCTTCAGGTAACCCCTGGAACTAAGAATAACAGGAGCACATTTGCATAAATGCAGGTGATCCCTCAGTGCCACCCTGGCACAGAACCCCAGGCACAGCCTCAGATCTGCTCTGGATCCTCCTGGAAACAGGGCCAGCAGCAGATGCACCCCGTGCCAGGGCCACATTTCATGGACTGGCACTTCTCATCTCTGAAAAAGAGAATGGCAGATTTAACCAGGGTAGAAAAGAGCCTTGAGATCCTCAGCCCAACCCACGACCAACCAAACCATGGCTCTGAGTGCCACGCCCAGGGACGGTGACTCCACCTGGGCACACAGTTCAACCACTCTTCCAGTGAAGAATTTTTCCCTGATGTCTAACCTAACGCCCAGCCTAGGCCACTCTCACAGGCAGAGCAGCAGAGCTAGCAATTGCCCACATTTCCAAGAATACCTGATACAAACCCACATTTCTACTCCTGACACGAAGAACTCTGAGGGCTCCCGAGTACCAAAGGGAACACACTCTGCAGTAAATCCTGCACTGTTCCAGAGAATCGTGCAACAGGCCACTGGTCCCTTCCCAGCTCACTCACTGCCAGGGATGCTAGAGCCTGAATTCCCACTCCCACACACTCCTAAATCCTGCTGTCTGACTGCTGGTGGAATGTTTTCTCTGCGCATTCCTCCGCTCACATTCGGTGTCAAACCATGGTACACAGAACAGCATTCATCACTCACACAACGAGCATGGACTGCAGACTGAGACCCAGCCCCTGACAGAGACACAGAGCCTGCTGCACGTTGCACCAGCTCCAGAGACACCACAGGATTCAGCTCCAGACCATCTCGGGCTGGAAACCCCAGCCAGGCTGGAGTGTGCTGCTGGAGGGGCAGATTCCCAGGGGAGGAATGAGGCTCAGTGCACACTCCTTGCATGGAAACACAGCATCCAGGGAGCACACCCAGCTCAGACCCCAGATTTTACACACGTGTCCATGTCAGACTGGGTGACACCCACTAAGACAAGGCACCCTAAACACCCAAATTCTTTGGGTGGCACGGAAGCCAGCAGAAACTCCAAACAGAGATCCAAGACACAGCAGCAGTAATTCCAGAGAACTGTGCCACTGCTGCATCTGCACAGCAAGAGCTGAAGCCATAAAGTCATGCAAATGCCCAGGGAACTCAGCCTTGTACGAGCAGCTGGAATTTATTTAGGACTGGGTTTGGGATTCAGGAGGGTGCCAGGCTGTGTTACATAATTCCCTAACCTTCTGGCCCACGCTTGGTCCTGTGTTGATTTGGATGTGACAGATTGATTTTTTTCACCCAAAACATGGGAATTCCCAAGTCTCAAGAGCAGCAGGCATATTTTTAGCCTCAGCTCGTATTTTAAGTCATCCACTCAACTTTCCAACTCTCTCAGTAATTAGTATTACTTCTTACAAGATTTCCTCCAAGGGGGAAAAAAAAAAAATCAACAGCAGCATTAGAGATATTTTCACAAGACACACTTTTGCATTTAATATTAGATTTTCAATAGACAGGAGATTACTCACTTGCTGTCTCTTTTGTAATAGAAAGCAAACTGGTTTTGTCCCACTGGAATTGTTATTTTTAGCCTCTGGGCTACTAAAGGTTTAAGAACTACAGTGCTAAGTACCACAAACACAGAGCAAGCATAACAATGATGAATCCTGAAGGTTCTTAAGGGAAATAATTCTTTCTCAAGCTTAAAATTATATTTATTACACTGGGTAATACCAGGGTAAAAATAGAGACACTAAATATGAATGAGGTTATCTGGAGTATTGGAAATATCTTTAGCTGCTCCAGCACCAGACAGAAAGAAGGGCCTCTGCTCAGCAAGGGAGGTGACAGCAACACCCCCAGAACACCTGCACCTCACCCAGGAGGAGAGGTCAAAATTCCCAGCAGATCCCTGAATTACCTGCCTTTTCTGTCACTGACTTCTGCCAGCAACCTGCTTCACCTGAGATTGCTTCCCTCCAGTTATCTGATGCCCAGTTCTTCATGCCAGAACTTTCAAGGAAAGGGGATTAAGCCCCAATGTTATTTATTGTTTGCAGAGCTGCAGTACCTTCAGAGGAGCCCCTGAGAACTCCTTCCAGCTGCTGATGCTGAACATGGTGCTGCAGAACCTCATTTTGTCCACAGCACTGCTGGGGTAGCTCACAGAGAACAAGGCTGATCACCAGCACAGCACAGACAGCTCTGTGTCTGGAGAACCTCTTGAAATGCCAAAAATGAAACTCTGACTGCTCCCATGAGAGCATCAGAAAAGGATCTCTCGTTGTGTGAGCACAGGAATCATCAGAACTCCTCAGGTCCATCCACAGCCCCACCTCTGAGCCATCAGACTGCTGCTGAAGCCAGGAGAGCTTTTCTTGTACTCCAGCTGAGTCCATGGACAGGGAATGTTGAGTACCTGCTCCGTGCTCCATGTGGCATCATCTGGGAGCCCCACACATGAAGCACCTCTGGATCCCTGCCTTCCAAGACTATTTTTATAAGTGAAGTAAAACCCAGTAAGACTGAATCTGACATCCAAAGGGGTAACATGCTTCCAGATGAACCAGGCCAGGGAATGAAATCCATCCTCCTTCCAAGCAGCCAGAATTGCTCTGTCCCAAGCTGTGCCCTGAGGCCACAGCTGGCTCAGCTGGGGTGGGTTACCCTGATGCTGCCATATGGGGACATGGAACTGCTCCAGCTCAAATTAAGGAACATTTTCCAGGTTGTCTCCAGCTGTGACAGTGCAGAGAACACACAATTTCCTCCCAGGGTTTCTGGATACCCAGAGGAGGACTGCAGAGCTGTGCTGGAGGTGTGCACAGCCAGGGAGTGGCCACTGGCCCTGAGGACACCAGCCTGCCATCCCCACTGTCTGTCACTATTCCCTGGAGCACACTGTCACTAAAGCAGAGCCAAACCTAAGAATGGCCAAGAAAGATGAGACCTCCTGCAAAGCCCTCTGCAAGGAACACAGCATCTCATGAATGATACCATTATTCCACAGATGCAATGAGAGCTGGCAGCTGGGAGCCCCTGGGTCCCTGGGTGTGTGGGGAGCCAGCACAGCTCCCACAGAGATCCCAGCTCTGCTCCAAGGACTCCAGTCCCAGGAGATCTGGGGCACCACAGAAGTGACAGGCTGGGATTTCAAAAGGGTAATCCCTGAATGAGGGAATTTATTTTCTTTAACAGCTTCAAAGACAGGGCTGATTCTCACCCTTCCCACTTCCAGCAGCATCCTGCTCAACACCAAAGGAGCAGGAACAGCCGTGCTCCCCAAGGAGAGCCCGAGACTGAGCTGGGATTAAAGGGAATCATCTCTGCCCTTGGAGCTGCAGCCCCCTGCCTTACCTGCTCCAGGTGAATGCCAGAGCCAGCAGGGCCCCCAGGATGCCAAAGGCCATCCCCATGCCTTTGAAGTGCTTTAAATGAACCAGTCTCAAACCAACAGGTGGAAAAGTTGGCTAAAAAGGCCTTTATCTAATAACTGGTTATTTCATCTCTTTCCTTTTGATTTGACCCCTGATGATAACCATAAAGATCTTTTCCATTGTATTAGCATTGCATAGAATGATTTCAAGAACGATTCTGCATTTCTTGCTAAATAAAATAGTTTTCTTTTTAAAAAAAAAGGAAAAAGTGGGTCAGCATGTAAAATAATAATGCACTGAGGCTTGGTTCAGACAAATTTATTTTGCCTCAACATCTCAAGGGGTTCTCTCTCTGAGGGCAAATTTAAGCTTTAAAATGAGAAATGGAGGTTTGTGACTAATTGCCTTCAACCAGAGGAATGTAAAGATGACTCCTGAGATGTTCAGTACTTCACGTGATCACAGCAGACAAACTCGTGGAAGCCTGGGGGTTTCTAATAACATAGGAGAGAAACAGAAAAACCCAAAGTGTACACAGCATGAAACTCTGGAAGTACCCAGGGTAAATATGTTTGCAGCTGATCCTCACCCTCATGTCTCAGAAGCAGAAGTGGAGCTCAGCCCTGCTGTTTCTGAATTAAATGAACATATCCCACCTGCCCAACAAGAGATGTCCTCCTGTGTTACATCAGCACCAACGATGCTCAGTGAACAGACAAATTTAGGGCTGAATAATTATTCTCAGAAAGCAAATTTGGAACCACAGAAAAGCGTCACCTTTCTCCCTTCCCTCCTGTTTCCCTCAATAATAAAACCAGGATTAAAAAATGAATAGGAGAAATATTTTTTTGCTTAGAATTCACATAAACAAATAATGCATGGGGTTGCCACTAAAATCCCCAAACATCCAGCCTAGCCCAGCCCTTCCCCTGCTGGGCCTGTCCAGCTCTGAAAACATCACCCTCGAGTCCATTCCATTCTCAAAGTCTGATTTCTGCAATCTCTTTCTTGCTTTTATTTCACAGTGACAAAGTGAAGTTCACGTGATTCCCACAGGATGGGATGTGACAAAATACAAGGGGATTTTTTTACTACATCACATGTCCTTTTCTCTCATTTTAGAGCAGAAATTTCTCTTTCCAAGCAATAATCCATTTCTAGGTGAGCACAGTCATGTGAGCACAAGGGAGCAAGGAAGAAAATTAATGGTGATCTAAAACATTAAACTACTTTTATGAAGCATTTTGATGAACACCAGCAAGAGACAGAGTGTAATTATTGTGGCCATTAGGCTGTTATTTATGTTAAATTTGTTGCTCTTGTTGGCTTCAGAAGTGTTTTAGGACTACAGCACTCTTGGGAGTCCATCAAATGTACTGGCATGTGCAACAAGTAAGAGAGTGAGGCAATAACTCACTGCATTTACAACATGAAAATGTTTAATAATTGCATGGGAAAATGAGAGAAACGGGGCACTAAGGACAATGGCATAAATGCAATACAAAGAAAATATTGTGTAGAAAAATCAAAGGCAATGCTGGCATACATTTTCCAGTCCCCTGTTGTTATTTAATATCAAGTAATTTCTTCAGTTATAAAAGTGTTAAGAAAATGAAGCACTGAAATACAGTACTATGAACAAATGAGACCTGCAGGAATAAATGAAGAATTTGGCCTAGAAGATCCTGTTAGTGTCTCTCACTGTGTTCACATTCCCACAAACTGATTTAGTCACTTGTAGTTCAAACTGAAAATCAGTTTCTCTGACAGCAGCATCTGGTTTCAGGCAGCACAAACCAGCAGCTCCTTCAGTGCTACACAACTGAGGAGGAAAAGTATCAAAACAAATGCTGTCCTTGTTACACTTCCAGAAAAAGGGAAAGGAAATTGCCAAGCAAATTATCCATTATATAACTGAAATACTTTCGGTGATAAGGCAGGAAATGTTCATTAAGGTTCTACTCAGAGATGGCCAAGCTTTGTCTGTAATTATTCTGTATTTGACTGAATCAGTGGCTCCATTCCTGCCACAGGCACAGAGCACAGCAGTGGAAGGGAATAACAAACATTTCCACCCAAAATACAAACATCAGTAGAATACTGTAAGAGGATGGAGCCACCCATTACTATCACACCAGACCATCTTGCCTAATGTCTCCCCAGCAGCTGTGGACGGAGGGAAGTGCTGCCAGTCATGTTCTGCAGAGGAGGAAAACCCAATAAAATCTTCATCCTCAGCCCCCCAGGGATTTTCCAGGCCCATCCCAGCTGGCACAGGGCCGGTCCAACAGCAACACAGGGGAAGAACAGGCAGGAGTCCAGAGCTTGAACTTCTGCCCGTTCCTCCTCCCCATCACTGCTGGCACAGCCCCATCTGGGTGAGGTGAGAACCAGCCCTGAGCCAAGGAAACACTCAGGAAATGCAGGGCTCCTCAGTCTCACCTTCCTGTCCCATCACCTCACTACACAGGGAACACACACAAACAGAATCGGCCAGCTGCCAGGGCAGAAGTAAAGGATGGCACAGATTAGGATGCATCTCCCAGACTCACTGAGGGTTGGAAGGGTTTCCCCAGTCCCATTTCTGATCACTGTTTCCTTCCCACACCATTTTCCCTTTGCTTGTTTGGTCACCTGCTTGACAGGAGAGGAGTGGGGGATCAGTGCTTCACGGGAACAGCAGTGCTGTGCAGATGCTACAAGCACTAAACCCATCTAATCATCTCCTGGGCCAGGATTTAGAGTGGTACAAAATTATTGCTGCCTGAGAAGGAAATCAGAAGAACTGGGGAGAACTTTCTAATTGCTTCACCATTAATCTGGAACACTGTCGCCAGCCCGTAATAAGCAAGGCACAAGAACTTCAAATCATACTTGACAGATGGGCTTAATTAGTTATTCCCAGACAGAATCATAATATTTGCTGTTAATATTCATCTGAAAACACCCTGCTGGCTGTGATAATATTTATATGTTAATCCTGTTAGGATGAGCTGCCGGTGCCAGACCCTCTCCAAACAAAATGACGGATATATTTCAAACCCCGAGCTGGGGAGGCTCTGGCACTCTGCTCTGGTTTGTCACTTGCACAAGTGCCTCCTTAAGCCGTGAAATTACACTTGTCACACTGAGTTAGCTTTATTAACACTATTTTCTGATCCATGTAAAACTATCAGGAACACAAAGGTACTGGATCTGCAGTTAATTAACATTGCCACCTTTGCATCCATGGGATCAGACCTCTGCTTTTTAGCAGAAATTAAAGAATGTGCAAACAAGAGTTGCTGTAATTTCTAAATGAACTGTGGAGGCCAGAAATTTGGTAAAGGACATCAATATTTAACTGTGACACAGTGTGCCCATTTGGTGACATCAAACATTTCTAGATAAGGATAAAATTATTTCCCAAAGTCTGTAGAGCACATGCAATGCGCTCTTTCCCCATGTAATGTCGATCTTGCTTCTCCAAATGCAAAGCTAAACAGAGCCAACTAAATGTAATGAGGAAAACAACACACTGGGTACTGCACTGCAAATACTTTGCACTCCTTTACAAAGAGGGAGGAAGAAGTTCTCAAAAGTGAGAAAAGCAGAAAATCTCAGCTGGGAACTCGATGGAGCGAATCAAACCAGGAGTCCCAGGAGAGGTACACGTCCACCTTCTCCTCTCTGGGTTTTCCTTCCAGGAACATCTGTGTAGAGCCCCAGATTTCTTTAACAAACATCCAGCAATGTTCATACTCAGCATGTGCCAGCACACAGAATCCACATGAAAGATGACATAGTAATTTATTTTTTGTGTACCAGGGGTCATTTTAAAGGATTGCCACCGGATGATGAATAGTGAAGGGAAGTTAAGTTGCCAAGATTCAATTTCCCCATGGGGCTGCTTTACATTTTCCTGCTGAGGAAGAGAAATCAGGCAAATGCACTCTGTGGGCCCAACAAGATAAAGTGTGATGGAAAACTCATTGCTGAAATAATCTCTGATTTTGATCCAGTGCCCATTTCTGTCAATGAAAATATTCATCCTTTCTTCCAGTAGCTTTGAAGGGGGATTTTAAGGAATCAGACTGTGCCCACCTTGGCATACACACACATTTCTGCTTTGCCCAATGCCATGCAGCCAGACACATGACAATACATGCTTTAGGTGAGGAAAATTCAGCATCTATAGCAAAGGAGCTGTGTAGAATCTGAGCTATTATAAGCAGAAAGTGATTACAAAGGGAAGTTCTTCCCTTGCTTTTCTTGTCCATACAGGCAGATTGCAAGGAGATGACACTTCCTAACTATTAGGTTCAGAAGGTATTTACTTCTATATCATGAACCATGTAATAAATCCCCAAACCCCATCAGATTCTGTAACATTTCACACGTGAATCACACACATCCTGTGGGAGGTTTTCTATCAGTAATGCCAACCACAAACAAAGGCAGTCTGGTCCTTATAAATGTGCACTTGACTTGCAGTTCCAGCAGCAATGAACAAGAAGCAGCACATTATATAAAAATTTATTCTCAAACCAAAGAGTTGTGATTAAAAAAGGAACATCCACCTGCCAGATGAAGGCATTTTAAGACACGTCAATGTTGCAGAATGGGAACAGAAAACAGAAAATCTATTTCCTTCTGCAGATCAAAAATTCACATAAATCTCACCCTTAACATCATTATCATACAGTCACAAAAGACCAAAACAGAAACAAGGAAAAAACCCAACAAAGAAAGGAAAGGGACCCAACCCACCAAGAAAACCCCACATAAAATAAATAAACCAAACCAAAAAAATCCACCACAAACAGCCATATGAAGATAATTTAAGAAAACCTAAACTAGCCACAATCAAACTTGAAGATATGAAACAAGTTCTTCCAAATCATTTGTGACAACATTTTCTGTTAGCTTTGACTTCCTTTGAGCACTAGGACTGAGTAACATTTGTGTGGTGGACCGAGCAAGGAGTACAAACCAAAATCACAGCTTTTCCAAAAGCATTTCCTCATGCACCACAGGAAAATGAATCAAAATCATGAAAATGCACTGAAAGCAGCAATGAGGTATGAAAAGCAAGGCTGCTGGACATGACCTACCTGCTCTCAGCAGCAGGTTTCCTCTGGCACACAACCACAGCTGGTGCATATTTGCCAGTGTAATCCACACTCTCCCTGATGTCCCACAGGTAGGGGCTGCTGGCTCTCACACTGAGGACGTTCACACCTCTCTTCACCTTGGCCCTGGGAAAACAAGCAGACATTGCAGCAGTCAGACAGGGAGCACCAGCTCAACCCAGCCCTCCTCTCATGGTCACGTTCTCATTGCTGCCCCACAGAAAATGCCACCACTCTTTAAGAGATCAACTGCAGGACAGGGAAAGGAGATGAGAGAATTAATTAAGACTTTCATATTTTGAAGAAATTGTATCAAGACAGAACCGGATTGAACTAATGGTAATTACAGCTTTAGTCATAGCTGGATTGAGGGGTAGGTGTGCCCTGGAGCAGGCTCCTCACTCCTGCTCCTCCCTTACACACTCTGGGCACCCTGGGCACTTTAAGGCTCTCTCCTGGCTGCAAGCTGTTGTACTGGAGCAGAAAGAGCCATTTTTGGTGTAAAAAGAAGGGAATTGGGTGCTGGAGTGAAGAGCCATTGCTAAGCCTCACTACGAGTAAAATCTACCCTTTCTCTCCTCCCTCTCTGGTTTCTCTAAGGTGACAATCCTTATCTTTGCTCTTATTTTCATCAGCTTTTTGAGTCCACAACATTTTCTTTTAATACTTTTGGGTTTAATTGTGCTGTCAGCTCTGAACTTATCAATACTTATTTTAAAAAATTATTATTTTTCCTAAAGCAAATGATTTCTCTGGAGCTGTTTCCATGCATGAGAGGTTCAACAACAGGAAAAGCCACATGGCAAACTGGGCTGGCTCCTATGGAGAGGCACTTTCTAGTTCTCATGTGCTAGCATAACACTGGGGTTGCATGGTGAAAGAACAACCAGAATAAAAACTTATTCACTACAAGTGGAGAAGAGGGACTTTATATGGAGAGAGATGCACTTTCAAATATGTTTCAGTTCCTCTTATCAGGTGTGGCGTTCTTCAATTCTGCCTCTCTCTCTTCCAAAATTTCTACCTCAGGGCACTACAGAATTACCCCTCAGGTAGAAATATAATATTGGCCAAATTACTGGAGGAGGAGTCCCTGCTGCTGGTAACTTCTGCTTCCTGAATGTGTTTGCAAGAAGTAAAGAAGTCCATTGTGGTCAAGCCTCAGGAGGTGTCAGGAAACGACAGTTTAATCATATTTGCTAAAAATCTCATACACAAAATGCATTCAGTGCCATGGCAAGTTCTCAGTGCTGGGCAGAACCCCAAAAGGTGTGTGAGGTTTTTGTCTGAGCAGCTGCTGCCACACAGAGCAGCAAACAGCACCAAAACAGCAGCACCACAGCAGCGTCAGCTCTGCCCCCGCATGAAATTGCTCAGGAAATCTTTGAAGGACAAGATCCACGCAGATGTTTTCAGAATAAAAAGCCAAAGGATTCCTTCAACTGTCTTCAACAAAAAGGATTAAATCTCCTTTCTTCCAGCACTAACTCAATAGCAGTGGCTGCAATTTCCTCAGCACACCTGGAAGAATAAATACATGGAGGCTGCCAATTTTTGTGCAAGTTCTCCTATGCTAATTTGACAAAACGAATTTTAAGCAGGTACAGTCACTGCTACTAGAGCAGACATCCCTCAGGACAAGAGATCAGCAGTCAAAGGAGAGTGGAAATTAAACTCCATTCCCAATGTCTCAGAGAGGGAGGTACAAAGAGGCCACACAGTCTGGTGAAGCATTTCTCAGCACGTGTCTTCAGCCACTCCTAGGGACTGGCATCTGTCCTGCCTTCCTGCTCCACCTCAAGGAAGGAAAACTGCTGGGCACCAGCCCAGAGGAGTGACAGAAGGACGATCCCTGCTCCCCAGGGAGATCTGGGTGGCCCAGGTGCTGTGCAGTTGTGTGGCTGTGACTGAGCAGCTCATCCCCACCCGAGCTCTCTGACACAGCAGCTGTGGCTGAAGTGTCCCTGGGGGGTGTGGGTGACCCAGCTGAGCTGCTGGCTTTGGAGAGCCCCAGCCTGGACGAAGCTGAGCTCATGTCCAGCCCTGCCAGCTGTGAGTGAGGGGCTGCCTTCATTCCCACAGCCTGGAGCTCCTGCTGCCAACACGCTGGAAGTTTGCTCAAAACACCCAGGCTGGGCTGCAGCAAGAGGAGTGCTTGGAGTGTTTTGTGCCCATCACTTCACTTGGGGCAGAGTCTGCTCGGTGAGAGGAGGAAAGGAAGGCCCATAAACATCTGAGTCGTGGCTGGTTGGGGTTGCTGTTCCTTTTCCAACAGGGAGCCCACCCAGCTAACCACCTCCTGGCTGTTATTTACCTCTGGATCACTGCTCACATCAGTTACCCAGGCTCTGAGCAGCTCACCCCTTGCACCAAATCAATCCTGGCAAACAAAGCCTCTGGGAGTCCACATCCCTAAAAACTCGTCAATGCTGACAGGGTACAAATCAAGGGAAGGGAGAAGCAAAGAAAAAGCACAGAAGGAACTCCCAGAATCAATACATCCCAACTGAAATCAAGGAAATGCATTACCTAAGTGCATAAAGATAGCGATTCCCAATTCCATCCCCTGACCCACTGAACACTGTTTACTCTAGAGATGGAAGAGGCTGCAACTGCAATTCAAATGCAGGCAGCATCCTCTCTCATTTATCACAGGGGCTGCTTTAGCAACTCCACTCTCTGCAGTTTACAACCATTAGGGCTCAGCTTTCAGCCCGTGTCATTCCTGTGTGTGGACATCCTGGCCAGGCCAGGCACAGACACCCTGCCAGGGATGGGATGGGCACAGACACCCTGCCAGGGATGGGATGGGCACAGACACCCTGCCCGGGATGGGATGGGCACAGACACCCTGCCAGGGATGGGATGGGCACAGACACCCTGCCCGGGATGGGATGGGCACAGACACCCTGCCCAGGCACAGACACCCTGCCCAGGCAGAGACACCCTGCCCAGGCCGGGTTCCCCTCCCCATCTCACTCTGGCAGTGCCCTGCTCACAGCACACAGGTATCACCCCCCTTTCCAGCACACACACAAACAAACAGGCAATCCGAGCCTTAAACAGCTCTAAATAAAGATGCTTCAGACCCGTGACACTGAAGTTAGCTTTTCATTACTGTAAGTGCTCGGGGCAAAGATCTGTGGGAACCTTTCATGGTCCTTCTGAGAAAGAGAGCTACTTTCAACATCAAAGGAGAAAAAGAAAAGGGAGCCTGTTAACACCCTGCTACCGCTGGTTGTCATCTTGTCACCAGCAGCGATGAGAAGGTGGCAGATAAATTGTGTGCAGAGAGGGCATTTTTGAGAGCTCCTAGGCACCTACCAGACATCACAGTGGCCTCTGAGATTGCCTTGTCACTGCATCTCCCCAAAGCATTTCAGAAATAAACAGAAATAGAAGCTCCTTCTAGTTATCTTCAGTGTTTCTTCCTGCCCAGAGCTTGACCTTAACCCAGCCATGGAGAGCAGGATGGCAGCCTTCCCTCTGCCAACATCCACCTCCTCTGGGCAGCAGGGATGGCAGCAGGAGGGGTGGGGAGAGGCTTTCCCCCACCACCCATTTCAAACCAAAGCCAAGCCAAATGGGAGCAGAAATGGACCTGAGCACAGCTTCTCATGGCATGAAACAAAGGAAGCAGGTCAGTTTTTACTCACTGCAAAGTCAAACACACTGATTGAGCCAGCAGCAGAATAGTCCCTGCACAAAACCCTGCAGGCATTCCCAGCCCTGCACCTCTCATTGCCCAGAGCCCATTTCTGCTGGGGACAATGCCATGGGTGGCTCCACACAGGCTCCTTCAGTGACATCCCCTCTGGATCCAAGAACAAACTGCTGCTCCTAGAGCTGGAAACACCTCACCTTGTCTGTGCTCCCTGAGCCTGGAAGGGGCTGAAGAGCAAACCCAGCCACCCTCCAGCCACCAAGCAGGAGCTGGCAGACTCCTCAGGGTCTTCCTGGAGACCAGAATTAAATGTCAGGCTTGAAATCAGGTAGTGTGGGGCCAGGTGCTACCATGGGATCTAAAATCGAGACAGCAGCTGTGGCATGACTAAGCTGGAGGCACTCACAGAGTTCCCTGGGAGCTGTCTCTTGCTGCAAGTGAGTGCAGAATGATCCTGTTCCTGCTGTGGTACATTAAATGCAGACATCTCTGCAGGATCTGAGGTCAGGCAGGAGCTCTATGTTGCTTAAATGAGGTCGTTTTGATACCAGAACACTTCTGCTGACATTTACATCCTGATGTTTCACTGCCTGCACACAACCTCCTCCCCTCCCTGAGGCCTCTGCTCAAACAATCACATTCAAATGCACAAAAATATCACAAAACAATGGAGAACAGCAACAAATGTTCTGGCTTCACTTCAGGACAGTTTCTTTTACATCCTGGAGTACCAGAATTGAATGCAATATGGGATAGCAGGTTTGCCAATGCCAGAGAAGCTGGTAAACTCATGAACAGCACTGGAATGGGAATGAGGAATGCCAGAGAGCTCTCCAGACTGAACAACAGCAAAGCACAAGGCCAAGATTCACACTGAAAACAAAACCCAGAGCTAATCCAGCCCTCTGTCTCTCCAGTCTCCCTGAAAAACCATCCTTGGGCCAAAATCTATTTGAGAAGCCCTCAGTGGATGAGTCCAAATTAACCATTCCACAGCACAAGGAGGGCTGGCTGGAATTTGTGTTCCCAGCATTTCCAGTTTTAAGTACAGCATTGGGGTGATGCTAAATTTATGCACTTTGAGGTCATACCCTTCTCTTGTCTCCCTCTGCAGCTTCATTGCTTTTTTTGGCTGAAGCTAATATAGGACAGAATTTGAGCCTGAAAGAGGCTCTCTGAGCATCAGTGAAAAATAAAACGTGTCTGCCATTGAGAAAACAGGCACAGCTCTGCCATCTTTGTCAGCCCTACGGCGTATTTGCTGTGAGCACATGAAAACCAGGGCTACAAAGGCTTTCTGGATCTGTATCCACCACAAAGCCCTGAAGAAATTGAGACCATTAAACCCAAAAATTATTTCCCCATCAGGAACGAACCTTTAAAGCTGAAACTCTTTCCATGGAGGAAATTGTATTTGAGGAGGGCCCGTTTAAACCAACTGTTCTAGGACTGGCTGAAGGGAATTGCACCTTTCTCACTTCAGCAGGAAAGGGAGATCACAAAAAACAGGTCACGTAGTAAGACACTTCATACCAACCATCTGAATGTGTGGCTTTAATTCCCTAATTAATTTTGGCATGGCTTATAAAAGGTAGGATTTGGATGCTGTGATTTGATCTGCAGAGCTGGCTTCTGCAAGGCTTTTTTTGGTTCTGCTCTCCCCATTGAATACTTGATGTACAAACCAGTGTTGGCAGTTGTTTTCAGAGCAGATACCTCCAAGTTTCTTCAGATTACACTAATAGTTGCACTGATTGAAAATCCACAGCAGAAGAGAATGGGGAGTCCCTGAGATGCTGATGGAGTTGGAATAATTTATGGAGAGCGGTCTAGCACAACAGAAGCTATTTAAAGCTGTATGATATACCCACAAACTCTTATTAAGGTCTGTGGTTTTCAGCCCTGTGAGACAGAAACCAGTTATCATTATGCATCACCATGAAAGCAGATTAAAATTAAATCAATCTGTTTATCTATGGGTTTGCAATGCAGCTTTTCCAAAGCATAACACATTCTCCACCTAATTAACATTTCAGGAGGAAAACCCATTGCACACAGCCACCAGGCCAGCACCATTCAAAGGGAGACATTACAAAAACACAGCCCAGGTGGATTTATAAGGAAATTTAATTAGTGAAAGGGCACAAGACCTATTTGGGCTTCAGAAGCTGAATTGTGCATACCAGGAGTTAAATAAAATAGATTTGTCTGTAATGTGTATCTCACGGGCTGCCAAGAATTGCCTGTTGTGGTTGAAGTTTGTGTGCATGCACACAGGTGCAGATATCTGCACACATGGCACACATTCAGATTTTATTCCTGTGCCTTTCAAACAAGGTCCCTGTTAAAAACATGTTTTGCAAGATGTAGAACACACAAGCCTTTGGAGAGCCAAAAGGCAAGGATGCATACAAATCAATTTAAAGCAGAAACAAATAGAGAGTCTGCAGCTCTGACCTCTATTTACTCACCAAGCAAGGCATCAGAGGGCCCCATCCTCAGTGGGAGCAGAACTAGATCTTTCTTCAGAAAGACCCTGAGTTGGGTGAAGGTCAGGAAGCCGACCTCCAGAGACACTCAAGCTAAGAATGGCACTCTGTGCCCCCCAGCAGGAGCCATCCTGGGACTCCCAGCGTGACAGCAAGGTCAGGAACAGGTTTTCCACAGCCCTCCTGGCTGCCCCCATGCCCACAGCCTGGCTGGTGCCCCCTCCTGCTCCCTGCATCTCTGGGCTGTGCAGGATGCCGGAGGCAGGAGGAGGAGGAGGAGGAGGAGGAGGAGGAGGAGATCCCTCCCAGCACCTTCCCCTGCAGGACAGAGCTCTGGGCACCAGCGAGCAGCCAGGGCACAGCAAATCATTTCTGTATTCAAGGCTGTGCAGGAAGGTGTTTGCTTACAAAAATGAAAGGCAAAGATAAACAGTGCTGCCTGCTGATTTAAAGTGGTTGGGAGCCCCGTGGACTGCTTCAAAGTACTGTTTCCAAAACAAATGCAAAAAATCATACGTGGGGTCTGAAATCTTTCTAAATTGCTGGTAAGAAAGCAAACAATGCAGCACATCCCTTTTATTCCTGGCCAAACAGCAGCAAAGCTGCTAGCAGCACAGCTTGTGCAACCAGCAATTTTTTAAAATTAGACTTAGATTTAAGGAAAGACAGGAAAAACAAAGCACAGTACTGGGCACTCTGTGCAGGGAAAACAAAGTGGCATCTGCCCCATTTCACAGGTGAAAAACAGGTTCTGAAACAGCCAGCAGAGCACAAGCAGCATGGCACTGGGGCTGCTCTTGGCCAGCCCCAGAGAACCCTGCAGCCCAGGGGATGAGTGCCTGATGGATCACCCAGCCCTCCACTGCACGTGGAGGAGGAAAGAGAACAGAGCAACAAAACATTTCCAGAGAGCTGCAGGACCCTTCTCTCGGTGTTTATGTGCACATCTACACATTTCTGCTGAGTGGGAAAGCAACAAGTGGGGGATTCTTCTGGTTCCTTTGAACTGGCTGACAATTGAGCACAGAAAAGGCAAGAGACAACTGGTGAACTGTGCACTCTGAGTCTTCCAAAAAGTTGCAGAAATAGGAACAGACCTTTATATTCTCCGTATAGACCAGGAAGCAGTGGGGTTGGTCAAACCAGTTTTTGGTTTTACCTGAAAAGCAGTGCCTGGTACAGGGCCTCTCTGAGGTCACACAGTGAGGCAGCTGTTTGAGGATGCAGATACTCCTTCAGAGCCATGGCCTGGCCAACAGCCTTTCCACAGGACTTGAGAGGAGGGATGGTGCTAGCAATCAAAACTGCAGGAATTTGGACTCCTCAAGCAGCCAGCACCCCAACTCCCCCAGCTGCCTGATGCCCACTGACAAGGAGGGTGCATCTTAAAGCAAGTGCTTCTAGCTGAGCCTAAAATGTATCAGCAGCCACAGATAACATCAAGAACCTCCAAAAACGTTCCTGTCCTCTGCTGAAGGGACTGAACCCAGCAAAGGCTCTGTGAGCCCACAGCTCCTCCCAGGGCCCCAGACGGAACCTGCCCTTCCAGACCTCCATGGTGACACTCCCAGCACCCCTGCTGAACGGGCTGCTGCTGGAAGTGACCTGAAAAATGCTCTTTCCAGTAAAGTTCCTTTCAGACTCCAGCAGCAGGACAGCTCTGAGGTATTTCCAAGTCCCATCCTGATGCAGAATGAGGCGGCAGCCGCGCCGAGAGCGGAAGGAACATTGCTCCACAGCACTAACGAAGAGCCATCAGCAAAAATGAGTTAGCTCTGTTCCCTAGCAACTTCTCACAGCTGCACAAAAAAATCATCTTCTGGACATCACAGAATTGGGAATGCTTAGTTCTCTTTCACAGGAATTCTCTCATCCATTGCTGTGGGCAGCTCCCTGCAGGAGGTGACACAGGAGCCCCTGACAGCAATGGGACTGTTACATTAGCTTGGCCCAAACTAAACCCATGGATCCGTGTGTCCTTCACTCAATGACACACATGCCACATGCTCAGAGAACAGCATCCGAGGGACAGAAATCCATGGAGCAGTCTTTGCTGCAAAAATCCCAAGCCTGAAAAGCCTTTTCTGCAAAGACCTTTCCTCCCTCCTGGGAACAACTCCACTGATTCCTGATGACATTACTGAAGGTTTACAGCACCAGGGCTACAGCAAATAGAAAGGAAAGGAACTCTATAAATAAAAGGTGCAGATTCTTCAATAGAGGAAAAAAGCCTGCATTGCTCCAAAGAGTTGCTGTTGATATAAAATGGGTATTTCACTGAGTAATTCAAATAGGAGTTTTGGTTATATACATAAAAGCAGGCTGAACACTATAGCTCTTATAGTGCCACATGTAACCACCTTTCTGTCATCTGCACGAGTGGCCACCAAAGCAGCATTTGCTAAACAGCAGCAAGGAGTTCTGCTGCAGGCAAAGCCTCACAGCTCAGTGAAGTCATTGAGGCAGAAGGGAGTTCAATTAATACCAAAATGACACTGCTCAAAATTATCCTGTGCCCTTAATGTAGGGTACACGCAGTGTTGCCAGTACCCAGCTGCAGCAGTTCACTCCAGTGCATGCCAGAGCACAGTTACAGTTATGATTTTCATCTTGAAGAGCCCTAGGAAAAGCCTGGCTGATCCAAACAAGCAGAAGAGATCCCTTGGAGTAATACAAAAACTTCCCTGTTGGGTGCTCTCCAAGAAGAGCTACTGTGCAGGAGCACAAAGGCAGCTGGTAATCCTCTCCACATATAAATCCTGAAAAAATAGTAACTACATCTCTCAGCCTCACCCCTCACGCATGTCCTTGGACTGCTTCATTCTATTTGTGCATCTCAGAGTAAGATGAGGAGTGAGAGGTTTCTTGTCCCAGCACAGTTGTTCTAAGGACCCTCTGTGGGATTCAAATGGGTGAGAATCCCCACTGTCCCTCATCAGTGCTCCAAGTCAAACACCATGAAACAGAACAACAGAATTTTAAACATGGGCTGAGCAAGAATTCCAGCGCACAGGATTTTTTCTGCTCTTGTGTATTTAAACCTTGTAGCCTTGGACACCAGGTTTAGTGCATCAAAATTTTAGGCACCAATTTGCTCTATTGAAAATAGAGGGTTTTAAAAGTTTTAATGAGCAGACATGCAGGAATGTTACTCGTGGCAAGGACTGACATTTTTTACTCCTGCAGCAAAAGCCCAGTAGCCAAAAAACATTAACATTCTTAATTTAATTTGCTACTTGTTAAAATTCTCCAGGAAGAAGTGACCACTGGACAGCTGCTTTTGACAGGAAGAGGGTTGTGTCCCTGGCTGCCAGCTCGTAGGACACAAACCACTAGAGGATAAAAGCTGTTTCAGCAGGCAACTGAAACATCCCCACAGTGGCTGGATGATGCAGGGAAGAGTGATGAAACATGAGGCTGAAGAAACCATGACTGAGAGAGAAAAACTGCAGAAAAGGAGCCCAGGAAGGTAACTTAAACAGTAAATTTATCAAACACTGCTTCTCCCCTCGTGGTTTCAAACTCCAAGGAATGTGAGCCAGTGTCAGGTGTCACCCACTCAACCCCACTTCCCAAAGGAGATGAGATGCCAACAGCAGCAGAGGCCTCTGTGTCACCGACATGTTTTAGGAAAAATCCTTTCCTTAGGGTTTCCCTCCTGAGAAGCTGAGAGGCCTCAGGAACAAACTGCAAACAATTCTTATCTGCTGCTGTGGGATGCAGCAGGTGGGTCTGGGATTGGTCTCACCTGGATGTTTCTCATTAATGACCAATCCCAGCCCAGCTGTCCAGACTGTCTGGGTCACAGACAAACCTTTGTTATTCATTCCTTTTCTATTCTTAGCCAGCCTTCTGCTGAAATCCTTCCTCTCTATTCTTTTAGTATAGTTTTAATATATTATCCATCATAAAATAATAAACCTAGCTTGCTGATACATGGATGTGGAGAGTTTTGTGCAGGGCTGGCTTGAAGAGAAGGGCCATGGTCAGGCTGACTTGATAGTGCTGAGAGATATTTAGGCCAAGGGTAGCTCCAAGAGCAAAGTTTCCCTTGAGAACAAAGAAGCTTTATAAGAATGTGCAAAAAGAGATGCGAACGCGGAACAGAAATTGTTACTTAACTACAGGAATGTAGAAGTTGTTAGTGATAACTCGCAATGACGAAAAATGCAGCCTAACCAATAAGGAGCTATGATTTTGCAATATGTATGAGCTGATTAACTAGTATATTTAATCATGAGAATAATGATAATAAATTGAGACTTGCTGATGGCCACCTGGTATCCGAGTCTCCCTTCTCCGACAAATGGTGACCCCGACGTGCCTCTGTCGCTTTTAAAAAGAAAACAGGGGAGAACGTGCCACGGTCGGTGAAGTAGCGTTGGGGCCCGACGCAACCGGGTCGGTGTCAAACGACGTAGGGAAGACACCCTCAGGAGCTACAGCGGTGGTCCTGGGCCATACGTGCTGCCGAAGCCGGAGAGTTGCAACAGCGCTGACGATACAATGGACAGGCAAGCAGCATATGATTTATTTATTCACCACTTAGATAGGAGGGGGTTAAAGGAAATAGATTTAAAAAAGGAACTCCCGGGGCTGTTAGCTTGGGGATATGCGAAAGGTTGTTTTTTAAATCCGCACACGGTGCATGAGCTTACAGAATGGCGTAAGTTAGGAGATGTATTGTGGGACGCAGTTTTGGAGGACGATAAGACGGCAAAAAAGCTAGGGAAGGTCTGGAGAGTAGTGCATAATACACTGTTGAAGCAAGAATCAGAAAAGAGAGCAGCTAGGGAAGCAGTTGAGGCACATAAGAGGAATGCTCAGTATGGGTCAGACAGTGAACCTCGAGCACCTGGCATTTCGCAAGTCGTGATACCTCTCCCTGGGGGGCCCGAGAAATGTCCGGATTTGAGCGGCTTGCAGCCCTCTGCGCCTCCCGCGAGTGAGATTCCGGATGCTTTGTTACAGCCCATAAATACCTCAGGGCGCGACATTCCAAAAGCAACCCCCTCGGAGCCAGAACCTGTCCCTGGGGCGCTTAGCGACCTGTGGGGGGAGATGGCTCGGCAGCGGAGGGAGGCATGGAATACCCTGGCTAAGCACGGGCTGGAAACGGGAGAGGAGGCGGAGGTAGATGCAGCAAGAGAATGGGCATTTCCCGTGGTGTACACTCAGGGGGTGGACCAACAGGGACAGCCGGTGCAATTGGGAACGTATTCACCCTTGGATTGGAAATTGTTGGCTCAGTTGCGGCAGACAGTTAGTCAGTTTGGATTTAAGAGTGAGCCCGCTAAGCAAATGCTCGACTATTTGTTTGATACACAGTTGCTGCTTCCCAATGACTTGCGGAGCATTGTGAAGTTGATATTTACACAACATCAGCAGCTGTTATTTAATGCACACTGGCACGGACGTGTTAATGAAGCCTTAGCGGTACAGAGGGGACCAGGAGACCCGTTACAGGGAGTTACGCTGGAGGAATTAACGGGGGTTGGGCACTATCGAAGGACCGAAGCCCAAATGATAATGGGTCCAGATAAGGTTAGAGAAGCGATGAGGTTGGTGCGGCTCGCTATGGAACAAGTGAAGGATAGCTCAGGAATACCTATGTATATGGGAATTAAGCAGGGACGTGAGGAATCATTTGGAAGTTTTATAGACAAAGCTGCTGCAGCTATTGAGAGAGCAGGGGTGCCAGAGTATATGCGCGGGGCATTACTTAAACAGTGTGCTTTGCAAAATAGCAACGAGTCCACTAAAAAGGTGTTAGCGACTTTGGGTGCCAACTGGACCATAGAGGAAGCTTTAGAGAGGATGGCTTTGCAACCGACGGGCTCGCAGGCTTTTTTAGTTAGTGTTATTAAGGAACTAGGACTAGGGTTGCAGAAACAGGCAGAATCCACACAATCACAAGTGCTTGCAGCTCTTGCTCCTCTCCGTGCTTCCACCGTGGCTCCAGCAACATCCGAATGGCAGCCGCGCCCAGACACAAGTCGCTGCCGTGACATCAGCGTCACCTCCTGTCTTCAACCAGCAACAACAGGGAGCTTGGGACTCGACTTGGCAGCAGCAGTAAAAGTCACCCTGATGACGACACGGCCCACTAAAATCCCCACTGGAATATATGGCCCTATAAAAATTGAAGGACAACCTTATGGAGGACTGTTGCTGGGACGATCTTCGGTTTCTATAATGGGACTGTTCGTGTTACCCGGTGTGATTGATGCGGATTATCAAGGACAAATACAAATTATGGCTTACACTCTTTTTCCACCGCTAACGATTGAGGCAGGACAATGCATTGCACAATTTATACCACTTCCACAGCTTAATAGTGGAGTGCAACCATTGCAACCGACCCCTCGCGGTAACCAAGGTTTTGGATTCTCTGGTTTAGCAATGCTCACAATGGACTTGCACAGCAGACCCAAAAAGAAGGTGAAAATAACCTATGCAGGAAATACAATTGAACTTTGGGGCTTATTAGATACAGGAGCGGATACCAGCATTATCTCCCCGGATAAATGGCCGAAGGACTGGCCTACCAAGGATACCACGGATACAGTTACAGGAATAGGAGGATTTACCCTAGCCCGAAAAACACCTCCAGTGACAGTGGCGATAGATGACCAACAATTGGTCACAGTTTTGTCAATAGTCACCTTGCCACCCACAGTACACTGTTTAATTGGAAGAGACGTGTTAGCACAACTTGGGGTTGTATTATCAAATGAGCACCCTTTGGGGTAATTGCCATTGCTTGGACTTTCCCAATTCCACTTACATGGACTACAAATACCCCTGTAATGGTTAAGCAATGGCCTTTAAAAAGGGAAAGTTTACTACAAGCACATAAACTAGTGGAGGAGCAATTTCAACAAGGACATTTACAACTATCCACTAGTCCATGGAACACTCCTATTTTTGTGATTAAAAAGAAGTCAGGGAAATATCGCCTACTACATGACCTTCGAGCGGTTAATGAACAGATGGAAGCCATGGGGGCGCTACAACCTGGACTTCCCAATCCTGCCATGCTTCCACAAGATTGGCCATTATTAATTATTGACTTAAAGGATTGCTTTTTTACCATCGAATTGCACCCCCAAGATACTAAGAGATTTGCCTTTACCCTGCCAGCCATTAATAGGGGTGGGCCAGACCAGCGGTTTGAATGGCGAGTTTTGCCCCAGGGAATGCGGAACTCACCTACGCTGTGCCAATTATATGTTGATGCAGCACTCCAGCCCTTGCGGGCGAGATGGCCTGATACCATTATTTACCACTATATGGATGATATCTTGTTCGCGCAAGCAACACCCTTTACACCACAGCAGCTGCAACAAATTCAGGCCACGTTAGCAGAATCGTCTCTTGTAATTGCTCAAGAGAAGATGCAACAGTCATCCCCTTGGAAATACCTGGGCTGGTCTATTACAAATCAAGCAGTACGTCCACAAAAGCTGCAATTGGCAACGAAACTTTCAACCCTTAATGAGGCTCAACGCCTTTTAGGGGACCTTCAATGGTTAAAACCTATAGTTGGAATCCCTAATTCATTGTTGGACTCTTTACGGCCATTACTAAAGGGTACTGATCCAGCTACCCCAGTGACTGTTACTCCGTTGCAGGGTGCCGTCTTACGGGATATCTTGCGATGTGTTGAGAGTGGTTTTGTGTCTCGTCGTGAGCCCACCTTGAACATTGATCTTACGATATGGACCACACCTGATCATTTACTTGGGGCACTTACTCAACTTCAAAAGAAAACGGGGGAGCTAAGGGTATTGGAGTGGTTGTCCCCGCCCCTACAAGCCAAAAGGACAATTAGTACAAAAGTTGAGCAAATAGCAACATTGCTTAAGAAGGGGCGCACTAGAATAGTGGAAGTTACTGGAGTAGAACCTGCTACCATTTATTTGCCAATAAAATAGGAGGTCCCTGTTACCTTGGCAAACTAACACTTTTTGCTCCCAGTATCACAATAGTTCAGAATAAGACACAGGGGGGCAGACGAGCTAGGCGTGCTGTACACCAACTGGGGCCGGAATGTGATGACAGGGTAGAACTGTGGGACAGACCAACAACTATCATTGCCTCATTATTGACACCAGGGGTAACTGCAGCACATGCAATCACACAATTGAAAAAATTGGCCTGTTGGACAGGAAAACAAATTAATATTACTTCTGAAATATTGGGTGAACTGGTGACTGATGTCGACAATGTGAGACATCAGTTACTACAAAATCGTGCCGCAATAGATTTTTTGCTTTTGGCCCATGGACATGGGTGTGAGGACTTCGAGGGTATGTGTTGCCTTAACTTATCCAGCCATTCAGAGTCAATTCATAAGAAGTTGCAACTGTTGCGTGATAACATGAAGAAACTTACTGTTAATTCAAATCCTTTTGACGCTTGGCTGAGCTCTTTAGGAATTGTTGGCTGGCTTAAGAGTTTAGTTATGATGTTTGCAGGACCTTTGCTTATTATAATATGTATTTTGCTTTTTGGGCCTTGTATATTGCAGTGTATATTAGCACGGATTAGAGCATTTACAGACAGCCTTTTTGAAAAACATGCAACCCTTCTTGCCCAAAAAGAAAACGGGGGAAGTGTGGAGAGTTTTGTGCAGGGCTGGCTTGAAGAGAAGGGCCATGGTCAGGCTGACTTGATAGTGCTGAGAGATATTTAGGCCAAGGGTAGCTCCAAGAGCAAAGTTTCCCTTGAGAACAAAGAAGCTTTATAAGAATGTGCAAAAAGAGATGCGAACGCGGAACAGAAATTGTTACTTAACTACAGGAATGTAGAAGTTGTTAGTGATAACTCGCAATGACGAAAAATGCAGCCTAACCAATAAGGAGCTATGATTTTGCAATATGTATGAGCTGATTAACTAGTATATTTAATCATGAGAATAATGATAATAAATTGAGACTTGCTGATGGCCACCTGGTATCCGAGTCTCCCTTCTCCGACACATGGAGTCAACTTTCTCATCTCTTCCCTCATCCTAAGACCCTTGTGGACAATGCTACACCTCTGAATTCTCCTTTCTGAGCCATGCTCTGGCTAGGGATTTGTCTTCAGAGCCTCAGCTCTGGGGCTTTAGTGTTTTAGACTGTTTGAGTGGGGTTGGGGTTTTTAATGAATTTAAGACAGGAGAAAGGCAGACATCTGCTTCACAAAGAACATTCTCCAGCTGGAGCTGGAATTTCTCCTGCACAAAACGTGCACACAGGACTATTGCTCTGAAAATCACTGTTTTATTCCCAAACTGCAGAGAGGCAAAGGGTGAATCAACAAACAGGGCAATGAAGAATTCAGCCCACAGCTCACAGAAATGAGCACTTTGCAGTGTTTTGCACGCTGATTCTTTCCAGGGAGCTCCCTTTGAAGTTCCAAGCCCACACCACAGGTGCTCTCTGAGGCCTTTGAACAGCAGCCCCAGCTCCAGGCACTTTAGAGAGACACTAATTAAACATCAGCCCCTGGCATCACAGCCCCACTGCCAGCAAACTGCTGGTGACATGACACACGTGCTCCCAGCAAAGAGCAAAACCAGCCACACAAACTGGCCCTGGAAGGGGCTGGGGGAGGCACTGACAACCCAGTGCTTAAATCTAGATTTAAACCTATTCTTCATCAGCATCCTGGCCTGGGGAGACAGAGCCCTGAGTCTGGGGACCCTGCAGAGCTGCAGAAGGTGAAGTGTGTGCAGTGTGGGGCTGGGGGAACCAGGATCTTTAAGCACAGGCTGCTCCAAGCTGGAACAAGCGAGCATCAGTCTGCTCTGTGTGGCTACAAAGGTTCTCTAGGAACTTTGTCAGGAAATACAGAACACACTGTAAGAAATGTTATTCAAAACCCCCCACCTTTCTGGCTGGCTTTAGTGCTGGCTGCTGATAAGAGACTGACAGCAAACTGGAGATATTTCATCAATGTATTGCTTTCACTTAAGAGAGAGAAAACAAACGTATTAAAAAGGAAAGATGCCAGGGATAAATATTTTAGTAATCTCCATCACAAACCTGTCGTATTACAAGGATTACAGTCCATTAGGATTGTATAAAATCCATGGCAAAGCCTGTAATTCAGCCCTGTCTCAGTGACAAAACCCCCCTAATGTGTTTTAGGAATCCCTATTTGCTCATTTTGAAAACATCTTTGAGAGCTACTTGCTCTAACAGGGCTAATTTGGGGAAAACCAGCTCAAATCCAGCAGTCACTGCAGTCTCACCCTACTCTGCTCAGTCCATGGGGAGTGTGGGAGCAGCTCCTTTGGAGAGGCTTTCCTGCCACCCCATGCTGTGTTTTGGCAGCAGAGGTTGGTGCTGCCATGGGCACACTGGCACACCTGTGCCACACCAGCACCACCCCCTGCATGGGCAGAGCCACCAAGGGTGATTGCAACAGCACCAGGGCTGGAGGTTCAGAGGGCAATAAATCAGCCCCAAGGTTTTCTGCTAAATAAAGAAATGTTTCCTCTTCCAGAAATATCCACCGGGTAGTCTGGGAGTGACTGCTAGAGGAGAATTACTAAAATAATACACACTGAAAAAGAAAAGTAGAAAAAAATAGATCTGACAGGCCCTCCTGAAGGCTAATTTGAAGACCTTCCCTCTAGGAAGCTGAGCTTCTGACAGAGCCATCAGTGCTCATGTGTGTGCTCTGCAGCAGCACAGGGCTGCACTAATTAACTTTCATTCCACCTGCCCAGGAAATCCACTCTGAAGGGAGGAGAGGCCATGGACAGCACTGGAGAATCCAACACCAGGCAGGGCTGCCAGGAAATGCTGCCTGGACCAGCAGCTCTGGTGGGAGCAGCTGGAGGGAATCACCTGATGTCAGATGTTCTTTGGGTTTGTCCTTGGAGCAGAGTTGGAGTGGCATGTGCAGAGTGGGTCACTGGGTGTGCTGCTCCTCACCAGAGCCATTGTCATGTCTGGGTGTGCACTGACTGATCAGTGCCATGGCACTGCCTTGGGATGTGCTCAGAGCAGGGAATTAATTAAAACTGAAGCTGCTGCTGATAGTGGTGAGGAAAAGGCTATCACCTGCTGAAAACCAAAGATGGCTAAATGCAATATTAGACAAGACTGAAATTTATAGCAAAATATCATTTAAAGTAACAGAATGCAATTTAAAATAAGATTTTAGCTCATTATTTCAATAATTCTCTTTGTCTCTTTCAAAGTCAAAAGGAAACCTGGTCTTCAAAATGTTATTTGCAGCA
Organism: Haemorhous mexicanus; assembly: GCF_027477595.1. Taxonomy (NCBI): domain Eukaryota; kingdom Metazoa; phylum Chordata; class Aves; order Passeriformes; family Fringillidae; genus Haemorhous; species Haemorhous mexicanus. The sequence goes on from NC_082359.1 coordinate 13,431,135, forward strand.
CATACTCAAAGTAATGATAATACAGCAATATGAGAGTCACATTTTCAAATGTTCATTCATTTCCCAACACAGCTGCAAAGTGTGCCTGTTTAGTCCATGATATAATAGGATATTTTGGTTCTGAGTAATTGGACTTGAGCAAACAGGAGAGTCAGAGGGGAAAAAAAAAGGACTTAGAATTCAGAATTTCCTACATTTTACCATGCTCAGAGACTGAGGACACGAACTCCATGTGGATTTTAAAAAGCTCTTCTGCACGCCCTCTCCAAATTACTGTGTCTATGCAAATTTCCAGCTCTCATCTGCACTGTCTGATTTGAATGAAATTGGGTATAAGTCAGATCAGAATTAATTCCAGCAAGAGACTTTCAATGTTCTTCTCACAAGTTCCATGTTCTGTGAAGTCACTTTGAAAGCAGAGGTGCTGCAAGTCCCATCAGGCTCCTGTACCTCCAAAGGTCACAGATGAGGTTTCCCCAAGCCAACACCTACAGGGAGAGCTCCTCAGCCTGGGGAGTGTTTGAGAGCTGTGGAATTCCTGCACTCACAGCCTGCCTCTGGCCCTGGAACCCTCACCCTGCTCTCCTGACCCTGCTGGGCTTCTGATGGCATCATGGCAGAGAGCTCCCCCTCAGCTGGGACAGAAGGAGGAGAGAAAACGAGCTCAGCTCTCCTAAATCTGCCACGCTCCTGTAACAATCACTCACCTGTGGGAGAGAGAGAGAACTGGGATCATATCCCATGCCATGCCAAGCAAGTGACAGGGACATCAAAAAGCAGGGTGCCAGCAAGGCTCTGAGGAAAAGGGCACTCCTGTGCTGCTGCTTCTTGAAAAGAAATATTTACAGACAGAAGAAATGACCTGGACCACCCTGGAAAAGCAATGCCAAGAAGGTCTGGCTGAGGCCATGCCCAGAGATTGGCTCCTGCAGGTCTCTTGTCCTGGCACACAGAAGCCATGGATCAGATGGAAGCCCTGCTCCCACGAGGTTTATTCAGATTTATACCCATCCTCAAGTTCTGTAAGGCATTCCTTCGTAGTTTTTCAGGGACTATCCAAATCCCATTTCCCTGAAAACAGAAAACTCCCACTTTTGCATGTTCTAGCCTGCCCAGAAATTGGCAAGGCTCATTCTCATTTCTGTCCCTGAAGAGCTCCCCATTCTATCTCCAGTCCTTCATCATCATTTGTCTCCTTCCTGGTCTTCTCCTCTCAGCATTCACCCAATAAAGACATATTTATTTATAACTGAGGAACTTCTCAGTCCATTAATTTCTTTCTGGCTAACTCAGAATTCCTGTCAGAAATTTTGGCTGTTGCCATTGACACAAATGGGAGCTTCTTGAAATGTCTGTGAGCTGATGTGAAAGCAGCAGCTCCCAAAATCAGCTCCAGGACTGGCAGAACAGAACTGGAGAGTGCTGGATTGGAAAGCTGCCACTGCTGCTGCTGCTGGGAACTGCCCCTGGATTCCAGTCAGGACAGCTCAGGGTCACCACACACAGGCTGATTTGGAGACACTGGGGAATACTGCAAAGCTGTTTTAAACCAAGTGGCTTTGCTCAGCGAGATGTGTTTGGAAATCAAAGGGTGTAATATACATATTTGCTCCTGGTCTGCACAATAAATTATTTATTATGTCTATTTCTCAGTTCAGGATTCCTAGACAGGTAGTTAAAAATATGTGAAATGATTTATTCAAGGTTGGGAACACTTTCAGCATCCATAATAGATCTCAAAATAAGTCATATTACTTCCAAAACTTTGTTTTCATAAAACTTCTGAACAATTTAACAAATCTTCTCAAAACCAAAGGTTTTTAATTGATTCATAAATTTCCCTGTATTTTTAAACCCTGAGAGGCACCACACCTGTTAGCTTTCTTAAGGGACTACAGCTCCCCAAAATCCTCTCAGCAAAACAAAACCTGTGAGCTGTGATTTGCTTTCCCTGCACTCAGCTGTCCCTGCCACTGCTGCAGCTCCTTCTCCCAGGCAGCTCTGTCTGTCCCGAGCCACAGGAGCTCCTGGGGCTTTGTATTCCCTGAAGGATTCCCCGGGCTGTCTGCAGCTGGCACAGCAGAGAAAAGGACCTGCTCTAACACTATTGTCCAAGCCCACCTGCATTGTTTCCAGATCATTAAAACTAGGACTCTGCCATGTAGTTACTAATTAGCACTTAGTAAAGATAAGTGCAACTTCTGACAGTGCAAGGTAGTCCATCATTTCCATAAGATAAAAAGCAGGGCATACTCCGTGTACACAAAGGAACAGAAAGGAGATGGCACTATCTGTTATGGATAAGCATTTTGTTATTCTGAATTATTGTCACTTCACTAAATTAATCTTTCCCTTTATAAACCTATTTTGAAATTCTCTATCACTAAGCAGAACTCCTCCAGACTTGAGCTGTGCTCCAAAGCCACCATGTATTAATAGCAGAACACAACAGCTACGTGACTAATTTAATTCTGAGGCACAAGGAGAAGGTTTTGGGGATTCCAAGGATCTCTGGTCTGGTATTTATTTGTGCTGCTGTGATATATTTGATGAACTCAGGCTCCACTTAGCCTGATTTGCTGTCGAGCTTTGTATTGCAGACTCTAATCCTGAAGAAGAGTGCTATAGTCAATAACATTTTCCAAACTGTGTCTGTCAAACAGCAGGGTACACATTCATACATTTCTCTAAATGATGTTGAAATATTTGAAAATATTTCTCATTTTAGAAGATGTACTGACGTACTGTGAAGAAAAGCCTGCATGTCCAGCTCCTCACTGCCTGCAAACACTGGCTCTGCCAAGCAGAGCAATCAGCCCGTGGCCCTTTCACTGAAAACATTCAGCACCACAAAGCCCCCATGTGAATCCCACTCCCAGCTCCACAGCCTCCACACCAGATTTACCTTCTCTGTTTTCATCTTAGTGCAGGGGTTCCATGCTGTTGTCTCCTTACTGCAGGAGTTCCACACCTTGGTGTTTCCCATGGGCAGGTCCTCAGAGCACTGACTCTTTCTTCCCAAAGTGACCAAGTGACTCCAGCTCCCTTCTCCACCAGCCACCCCACTCTTTTATAGCACTCTTCTTCTTACTGGTTACACCTGTGGCCTGTTAGGGTCAGGCCTGTTCCTAATCTTTGATAATTGGCCCAGCTGCAACTCGTTAGGGGAAAGATTGCTTTCTACACATCTTTATTTTCTTATTTTCTATCCCCCTACACTTCATAACCCAATTCCAGCAGCTCCTCATCACCGAGAGAACACAGCACCATAATCAGCTGGGTCTGGCTGCAAAGTCAGGAGGTGCTGGAACACACTCTGAAAGCATCAGCCATGAACTGGAAAGAAAAACTAAAAGCCCCAAGCCCCAGTAGAAAGGGACTGCACTGGGATGCCAGCCCCATCAGATGCAGCTGCTCTGCCCTAAGGGCTCCATTTGCAAGGTGTGCGTGGGTGACTGGCACACCACGAGGTATCATTCCCTACCTGGCTGCAGCACCATCTCCCTCTCCCCAGGCTATATTAGGATTTCAGGCAATCACTTCTTTCGGCTTAATAGCTGCAGTTTTCAGCTCCAAAGGAATACAGAGCAATTCTGACATTCTGAAGTCCAATTTATTGGGATTGAAATATATACATTTGTCTTCTCTCTCTGTTTATGTCTGGGATTTGACTTCAAGCCCACCCTTCCCTAGGAACCACAAAGATTTACTGGTTGCTTGCTGAGCTCTGTAGGGCAGCTGGCCAGGTTTTAATTCCCCCAATCAGCTGATAACATTCTCCACAGATTAAACCATTGTGGCACAGGGACCCAGGCTGCTTTTATGCTGGCCAAACCAAAGAGAAGCCCAGCATCTGAACAACTTGCTCCTGATTCATCCTGTAAGAAATATTGATTGCCAATAAGAGAGGGAAAAAAAGAGACAGGTACATCAAACAATTTTCTCTAAATCTCAACCCTTTGAACAATGATTGTTGTGAAGGAAGGGCAATGCACCTCTCAAGGATTTTGAATGCTGCCTCCTCTGCAGCATCATTGGACAAATCTGACTGAATGCCTGTTCTCTGAATGCCCACGGGGCATGAATGGCCCAGCTGAGTTTACAACAGCAATAAAGAACAGACTTTCAAACCGAGTGTGGACTGATGTATACAGCAGAGTGAAAAATAAACACACTAAAGCTGCTACATAATTCTGTCAAGCATATGGTTAAGTTGTGATTTTATTTAGAAAACAGATTGTAAGAGTGAAGTGATGACAGCTGAGTCTATATTGGTCAGTCATAAATAAGAGTATTCTAATAGAGCTGGGCTTGTTACTGATCGCATGCTGCCACAGAGATTTAGTGAGAGCTAATCACTTAGAAAATAGAGCTTTTTAAAGACATTTTGGAGCTCATTTTCAACTTTACATTGCTCAGTTGAAAAATCCATGATTACTGCACCTAACTTTTAAGAGTGATGGGGGAGTTACATTTACGGGCTCAATTAGACTTTGTAGCTCCTGTTAGAGGAAATTACTCCCTCTGGCACGGCAGAGCAGCCCGGGCAGCTCGCAGCCTCCCCCGCAGCACCAGGGGCTGCCGGGGCCGCTCCTGCCCGGGCTGGCACTGCTGCCCCTTCCCGGGCTGGCACCGCCGCCCCTGCTGCCCCTGCCCGGGCTGACACCGCTGCCCCTGCCCAGGCTGGCACTGCTGCCCCTGCTGCCCCCTGTTCGGGCTGACACCACTGCCCCTGCCTGGGCTGTCCCTGCTGCCCCTGCCCGGGCTGACACCGCCGCCCCTGCCCGGGCTGGCACTGCTGCTCCTGCCCAGGCTGACACTGCTGCCCCTGCTGCCCCTGCCCGGGCTGGCACTGCTGCCCCTGCTGCCCCTGCCCGAGCTGGTACTGCTGCCCCTGCCCGGGCTGGCACTGCTGCTCCTGCCCAGGCTGGCACTGCTGCCCCTGCTGCCCCTGCCCGGGCTGGCACCACTGCCCCTGCTGCCCCCTGCCCAGGCTGCCCCTGCCGCCCCTGCCCGGGCTGACACTGCTGACCTTGCTGCCCCTGCCCGGGCTGGCACTGCTGCCCCTGCTGCCCCTGCCCAGGCTGCCCCTGCTGCCCCTGCCCGGGCTGACACTGCTGACCTTGCTGCCCCCTGCCCGGGCTGCCCCTGCTGCCCCTGCCCGGGCTGACACCGCTGCCCCTGTTGCCCCCTGCCCGGGCTGGCACCGCTGCCCCTGCCTGGGCTGGCACTGCTGCCCCTGCCTGGGCTGACACCGCTGCCCCTGCTGCCCCTGCCTGGGCTGGCACCGCCGCCCCTGCCCGGGACCCCTCCAGCGCCCAGGCTCCAGCCCAAGCCAGGGCTCTGCCCCTCCTTTCCCACTGGCAAAGGCAGCAGGGATTTCTCACCTCTCAGCCTGCCCCAGCCCCCGGCAGACCCCTGCCGGCCCCAGAGATGCCTACAACACCCACCGGCAGCCTCTGTTCCCGTGGCGCGCTCCGGCCGCCCCAGCGGCGGTGCGGGAGCAGCAGCGGGGCTGGTCGGGCTCGCTGTGCGCTCCGGGAGCGTCCCCAGCACCGGCACCACGGTGGCACTCAGTGACAACGTGAATTATCAAATACAACACCGACTGCTGTGCTGATTCCCAGCCCAGCTCAGGCCACTGTAGTCTGTTGTTCCCAAAGGCTTTAACGTGCTGCAGGCAGGGAGCAAGATGGCTCAACTTCTACTTGTCTGCTGCGTTTCCACTACAGTTTATCTTTTCTCATTGTTAAATTTGACAGTAATGAACCTTGAGCTGTGTTTCTTATTTGCTTCTTTTCCATGCAAGAGGGGGCTCAGGAGGGTCAAGAACTGCAGGTTGAATCCTTTGCTGCCACAAAGCCCCAAGTCTGCTCTGTCAACATCCCTGCCTGTGTGGCACATACAACACCAAAGTTGTCACTGTTGCCACACGTGTTGGATCAAAGGTGGATTAAATGGTAAATTTGGATTATTAACCTGGAATTCCAGTTGGCACTCACAGGGTACTGAAAATGGAATAACTGCAATGAGGACATTGCATTTTTTGTTTGTTTCCACTGGAAGAGCAGGAGAAGCTGCACTGGAATCTGGCCCTGGCCCACACCAAGATCTCAGTGTGTGGTACTGCCTATTACTGAAACCATTATACACGAGGAGACAAACAACTGGTAATTACCAGGCTTTGCATGCCCATTAGGTTAAGCATTCTTGAATGTACATTCATCTGCCATCACATTTGCATTCTGATAGCAGATGAGAGAAATTGGGTATTAAATCTATTGGCTCCCTCCGAGGGCAAACAGAGCAGAAGAGTCTATTAAGTCACAAAAGGAGAAAAATTCCTTGCTGTTCCCCTGTATTGTCTGACCTATCTCCATAACCTGGCAGTGTGTTTGCTACAGCAAGGATGTGAGGCATCCTGGTGGCACTGAAGGGAAATGATCAGCTCTCCTGGACACTGGGCAGTTCAGCCTCACCTCTTGCTTCAGCTCACCTGACTACAAAATGCAGGCAGATTTTCTGTAAAACACTGAAACCTAAAGATAAAATCAATCATGTAAGTGAAAAAGTCTTTTTTATCTACTTTTTCTGCCTTAGCATTTACTCAGATTTAAAGAATACAAATCATCAGGTAACCACGTACTAACAGTTTCTAGTTTTTCCAAAGCTTCCTGGCACATTTAGCAGCATGTTCATACAGTCCTCCAAAGAACATCCCTGACTACTGAGATTTCTTGTCAGCATCTCTATGAATGAAGTCTACACTTCACCCATGCAGTTTGGTTTCTGTCAGGTGACCCCCAGAGCCATCAGGAGATGTCCCTGGCAGGGTTTCAGAGTTACTGGTCCCTGACTTTGGTGTGTGTGTGCTGCAGCCAGCCATGGAAACAAACTCCCACCAGTGAGGAGCTGTGATCTGAATGGCTTCCTGAGCCCTGTGCAGGGAGATGGCAGCCACCCCCAGACTGAGACAGTGCCAGTGATGCACAAGGACTCACATCCCGCTGGAGATGTTCATTTCAGGCTGGAATAAATGCCTCACCAGAGCACAGAGCTTTGTTTCAGCTGAGCCATCTCATCCAGCTCAGCTTCTGGAAAAAGCCACGTCTGCCACACTGGGAAGATGAGAAGTCTGCCATAATTGAAAAAGATTTTACCAATACTGTCTTAAGTAACAAATGCACAGTCAATCTCTCGGTGCCTCTCAGAGAAATGAAAAAAGCACATTACAGCCAGTCAGCTTCTGTCTGACAAGGCCAGAGCAATCTCTGCCAAGTGCCATCCTTACAAGCTTTTCCTAAGACAATGGAGGAAGAAAAACAAACAAACATTGAATCTATTCAGAGCAGTTACTCCAATAGTGCCTGGCTGGTCTGAAAACACAGACAGAAACCTGAACACAACCAGAGGGGGCACAGGATAACATCAAGGATTATTTCCATGCTCAAATGCACTCGTCCAAGTTCAGAGGCTGAAGTGAAAGACTATCAGCTAGACAATAACTTAATAAATTGTTGTGGCATTGAGCAGGCACTGGAAGCATCCTGCACTCCATCCACATGTAATTTTGAAAGGAAGTAATTCCAGAGGGACTGAGCCCCTTGTTCAGAAGAAGTGGCTCTGGAATATTCAGGCTGCTCAAGTGGCCAGTGCTACACTCAGTGACAAGCAGGCTCCAGCCACAGACAGTGCTGCTCACTCAGGCCAGCCCTGCAGGTGACACTGGCTGCTCTCTACAGGTGCATCAACACCTGCACATCAACATCTGTAAGCATGGTACCAGAGCCTGTCAGTGTTGAACTGGGCTGGTATTTTAAATCCAACTGCTGAATAGATACAGAGCTAGAAAGAAAACCACAGGAAGCCCACTGCAGGTGGGGCCCAGGGAGGGAGGATGAGATAGCTGCAAGCAGGCTGCTGTCCTGTGAGAACTTCCACGTGATGATTATTTACAGAGAGCTGCCCTTGGTCCTGTGTTCAAAGTGCCTGAGAACACTCAGTACAAAAGCTTTGGTAACTCACTCCTCTCAAAATTATTCTGAGCCACTGGAGCCATAATTACACTGTCATAATGAAGAGGGAAAAAACTCTCCTAACAAGTAAATTCTTGCTGTAAATTGCATTATGAAAGCAGTAATTCCCTCTGAAGTAGGCATTATCATGTCTTACTGCCCACACCAGTTCATTATGGTGCCTCTGCTGTCCCAGCAGAGCCTTCTCTCTGTAAATGAATGTTTGGGGAGGATATTGCCAACTCGGGACTTATTACTTAATTGAATATGGAAACATTTAGGCCATTAGCATACATTTAGAAGTGTCTTATTTCACAGATGTTAATTTATCTTGGGGAATGCCCTTCTTTCTTCCCTCCTCCTTTTCCTCTTTCAGTTCTTTCCCTGCAGCCACCTTATTTATTCAGGTCCTAGTTCAGCCATTGGCAAGCCCCTGGTGAGCAGCTTACGATTTTAAAACCTTCCCAAACTAAGATTTGAAGTCTATTTTCCAAAAAGTGCACAGCAAAACACTTCCTATCTTCCCTCACAGCTGACAAGTATCACCAGCTCAGGGTGGTTAAGAAAGCCTAAACATCTCTAGCTAAATAATGAGATTTTTCAGGCATTCCAAATTGTTTTATCCACCTATTATTACAAGACCTCATAGCCATGCCTAGAGCTTTTCTCTGCACTCAGAGCTATTGAAAGTATCACACACAAAATGCATCACTAACCCTGTGCTACAGAGGTGAGGCTCCTACAGATATCCCCAGTGTCCAAGGGCCCCACCAGTTTGGCCATGATGCCCAGCATCTCAGGCTGTGCAGCTCCAATAGCCCAAAGGCAAAACTGACAGCCAGGGCTTGGTTTCACCATTTCCAGTTGTTCTAGATTTAGATCAGACTCTATCTACTGTAATCCACATCAATTATTTTGTGCAGTGAACTATCCACCCCGGGCTATTACTATTGGTATTCTTTGTGATGGGGTTGAAGAGATCAAGCAGCACAAACTCTGATTCTGTACCAGCAGCTCCCTTACTCCATTCCCAGGGGAATTCCATGCCATGGGAAGGGGGAGGATGCAGCAGCCTGGAAAACAAGACACAACCACACAGCAGAGCAGTGGGGAATGCCAGTGCAGCAGCAGCAGCACAGAGGGTGCAGAGCCAGGGGGCAGACACAGCTGATCAGGAGGCTTTGGGACACTGTGCTGTGTGTGAAACCTGCCCAGGGCTCCAGGAGGGACCAGCAGGAGAAACTGCTGGAAAGTGACTGATGCTGTGCAGCCTGACATCTGATAGAGTGACAAGACAATTCATTACCAAGGTTTACAAGATGTTACAGGGATCTGTCAGACCTGTTTAAGTAATAACCTTAAAATCTGAAAGGGCTCAGACTGGCCATTAGAAGTAGGAAACTAATGTTCCAATTTTTTTGTGATCAAAAATGCACTTTGAGATTGCCTGATGCATTTCACATGAGTGTGCTCAACCTGGATAAATGCTCCCCTTAAAACATGTGAAAGCAACATTTGAAAAGTCAAACCTTTCCAATCATTTCATATCAAAGATTACTTTCCCTCCCATGAAATTATTCCCCAATGTACTCAGCCTTTATTTTAGAAGTACTTTGGAAACAGGAAAAAATCCTCACCTGGATGAGATTTCATGTTTTACTGGAATATTAGAGGAAGAGCTCCAAAGTTTTACAAGAACGTTTTACACATTCAGACACCAAAACACAGATACAAAGAGAGCCCCTAAACTTGTCAGCAGCAGCTAGGGAAGTGCAAGGGGCTGGAATGGACAGGTTCCTCACATCCTGGCTGTGTAATGGCCAGTGCTGATGACCAAAGGGACCCTGCACAGGTCACACGTGTGCCCAGCAGAGCCCTCGGTGCCCCTCAGCTGTGCTCACACACCTGCAGTCCCTGCCCTCGAGCAGAGGGCCCCAGCACATCCCAAGGTGTGACATCTCCCCAAGTGTGATGGATGGCAGGAGCAGCACCTGCACCCTGGCAGCTCACACCCTGTCAGGGCCAATCACCCTCTCCATCTGTCTTGCCTTCAGCAGCACAGCCCTGAGAGCCCCTCTCATACTGGCTCATTTCTGAAACAGAGGAGCTGCTAATGTGTTCTGCACTGAGAACTGAGCAGTTCTGGGGGGAGAAAACAACACTTCTGACATCTACTCCATGAACTGGGGCACTTGTAGTACCCCACCCCTCCCCTTTCTAAACAAATCACCAACAAAACAATCCAAACCTGTATTTCCCAGCTATAACCACCTTCAGCTGGTTTCTGCTCATGTTCTTCAGCTCCCTAAATTAAGGGGTTCTTTTGGAAAGCTAGTTTTCCCTAGCCAAATCTCAGTGTCTCCAGAGTGCAGCAGAACAACAATTCTGAAGTGCACCATCAGCAAGGCAGTAGTGCAATCCCAGAGTGCAGCTTCAGTGCCAAGAGCTCCCTGGTGTTTGCAGTCTCCAAGGGATCAGGAGTGGAGGCAGGCAGAGCCCTTCCAGCAGGACAAGCAAAATCCACCTGCCCAGCCTGCCTGGGACAGTGCCCCGGGGCAGGCAGCTGTGCCAGTCACCCCGTGCCTGCCAGCAGAGCTCCCACCCTCTGCTCACACAGCTCCAGGGCACTGCTGCTCCAGCCACACCTGAGCCAGGCTGGGGCCAGGCTCTGGGAGGAGGAGAACAGGCCTTGAGTGCAATAAACCTGAAATAACAGATGGCTGCAAAGGCCACTCGTGTGGGTAATGCTTTGGAGCTGTCTCTCAGTTCTCTGACACCTGCTCAGGCAATGTGAGTTGATTCTCAAGGCAGAGAACTGTTAACTGGAATAATTTTAACAGAAGGAACTATTTTCTTCTTCATATAATCTGCAAGTCCAACAGGAGGTAATAGAGTGCCCTAGAAGTCAATAGTTCTGAAGCACTTGTCTCCACAGTGCCACTGCCAATTTTGGGCCATTAGCAAGTCACTTAGCAGTGCAGGAAAGCTATTTTGCCATCCAGAAGATGGAAAAAATCATCTTTGCTTGACTAGCTGATAAACAGGCTATGAAAGTTAATTCCTAGTTGCAGAGTGTGCTGAACACAGCAGAACCCCCAGGCCTGCTGGAGAGGGGTGATTCCACCCAGCCCTGCTGCACCAACACCTCTGCACCAGCTCGTGTTGGGAAAGAACAGTTATTTCCACAAAGCAATAAAGAAATTACCAGCTATTACCACAAAAAAATAAAGACACAGGACTCTCATCTTCTTAGGTCACAGTGTCTAACCCTGCCTACCTCAGTCTTATTTTTACATCAGGACTGAGCAGGGAAAAAGCTGAAATGCAGAGGTTGTATTTCAAAAGAAGAGAATTTAGGTTTTAGTTATGAGAAGATTTTAGAAGCTGTTTAAACCAGGATGTGGATGAGGATGTTTTAACTGACAGAACCAGAGCTATGGAAGGAGGAGTAAAAAATGTACAATAGGATTCTTTTCAATGGGGCAGAGGAGGTACAAGTTCAGGGCTGAGGCACCATGAAACAGCCACATAATCTAAGGCCTAGAGAAGAGCCCAGCTCAGTTTTATGAGGCTGGTAACCTTCCTGATCACCACTTGTTTCTGCTATTTAAATGTGATTCAGCTCAGCACGAAGAATAAGATTTGATTTAGCCCAGCACTAGAAGAACACACAAGCAATTTGATAAAATGCCAGTCTTGTTCAAATTTTCTTGCTGTGTAAATTGAGTGCTAATGATCTGGACTCTGCTCCCCTCATGTATTTATGCAGCCCTTTTCATGTTTGCTGGATTATTGTCGACTGATTGTTAGATAAAACAGAATCAGAAGCTCATGTAACTCTTTGGGCCTTTTGGGGAAAATCTTCCCAATTATCAATAAGCACTCCTTATTCACCACCACAATTCCACACCAGCCCCTGTATTCCCCCAATTATCATCATTAAAAATACCAGAGGGAAGCCACAAAGCTTCCCAATAGTTTATAAAACTGGAACCTACAGATGTCCAACCCCCAGTTTGGGTTACAAATGCAGAAATAGCACTGATAGTTTAATAAAAAAAAAAAAACCTTATTTTTCTCCAGTATTGGAGGTTTACAAGTTTCTATTTCATCCTTCAATCATTGCCTCACACAGTATTCATGAAGTATAATTAGAAATTGAATATCTGTAAAAAGAAAAAAAGCTGCTGGTTTTTTCCACTCATGATTGCATCCAGGCCTAACACTCAGTAGCTCAAGGCAATTCTAGCTCTCTAATTTCTCTGCTGATTCATCTCCAGAAATAGGAAAACAAACTTGAAAGATTGCAAGCAGAAAGCATCAATCCTGTTGACTTTAAAACAAAACAGAAGGTTATGTTCATTAGGCCCAGCAAAACAAAAAAAGCTAACAAGCAAAGAACTGCATTTACAGTGTGCATTAGCAGAGCTCTCCTCCAGACTTTGGAAGCTCTGGCACCCCTGCACACACTGAGTGCCCTCACAGAGTTAACCCAGCAGCACCTGGGCTTGCTGCAGACAGGAGCTGGAATTCTCTTACACCAGAGCTTTGAGGCTCTAATTGCTGAAAGCATTTGGAGGAACTGACATGAAAGTCATGTCACAAATATAACATAATTTCTATAATGTCATATATATATATAAAAATTATATATATAATTTATATAATTAATGTTTATATTATATAATAAATTATATAATATAATTGATATAATGTCACAAACTTCATGTTTTCCTTTCTCAGCAAAAACACTTCAAATAAAGATCTCACTTCAGTTTCCAGTACAGGTACCATGAAACTGCAGAAAAACAGCAAAACAAGACAGACTGGAATATTTTCTATCAACACCAGGAAGCTTTCAGCACCCGTGATGGGAAGGAAGAAGAGCCTTCAGCCTTCCCTGGCCAGCAGCAGGGAAAAGAAGGTGGAAAAGGGAAACCAGTGTTGAATAAAGCTGAGAGATCCCTCAGTTTCCTAAGGCCCAGCTGAAGCTTTCAAGCTACAGCAATATTCCATATTTACCCACCATCTATGTTTTATCTCCTTCCTTTCCTCTATCTCTCACACTCATACAGAGTCAAGACAAATATTTTTAATTTCCCGAGCTCATTAAAAAAAAAAAAAAACACCTAGGCCTTGGCTCTTATGGCCCAACTCTTTCCCAAAATTAAAAACAGTCCATCAGTTCCACATTCACACCTCTGAATCTTCCCTTGTGCAGAACAGCACAAGATAAAAACCAAAGGTACCTTTCCCTAAACCTTTTAGCATTCAGAAGTTTCTAGAAGGCTCCCCTTGAGACAATTTCCTGTTAGAAAGGGGATGGGGTTTACTCTAGGCACAATAGTTCTGAACCAGAAAACACTCAGTAGTGATGAGTAATTTTTGACTTTTGGCTGTTTTGCATGTCTGTTTCTTCATTTTTGACCTGGATATCCTACATTTTCCATCTGCTCAAGCCTTCCTTTCCAGTCCACTGGAGCAAAAGCAATGGTAAAAGCATTTTGCCAGCAGCCCTTGGCCTCACGTCATGAACACAGTTCCAAATCTTGCTGCCACTCAAGGCAGAACTTTGAAAAATAATGGACTGGTTTGAAATAAAAATTAATACAATTGTTCTCATAAAAGAGTCACCTTGGGGGAGGGGGAAGAGCCTTTTCCTCTATCAGAGAGAAGATCGGAATGAGACCAGACAGATGGAGAACATGCCATGGAGGGATGAACACAGAAATCGCAATTCTGACCAAAAAAACCCAACCAAAACCCCCTTAGAGATGCTGTAACCCGATCCAAGAGAGGAGTGGCTCCCTAGAAGCACAATTAAACAATATTATTCCTACTCTGACTCTGCAGCAGCTCACGGTCTGAAAGCCAGGTGCTCTCAGAAAAGCAGGTCAAGAGAAATCCAAACTCAAGAAAGCAACAGCAAGTTGTTACAAAAGTCTGTTTCTAAAAGGTAACACCAAAGTGCTGTTTTTAAGACAAGAATGCCACACTCTTCATTTTGAACTGATATTCACTCCCTATTTTTAGCTTATTTTTTGTTTTATGCTACCTTAGATCTCAGAATAAAAAGCTACAATTCAAACACATCTTTTCCTTTTTGTTCCAGAAAATTCACTTTAGAAGTATTCCTTAAAAAGTTCAGGTGCTGCATTTTCATCCTAATTTAAACAAAGCAAGGTTTTTGAAAATTTTATAAACACCTCTGTAACAATTATCATGGTTGTAGCCAGCTCCACTTTTAATGGATTACAGCTCAGGGAAATAAAGATGCTTTGAAGTGAGATCTCTACGACTCTACATTTACAGAGTAAAAACAATAAACATTGCTTTAATTTTTTTAATGTTTATATTTAAACCTATTTTCAAATGTAGCAGAAGTTGCCATGTCTGCTGATGTGATGAAGTCATTAATACAGAGAAAAAGACAAAGCCATCCCTGAACACTTGAGGAACTTGGATTGTCTGGCTTGAAATCAGTACTCAGGATAATTTAAATCTTGGATTGACTCACAAGATGAGAAACTGGTATGGTTGAGGAGATGTGCTTGTTCTCCACCAGATGAAAAAGAAACAATTGCCCTTGAGTCAGCAACCAAGTGCTGTGGTTGTTCAGTTTATACATCACACACCTTCAAGGGAAAATGTCCTGATTTTAGGGCAAACCATTTCCCCCAGAAGTCCCCCACAAATCTCCCTGGGGGAAGGGGAAAAAATTACTGGGTTGAGCTCTTAGTACTGAGGCCAGTGGTGCCCAGTCTGAGTTACTCCTTACTCCAGCCAAGGCAGACCATGACTGTTCCATTTCCAATCCTACCTAAATGCCCAATTCTTGCTCATTTCCTGTAAATAACTCTGTGGATTTAAGCTTCATTAATCTCAACACGAGTCCAGTGAGAGATTAGAAGAACTGCAAACTCCAGCTCTCAAGAATTTAGATGTTATCCCCTCTTAGTCCATAGATAAGTCCCAGCTCTACCATTTCAATTTTTGTGAGCATTCCTCAAAGGAGAGCTTCAGGAAAAGGCCTCTCACTCCACGAGAGAGATCTCAGACAATTCATACAGTACCAGACTGAGCAACATGAGAACTGGGGAGCAGCAATGGATGGACTGTTAGGCCATTTACACAGAGAAAGTGACTTCAGAGAAACAAAAAGTAAGGTACCAAAGAAACAAAGCAGCCTTACCTCAGCGTGAACTGATCTTCTGTCGAGTTTTTAGCAACAGATACAAGGAAAGTCAGAATGTCTCCTCGCTTGACCGTCTTTGGTGCATACTGGATGACAATATTATTATCCAATCTCATTTCAGTTAAAGAAGGGGCAGCATGTGTCTGGTAAAGGAAAACGCTTCCAATCCTCTGCAGGGGAGGTCCCGACTCATCGACGTCGTTGCGCCCCGAGCGGATCCCGTTGCCTTTCCTGACCTCCTCCTTGGCACACTCCCCTCTCTCACCCCCTGCTTGGATGGAGTAGTAGAGCTCCACGGGGCTCCCTTCGGATCTCTCCAGCTGTTTCTTCCGGCCAGCCACCACGGTGGGGGGGTTGAACCAGCTGGGCAGCAGCTCCAGCTGTGCCACGCAGAGCCCCAGGTCCCCCCGGAGGCGGCAGCTGCCGCGCACCTCGCGCGTCTCGCGGAAGGCGAACACGCGCAGGCAGGGCAGCCGCTCCGCGGGGCTGTACTCGTCCCAGTCCCTGCCCACGATGTAGAACAGCACCTGCACCCTGGGCTTGCTCAGGTAGATCTTGGTGCTCATGATGTAGGCCTGCAGCTTCCAGTTAAAGGAGAACTTGTTCGTAGATCCAAAGGGATTTGAAGACAGCATTAAGTCCTGGGGCACTGGCTGTTCAATGGAAAAAGGCCCATAGCTGGCGTTCAACACGGGTGGACTCTTGGATTTGTAGATCAGAAAGGATTCCACCCGGGACTGCAAGCTGGAGTTCCTCATAATATCCTGGTTGGCTTCCTTCAGAAAGAAGGACACATCGGCGTTGTGGATACGATAGGTCACCGGCAAGTAAGTGGGCAGCAAAGAAAACCTCTGTATGCTCTCCAGGATCCCTCGACTCTCAGTCACTGTTGGGAGGAAAGCAGAGTTTGAGAGATCAGATCTTCAGGTCATACTGTGACACAACCTGGCCGACTGTGCTGAGGGGCTGGACAGGCTGCAGCTGGGATTAGTGGCAATAAACCCCATCAGTCCATGCAGAGGAGGCCTAGGCTGACAATGATTTATCCAGTCAGCTTGGAAAACAATGCTTTATGATACATTCTGCATGACAGCCAGATCAAAAGAAGTAGCTTGTGGAGGTTTACACGTGTCAAAGGTCACATCTCCACTGCAATGAACATTCATCATCAGAGACAAATGACCCAGTCAGCACCTGCAACCCCAGATCACTGCACAGGCACATCTGAAAAATCTGATCCTTACAGCAAGCTCCAGCTGTGCAGGAATCCAATGCAATGATTTTACATCAAATGCTGCAAATGGACTGCCCAAGCTCACTTCAACCTTCTGAGCACTCTCAAGCAATACATGGACTCTAAACAGTTTCCTGCACAAGGCTGAATTTCACTTTAAAAATATTTGGCACAATAGCCATTTGCACAACAGCTCCTTTACATCACTCTGGGAGGATTTCAAAAGGACTTGTATTTGCATCCAATTTACAGTCCCTTCTGTTTCCCTTTATACATGAATAAAGGGTTTTTCTGTAAATCACCATCAGGATTCGTATTGTCTAACCCTCCACTGTCCCCTCATCCAGCTGCATTGTCTGGAGGCTGTACATCACTGCAAACAAAGAACATTTCCAATGGCCCTGAGCCTCTCCCACTGCAGGGCACCTATTTGAACTCTGCCAGCCAGCAATTACCTGAGGCAGGCAAGCTCTGCATCCCTTCTAGGAATGGCAGTCCCAAAGAATACAGAAACTCTAAAAATACAGATGCAAATCCAGTGTCACCTTTCCTGTTGGAACAGCTGACCTTTGCGCTCACGTTCTCTACCCTAATTATGAAATAAATTGCCTTTTTATTTTCCCCACAGCAAATTCAAATCCTTACCTTTATTCAGAAAGGGGACAAAGGCATCCAAAGACAACCCAGTTTCTCAAGCTCTAATTCACAAATGCTTTAGCAGTCTTTATTTTTTTGTTCAGCATCTGACCTAAATATTTATCTGCTCATGAGTACTGTGGTGGCCTAAACTGAGGCACTTGCTCCTAACCATGAATCCTCCATTTAGGTGCTGCAGCCCACTCTGCCAACCTCAGCCAAGCCACTTTTCCTGTGCTACTGTTCTAGGTCCAAAAAATAAATAAAGGGTATTACTGTTTCTTTCCCCTTACCCTTTGTCTGTAGGCTGCAAACATAACCAGCTTATCTTACTATTTAATGTAGGAGCAGCACCTAAATGCCAAAGCTGTGATTTTCGTTAGGGTCTCCAGGCCCTAACACAATGCAAAACAAAGTGAAGTTAAAAAAAAAAAAGGGCAAAATACTTTCTAGATGTAAAAGCAAAACTATCTGGCTTCTTAAAAGAAGATAATCCACAAAATCCCATAAAAACCAGCAACGAACCAAAACAATCTAACCCTAGATAAGGATGGGCAGCACTCAGAAAGAACCAATCTCAGAATGGAAGAGGCCAGGGAGAAAGGACTACACAAGTTTCAGAGCTTCACAAAACCCTTCTCTACATCTTGGAAAAGAGAAATTCCTCTTCCAATAAACAACTGCAATAACACCTCACATTATGAGGTTTAATTAAGTCCCCTCAAACCACAAAGCACTGGAAATAAAGTCTATCTGAAGGACCAGGAAAATGGCCCCAGCACACAGCAACATCTGAGACTGTGAACTGCCAGAGCACTGAAAGCCTGAAATCCTGTGACCCTCCAGAGGTGGCAAATTCCCCCAAGATCTGCTATAAAGATCATTTATTATAAACAGCAACGGCAGAGCTTTCTCACAAACAAAACCACCTTCACTTTAGCCTTAGTCTTTTGAGCATTCAGCTCCCACTCTCTCTCTAGACAGTGACTGAGAGCAAGTGAAGTTTTTTGAGCCCTTTTTCTGGATAATCCTCCAGCAAGGATTCCTCCAGCCCTGCTGGCTTTGGGGTCCTGAGCTGCAGGGCTGGAGCTCTGCTCTGCTGCACTCCTCAGCTTGCCCAGCCCACAGCACCCTTCCCCATCCAATAACCCATTTATAAATTCCACACTCATGTCATTCTCCTCCCAACATCTTGGCAGAGCACAGCAAGGCATCAAAGAAGCAACTTGGAGAGGAAAAAACTCTGAGTATTCAATTTTTTATTCCCCTTATTTTGATTGCAGCTCCCTCCCTTGTGATCCACAGGGAAACATACATTATTTTTATATTAAAATTAACAGAGTGTTTCGCCTCATAATTTTTTAATCATTTATTTTAGTGCTTAATTATCTGAGGAATTAAAAACTTTTCCTCTGCATTCCCCATCCCCACAGGACAATGTTCCTCAGATTTTGCAAATCAGTGACTCTTCAGAACAGGAGAGCAACACAAGCAGGGAAAAATAAAAGAAGAGAAGGTGAATTGAAAGTATGAAAATAGGACCCAACCTCCCAGCTGGAATAAATGCATTGGCTTTACATTTCTGGGCAGTGGCAATCTGGTCCCCTCAAAGTGCCCTTCCCCAGCACCAGCTGGGAATGCACACTGCATTTGAACTGGTTTGTGCTGGAAGCTGACAGCAGCTCTCCAAACAGCCAAAGGCCAAAAATCCAAACCATTTTAAACTTTTATCTGGGGAGAGTTATAATCAGCACAAACAAAAAAAAGTCTCAAAAACAACACGGAGCTCTGCTGTACCATCTGGATTTTGACCGTGGAAGTTTATTATGGATTCAGAAGGATAGGAAATTAAAAACAAAAACAACTATCAGCGTCCTTAATTACAACCATGACTATTTTTGTAAAAATTATGCATGTTTTTACAAAGGCAGAATTGCAGAAGATTACCATTTTGTTTGTTATTAGTGAGACTCAGCAGAAAAGCAGTGTTTTAAAGATTTATATTATATAATTGATCCTAAATATTGCATTTCATCTATACCCTCATAATCCAAGCTCCACTGGAATAACCCACCTGAAAGTTAAGCCAAGAGTGACACAGTGACTCTCTCACTTGAAGTACATCAAACAAAACAAAGGATGGGGAACAGAGCATCAAGACAAAAGATAAATTCAAGACCTGCAACTGACCTTTCCTGTCCCACCATGTCTGGAAACGTCTCTACATGGAGACCCAGGCAGCAGAACCAGCACTCTGCTGCCAGGAGAGGATCCCAGCAGTGTGCAGGAAACCAGCCAGCCCTGCTGCTGATGCCATGCCTATGCCAGGAGTGGGCACTCCTCAGCCCCTCGCCACGAGGAGGGTCTGACCCCTGCTGCTGTGGAGTCTGCTGAGCATTCCAGTCCCTGGCCACCTGAGATGTTGCCATAGGATGGTTTTCTTTCCTCTCTCCTTAGTAAACCTTCCTCTGGCTGGCACAGTTTAAAAAATACTTGCCATTGATGGAGGAAGCAAACAATCTGTAGGTCAGAGAATTTGAAAGCACCTGAGGCAAAGGCAGCAGGTTCAGTTTGCTCCTGCACTCAGAAGGAACCCATCTCAGAATGGAAGAGGCCAGGAGGACAGGATTACACAAGAGTTTCAGTCACAGCTGTGTGCCCCTGCTGCAGTCACCTTTCAGTGACACTGCCTTCCTCACAAAGGCACTCATTCTGTACTGCACCCTGGCTAAAAACCTGCCACCTTCATTTCTCCAGTGTCATGGAACAGCAGCTCTCAGTCAGTGACAAACCACTCCTCACAGCTCAGTTCTACTGCAGTTATTGACCATGGCTTCAGAAAATTGAAGGAATCTGCCAGCCCACAAACTCCATTCTCTATTGCCAGATCCTTGGGATTGCAGCCCTCACAGTTACTTTATTTTTAAAACAGTTCAATCCACAATCATCCAGCATTCATGAGATATAAAACTCTTCCAATCAATTATATAATGCTACTATTAAAAAAAAGTAAATTGTCTTTTTCTTGTAGATTGAAGGGAACAGCTTCTTAGGGAAATTGCCTTCCCAGCTGCAGGCTCAGGCTGGTAATGCAGTAGATGGAATTTGTTGCTGTATCTTGGGGATTGAGATAAGTGGTTCTTTTCAGCAAGGCCAGAAATTTTACCTTTTTAGTTCATTTCAGCTGCTCTCCTTGAATCTTCTGAACACTTCTGCTCTTCTAGGTTTGCTATGAATTGAAATCATTTCAGCAAAAGTATCTAGAAAAAAAAATCTGCTAGCCTGATATATTTTCAGCTCTGGAAAGTAATGTTGTGGGAGATGCTTGCTCCAATGAAACTTCACACTCACTTCTGAAAAATTAAGGTATTTCAGCTTTAACCTAGTTAAATGGCTGAATGTACTAACACTGAAAAGGGAGGCATTTGAAAGCCATGCTATGAACAGTGAGTCCCTTCCCCAGGTGCAGCTCAGCCAGCTTTTACCAGAGGGATGATCTGCTCTGCCCCTTTGAGGCACAGCAGACAGAGAGGACACAGACTGTGCTACGTGAAGATCTGAGCAGGATCATTTCCAGCCTGAAGGGTTTGGAGGCTGCTTGTCCTGTTCCTTCTCAGGTTCCAGCATCCTCCACAGCCCAACTGGAGCTTCCCAAGGAGGATTCCCCATCTTCCTTCTTTTGCCAGCCTTGTGGCAGCTTCAGCTTCCTCAGACCCATCAGCAGTGCACTTTTCACTTTTGGATTAAGGCTTGCTTTGCTTTACTGCCAGCAGCTCTGTGACACAGTGGCAAGAAGTAAGGGGAGGCTGAGGATTAAACCAGTCTGTTTTTCCTGTAGATTTCCACTGCTTTGCCATATAAAGTTTAAAAACCCCAAACCCACAATAAATACACAAAAACCAACCTCTGCCAAACCACCCCACCCTCCTGTTGAGCTCCTGGCACAGGCAGGTGAGGAGGCTGAGCCATCCCACCTCCAGCACAGACACAGCGTGGGGGTCCCCCCCTGCCCCAGCAGCAGTCCAGGGGTGCTGCTAGCCTGCAGGTGACCTTGTTCTTCCAAAGGAGCATTCCTTGTGAATGCATGGTTGTATTTAAGTCTCCAGTGATCCCAATATTCCCCACATAGCTGTGCAACACAAGGCTAAAACAGCAATGGATCACTATCAAGTAACTGTCACTATTCACTCTGGAGCACTGATTTCCCATTATTCTTCACCCCCTTGCTTGGAAGAGGAAAATCAGCATAATCAGGAATCAAAGAATTCAGCCTCTCTGCAGCAAGAACCCTGATCTCTCCTCCCTGTGCTGTGGCACCACTAAAGAACAGTTTCCAAAAAAACCTCCTGCTTTTGGGAACCAGCAGCATTCTAAAGGGCAAGTACCCAGAGAGCAGTGATAAGGCCAAATCGATGTGTCACAAAGAGGGAGGCAAAAATAGAACCCTGCAACCCAAGAGTCATGCATTTATCTGTAACAAATTAAAAAGAAAAATGGCTTCGAGGCCCCAAATCGCCAATTTCTTTTTAAGTCCTCTCCTTATTAGCATTTCAGACTGCTCTGCCTACTCCACTTTATAACATTCCCTGTGACTGCTTCATCCTTGGGAAATTATCATTCTTCTCCAAGAGCAATGCTGTTCCCAACTTCTCCCTCTTCCCCCAGGTACTCCAACTCTCATTCCAGTTCTGCATCTCTCTGCAGACCTTTTTGGAAAGTCAGGGAAAGATGATTTGGACACCAAGGCTGCAGACCACACTGAAAAGCTTCTTGGTGAAAAGGTGACTCCTCATTTCTTGTAAGACAACTTCAAACAAGCTAGAGTATTTTAAAGAGTAAAATCTACACTTAACAGCAGATGCTGAATGAAGCAAATTGAACTTCACAAAGATGCAGACAAATCACCTGTCCCATCACTTCTAAAAGGACTGCACATTTTCAAACCATTCTTTTTGTGAAAACTATCAAGCATCACTACTGCAGTGAGAAACCAAGAATTTGTCAGTGTTGAGTCAGACAAAGAAGGAAGGACTCTGAGCCAAGATGCTTAAACCTCTTGAGGATCTGCCTGAGCAGAAAGCCAAGGCAGTTACTGATGTGCTTGAACAGAGGCCTTTGCAAGGGGAAACATCACAGCCCGCCCAGCAGAGCACATCTGAGCCACGGTTGCAAACATTCAGAAGGCTTTCTGCAAAGGGAGCTCTTGCTCCACCAGGGAGGAGCCAGCAGCACAGAAACAATCCTGAGTCCCAGCAGCAGCCGCTCTCTGATTGCTCCGAGCAGGGCAATGAGCCAAAGCCAACATGAATGCATCCCTTCCACAAGCCTGACATCAGGAGCTCCTTGGGGCTGCCCTAAAGGATAATTCTGGAGGCTCAGCCTCACCACCAAAGGGTTTCCAGCCAGCACGTGTGCAGTGAGAGCAGGCAGTGCCCCCGGGGTGCAGAAGCTGCTGGCACAGCCCCCAGAGCCCGGGGTCACACCCTGTGCCTGGCTCTGGTGCCCAGCCCAGGGCTGCCCAGGGGCTCCCTGGCACAGACACACACTGCAAACCCAGCAGCCCCAGCTGCCTTCGTGGGCCTCACCAACAGGCTCACAAAGGCCTTTTCACAACAGCACTCAGCTCTGATGACACAATATTTTCTTTGAATATCGCATTTTACTGGCTTTTCAAACTTCTGTAAATTAATCATTGATATTAGAACACATGACACCTGATCATTCATTAGAAGAGAGATGAGCAATCCTGAAGGTGTTTTATTATTCACACTGACAGATAGATAAAGAAATAATTTAAATAAAAAGGCCTCAGAGGAACACATACACCTTTATATTATCAAGTGATACAAAAATGATCAGAGAAAGATCATATAACAAAGGCAAGCTCCCACCTGAAAAGGCAGCAAAGTAATAATTACAGAGAAAAGTATTTAGATAAAAGGATATGACACTGTTTCACAAAATGATGTCAGCCTGAACATCAAAGAGCAAAGCAGTGATGGGCACCACAAAGTTTACAGTGAGAAAAATCAGAAAAAAAAGAGCAAACAATAAATAAACCAGACTCACAGGCACACTAACCACGGGGGGATAGGGAAGGAGTGGCAGAGGAGGATTCTGTGACAGTCCAGGCACAGGGCACCAGTGAGCACAGAGGGCTGGCCCCAGGCCATCAGCTGCAGGTGATCTGGTACCAGACAGGTGAGAGGCACCAGGGCTCCCGTGTGCCACTGCTCCAGCAGGCACAGAGCTCTGCTCACTGCCTCACCCTCCTGACAACAGCAGCCCTGCTCCTGCACTCCTGGGGCAGGTGTTCAATGAGCCAGGAGAGCAGAATGCAATGCAAGAAGCACAGGGACAGGGGAGAGCCACTTCAAGCTCAAGAACTCTAACAGCAAAAGGACAGATGAGAGCTGCTGTGTCCAACAGACTGAAGTGTCTGAGGCTTTCCACAGCAACACTCTGTGTGTCCATTTCTGCCCTGGCCCCTCCTCACTCATGGCTGTGCTTCCAGAGAAAGCAATAAATGAAGAGCTCAAAGATGTAAAGAACAAAACACAGTCAAACACACGAGCAAACAAACCCCACACAATTAGAAAGCTGAAATACTTGCCAAGAATATCTTGACTTAAACACAGTTTCTTAATGTGCTTATGTCTGGGAACCAATAGAAAGAGAAGGCTGAGTAACAGGGAGTGCAGAGTGCCAGGAATCCACCATCACCTGTCCAATTGCTCACGACAGAGACAGGAGAACAGGACTGGCAGGAACAGCCTGCCACTGTTCACCAGACCCTCCTCAGACAATCAGGTTCTGCCTCATGTGTCTGCAAAACCCCCTCCTCATTTTCTGCAGGGCTCCCAGGGCTGTGCAGAGGCTGCAGTTCTGCTACCAGGCCATTACTGATGGGAAGAAAAAAGAATTCTAAGCATGACATAAGACCCAAGTCAGCAGAAGGAGCAGAGCAGGTCCTGAGCTGCCCTTCCCTAAGACACCCATGTCTGTGCACCCTAAGCCAAGGCCCTGCTCTGGGAGCTGCAGCACAGAGTGTTTGTGGCTGCTGGCTGAGCCTTCTTCCTCTTCAGAGCATGGGGGGGTGTTTTGAATTCATTTTAATTTTATTAATCCATATCGTGACTCTACATCTTGCTGCAGGCTCTGTGCCTAATACTGAATTTGTAGAACCAACAATTACAATATTGATCTTCAATAGCTACATTCTCTAACAAGGCCAAAAAAAATGAAGAAAATCTTTTAAAGTCTTATTTAAATAACATCATAGTGCTGGTATATGCAGTGAATTTCCAGGAATTTCAATAAACCCAGCAATATTTCATTAAATACATTACTGTCACACATTTAACATTCAATAAAGAAAGTGCAGCTTAAAAATACTTGAGAGTGCTCTCAGAAAGAACTGAAGATAGAAACGGGTACCTGTTCAGGCACCTTTCATACCTGAGGAGCCTGGAAATTGCAGGGGACCAGAGAAGATACACACACACACACATCCAAACAAGCACAAGGCTGATCTGCTTTTGGCACCAGGGCACACGGGCAGAGCTCACTGACACCTGGGCATTTGTGTCTCTGAGATCTCTGGGACAGACACTCCACACACCTGGGAATGCAGTGTCCTCAACCCACAGGCTCCTCCTGCTCAGGGGGTTCAGGAAACAAAGCCTCAATTCCTGCCCTGGAGAGCTTTCTGGAACAACTCCTGCAGCTCCAAGTCTGTCAGCAGCCACAGAGATCTCAGCACCTCCCCAAACACAAAGGCTACACAAATTAATGGAGATGAGTAAGAGCTTTCCTGGCATGCTCCTACAGCCCCTGCATCACTGGCTCTCCATCCTCCCCAGAAGTTTTCCTGTGCTGCCAGGTAAGCTGACACACTCCCCAGCCTTTTCATCCTCTTGTCAACCAAGGGGGAGCTGGGGTCCCTCAGAAATTGAATTTGCCTGAAAAAAAAAAAAAAAAGGGCACCCAAACACCAGAATAATTAATCAGGCAGCTCTTCAGTCTTATTCTGATATGTCCCTCTATCTTTAAAATCTCTCTTCTTGCTCTGGAAATAAACTAGTGTGCTCCTCTCCCAAAGGTCTCAAAAGTGTAACAGAGGAGAGTCAAGAGGACTGAATTATCATTTTACAGTCCCATGATGTTTTGTTTCACTATCCCAGCAAACTCCAAAGGGCATGAACCCCCAAACTTATCCACTACTCATTTAACTCAACCTAGGGAAAGTCCTTTGCTCATGCAAATCTGCAAAAACTCATTCCAAAAATTACTGTACCTTTTCAAACCACTTTCACTCTCTCAGAGCCATTTCAAAGTGCTCTCTAGATGAGCTGGCACTGATGGATTTGCTGCAGCATTCAACACTCCCTAAACACCAAAAAAGAGATTCTGCCTGAAGAAGGCACCAATGTCTTTCTCAGCACTTCTCTGGGAGTTTGTTCTGCCAGTTTTGAGCCATTCAACATTTCAACACAGATCCTAAAAGTCACATGAAAACCCACCTCAGCTGAATATCTTGTTTTCTTGAAGGCTGACCAGAAACTGGAATGTTTAGCTGGATGGCACAGTCAGAGTCCCCCCAGAAGGATGCCATTGCATGGAGCTGCCTGCTCTGGAGATTTAACTGCAGGACAGCTCCTCCTGGAGAGTGTGGAGGATGTTTGATATTCAGCAGCAATAGGGACTGCAGGGGAGCTGCACAAGAACCACTGGCAGCTCAGGTTATTTTCCCCTACCCTGCAATTAGCTTGGATACTTAAAATCCCTGCTCCTTGGACATGAATAGTTTTGCATTCAAGTCCCACTGAGCAGCTTTCAACAGGAGATTTCAGAAGCAGTGGTGGAAAACACACAGTGGAAAGCCCAGGAACAATTACAGTACATTTAAAACAAATTACAGATACACTTTCTGCCAAAGCAGCTCTTCCCACGTGCAGAAGCCCCTGTCTGAGCCAGCTCTAAAAGGCTGGCTCTCCACACATTCCACCCAATTAGCCTCACCGAGGTCTCGGAGGATTTGCATGTGTGAATCCACGTGCACATCTGAAACAGCTCACTTGGGATTTCCTGTCCCTGTTTGTGTGCAGTTGAGTGCAAACCCTGCTGCAAGCAAACATATGAAGTTGTGTATATCAAGTCTGCACCAAACTGATTCTACAATTGTGTAATTGACTGATGCTTCACATCACTGCTTGTAAATAGCAGATGAAAAGCTGAAGGTCTCTAATTGAATGTCTCCAGAATAAAGAGCAGTGTCTGCCAGGTGGAGCAGGACAGATGGTGGGATCTGTGGGACAGAGCAGCCCAGCAGAAAGGCATTACCCCATTTCAGCTCACCTGGAGCCTGCCCTGGCCACTGCATTTTGTTCAGCAG
This sequence comes from Haemorhous mexicanus, assembly GCF_027477595.1. Lineage (NCBI taxonomy): Eukaryota > Metazoa > Chordata > Aves > Passeriformes > Fringillidae > Haemorhous > Haemorhous mexicanus. Next base: position 13,457,609 of record NC_082359.1, read on the forward strand.
GGCTCATTTACAGAACTGCTGCTGCATTTTCATATATTCTACTCTAAGTCTGTGTGGATAGCTGATTTTTCAGTTGCCAAGCTAAACTAATCAAAACCTAAAAACAATTCTCTCAGGTCAATCCAAAGTGAAATACACTTCAGCACCCCAGCACTACAGGAGGGAAGGAAAACCCCTAAGAAAGACTTAGGAAAGGATAATGTTCCCATTTAAAAATTGAAAAGAAAAAATTTAAAGCCACCAACCTGTCTTCTCATTTCCATCTTACTTTTGGAATATTTCCTTCTCAGAAAAGCTACTCTGCATCTCCATTTTAACCCACAGCCTTTCTACCACACTGGTGTGTGTAAGAGCTACTGGAACTTTAAATTTTTTTAATTTAGTACATTCATAGTAAAGGCAGTTCCTTTAAAGCTTGACATTGGTTCCCTGTGAATGGCTGTTCCTGAACATACCAGCTACCTCTCATTCTCCTAGCTGGATAAAATCAAATGATTGGATAAATGGAATAAACAGTTGAGCAAACATTTCTACACCTAGTTATCATAATCCACAAATCACTACCAACTGTTGTTTTATTACATAACAAAAAGAGGGATTAAACCTGTATTTGGAAGACAACAAATATATAATTAAGACCAAACAGAAAAGTACTGATTACTTAATCTAATTTACATTACTATCTCTTGTTTTACAAATTGAGATAAGCTTCTTTACATATCCGTGCATGCAGCCTGCAAGTACTTCAGACCCCTTTCCCTGAAAAATGGTTTGACTTGATGGAACAAATCACAGAATGTACAGACATTTACTGCCTGGCACTTTAGGAAATATCCAGGAATAAATCAACCAAGACAAACCACTGAAAGTGAAGGAAATCAAAAGCATTAAAATGACATATTAAAAGTGTTCTGCCAAATTACATATGGTTCACAGAGGTGCCACATATAAAATTTAGGACTTGAGTGCTTTAAATTGTACAAATAGCAAGGAGCATTAGTGATCCCACAGTCACTGAAAGTGAGGAACTCCTCACACGGGAAGGAATTTCAGTTCCCCACTACTCCACCTGCAGAAGGAGGCCAGGGCAGACTCGCTGGCAATACCTTGGGAGGAAATACTCGTGACAGTGAAGAGTCTCATCAGAACACACAGAAACAGGAGGAGCTTTCCAGGGGGAAGGAGCAGACAATGGTGGGCACACGGGAGCACTAAGAGTGTGTGCTGATGGGTGACAGAGGGGTGCTCCAGGGAGGGCTCTGTGCTGTCCCTGACAGGACAGGCTCACTTGTGTCCCCTCACTGCTGTAATGGGGTGACAGAGGGGTGCTCCAGGGAGGGCTCTGTGCTGTCCCTGACAGGACAGGCTCACTTGTGTCCCCTCACTGCTGTAATGGGGTGACACAGGGGTGCTCCAGGGAGGGCTCTGTGCTGTCCCTGACAGGACAGGCTCACTTGTGTCCCCTCACTGCTGTAATGAGGTGACAGAGGGGTGCTCCAGGGAGGGCTCTGTGCTGTCCCTCCCCAGCAGGACAGGCTCACTTGTGTCTCCTCACTGCTGTAATGGGGTGACAGAGGGGTGCTCCAGGGAGGGCTCTGTGCTGTCCCTGACAGGACAGGCTCACTTGTGTCCCCTCACTGCTGTAAGGAGGTGACAGAGGGGTGCTCCAGGGAGGGCTCTGTGCTGTCCCTTCCTGACAGGACAGGCTCACTTGTGTCCCCTCACTGCTGTAATGAGGTGACAGAGGGGTGCTCCAGGGAGGGCTCTGTGCTGTCCCCAGCAGGACAGGCTCACTTGTGTCCCCTCACTGCTGTAATGAGGTGACAGAGGGGTGCTCCAGGGAGGGCTCTGTGCTGTCCCTCCCCAGCAGGACAGGCTCACTTGTGTCCCCTCACTGCTGTAATGGGGTGACAGAGGGGTGCTCCAGGGAGGGCTCTGTGCTGTCCCTGACAGGACAGGCTCATTTGTGTCCCCTCACTGCTGTAATGGGGTGACACAGGGGTGCTCCAGGGAGGGCTCTGTGCTGTCCCTGACAGGACAGGCTCACTTGTGCCCCCTCACTGCTGTAATGGGGTGACAGAGGGGTGCTCCAGGGAGGGCTCTGTGCTGTTCCTGACAGGACAGGCTCACTTGTGTCTCCTCACCCTTGCAGTGGGGCTGCAGTCACTGGGTCACACCCACAGTACTGCTGTGCTTTTCTCAGTGGTCTCCTGCTCCCCTGGCCCCTGCTCCCACCTGGGGACACCCAGGCTCACGCTGGAGCAGAGCTGCCCTGTGCCAGCAGCCACCGGTGCCCTGCTGCCTTCCTGCAGCCTGGGCTGAGCAAAGCCCTTCTGTCCCGGGGAGGGGAGCAGCTCAGAGCCGTTCCTGGGCTCCCGTTTGCACCGGGAGGGGGCTGCTGCTGTCCCCGCTATAAGGGAGGTGTTTGCTCTGCGGGGCACCACAGGGTCTGTTCTAGAGCAGGGAATTCCCGGGATGCCCCAAAGGCACGGGACATCACCGCTCTCATGAGGAGCTTTGTGAGAAGAGCAGTGTTTGCTCTGTGAACACCACAGGCTCTGTTCCTAGAGCAGGGAATTCCCGGGATGCTCCGAAGGCACGGGACACCACCGCTCTCATGAGGAGCTTTGTGAGAAGGGCAGTGCTTGCTCTGTGGAAGGAACACCACAGGGTCCGTTCCTAGAGCAGGGAATTCCCGGGATGCCCCAAAGGCACGGGACACCACCGCTCTCGGAGCTTTGTGAGAAGGGCAGTGCTTGCTCTGTGAACACCACAGGGTCCGTTCCTAGAGCAGGGAATTCCCGGGATGCCCCAAAGGCACGGGACACCACCACTCTCAGAGCTTTGTGAGAAGGGCAGTGCTTGCTCTGGGGAACACCATGGGGTCTGTGCTCAGAGCAGGGAATTCCCGGGATGCCCCAAAGGCACGGGACATCACCACTCAGAGCTTTGTGAGAAGAGCAGTGTTTGCTCTGTGGAACACCACAGGGTCCGTTCCTAGAGCAGGGAATTCCCGGGATGCCCCAAAGGCACGGGACACCACCGCTCTCGGAGCTTTGTGAGAAGGGCAGTGCTTGCTCTGTGAACACCACAGGGTCTGTTCCTGGAGCAGGGAATTCCCGGGATGCCCCAAAGGCACAGGACACCACCGCTCTCGGAGCTTTGTGAGAAGGACAGTGCTTGCTCTGCGGGGCACCACGGGGTCTGTTCTAGAGCAGGGAATTCCCGGGATGCCCCAAAGGCACGGGACATCACCACTCAGAGCTTTGTGAGAAGGGCAGTGTTTGCTCTGTGGAACACCACAGGGTCTGTTCCTGGAGCAGGGAATTCCCGGGATGCCCCAAAGGCACAGGACACCACCGCTCAGAGCTTTGTGAGAAGGGCAGTGCTTGCTCTGTGAACACCACAGGGTCTGTTCCTGGAGCAGGGAATTCCCGGGATGCCCCAAAGGCACGGGACACCACCGCTCTCATGAGGAGCTTTGTGAGAAGGGCAGTGCTTGCTCTGTGAACACCACAGGCTCTGTGCTCAGAGCAGGGAATTCCCGGGATGCCCCAAAGGCACGGGACATCACCGCTCTCGGAGCCAAGCAGCCAGCAGCCCTCGTTTGGCACAGCACCCTTAGGGCTTGTGCCCTCCGACTCCTTCAGCCCGCTCCAAGGTCACAGGCTGGCATTTCCCGAGGGTCAGGAGTCACTGGCTTCCCCTCCGTGTGCCATCCCTGCTTCAGCGGTACTCCCTTCCGACCCCAGGCTCAAGGCAACAAATTACTGCTTTGTGAGCAGACTGGAGCTGGGAACTGCTCCCGAGACAGAAAACAAGGCAAGGCAGTTCAGCAGAAATAATGCAGGATAGAAAGGGGGGACACATAAAACCAGCAACCCACAGAAAACACGAAAGAAAAAGAGAAGATACACCTTTTCCCCCGCTTGGGTCAAAAAATCAAACAAAAAATGACATCAGCCTCGTTTATAAATCAAAGTAGCTCAGCCTCTTTTTTTTTGGTAATAGCAAATGAAATAGCATCAGAATTAATAATGTCTTAATTCAGATAGAATTCTCCTCCACTAAAACACAACCAAAGGGGGGAAAAAAACATCCAAAGAACCTCAAACCACTCACTTTGTTTAAAAACAGGACCTGCAGGTCTTGTGTAAGACACTGTCCTTTCAAAGCTGCAGCACACAGGAAGGTGAGCAGGAGCTGCTCTTTAAATGAAGGGGACTGAGGGAGAACTCTGTATTTAATTAGAAGGCACACCTGGGGATGGTTTGGCTGATTGCATGGCTTAGCAAAACCCCACAGCTGCTCCTAGTTAAATGTGTTTGTGAGAGCCTTCTACAGCTTTGATGCTGTTCAGTACTCAGAATGGCACCAGCTGTCTCCAGCAGTGCTTTTCCTGATATCCCTGCCTGCACAGAGGTACTCACAGGGAAATTTCCTGGGAGGAAATTCACTGGGAGCACCCACCTCCTCATGGCACCTCCAACAGCCCTGAGCAGCCACACACTCCAGGGGTCACTTGACCAAGTTCTTCTGGAAGTATTTCAAGAGTCTTATCAGGGAAGAGTTAAGAGTTGCAGGGGGTTTATTGCTTTTTGTGTTTTGATTGAAGGAAAAATTGCAGAATGGTTGTTCTCTGAAAATTTCTGCAGCTGTAATTAGGGAGTGTTTCAAATGTGTTGCCAATTAGCTTAATTGGTGTGCAGGCTGATTGAGACCTGAGCAGGAAAGGTTCCTTTTTACTTAAGGGGAGGAAGGAAAGAAGCAAAGACCAAAAATTCTCATAAACTTGCTAAGAGGACCAGAGGAAGTATTTGACTTCATGAGCAGTAGCTCACGATGAAGTAACAACTCCCCAAGTATTTGAAAAGAATCAACTCTTTGAAGATTGGTTTCAGTGCAGCTCGCTGAGTCCCAGACTAAGTGCTAGACTAATCACAATTTTCAGCTGTCTCTATGATTTCATTAGATCAGTCTGAATATAGAATGTGGTACATTTGGTGTTAGCTGAAGCTCTGCTGTGAGCTGTAAAGGTGTTCAGCTCCATCAGGACAGGGGTAGGAGCTGCAGTCCCAGGCACTGTTTGCCTTCCAGTACCAGCAGTCCAGGCCCCTGACTCTGGACCACAGGTGTTCTAGTACTGCCCTGTGCCTGTTAATGCTGCACTGACAGGCAGTTACAAGGCTCTGGGGAGGCAGTGGAGAGCACTGATGTTGCCTTTACAACTAATTCCACAGGTTCACCAAGGAGGCAGACATCAGACCATTCATCTCTGCAGCGTGGATGTGCTGAGCCCCTGTTCCTGGGCTGTGCACAGACACAAACCCACACAGACACTCCTGTCCCACCCCTGCTACCCCACAGAAGTCAGTCACTACCCACACCACCCCAGAATTCTGCACAGAAAAAGAAATTCATGCCTGTGGCCATAATTGCCTTACCTACATAAACAGCAAATCTGCTTTTTGTTAGAATAGTGCTGAAAGTAAAGCAAAGCACAATTCCTTTAATTATGCAGCTTTTGAGGCTCCGTGTCCTGCCTGGGACTTCAATAACAAGAGATTTCAGTGCTGTGCAGCTTGGCTGTGGTTAAATTATTCCAAGAAAGCCAAGAGTAATCCACTAAACTAGGTTTAGTTGGCATAAGGGACGCTTGAAATCAGACAAGCAGAACGTTAGAGCTGACAGGGCTCCATGGTTGTACTCAGAGTCCATTTCTCCACACCCTAAACTACTTTTTAATTGGTTCTGATTTAAGAACCAATTAAAAAGCAGCTCCAAACAAAAGAATTCTTCTAGGATTGCCCATGTTTGATTTTAGCATCTCAAGAGAATCTAAGAAATTTAATCTCAAACCAAATCTGCTGTTTTTTTATCTCAAACCTTGAACTATGGGCAAGCAGTCAAGATCCAGAAACAAACAACCCCCCTCTCTGCTTCTGCCATAACTAGGATGGTCTCTTGGCATTGGTATTTTGCATTCATATGAAGCCAGTGAACTAAGAGAAGACCAAGAACCAAATCAAACTACAAACCATAAGGACTTTGTCTCATGGATAGTTGACAAAAACACGGCTCAGTTCACTCACTGCCTCAAGTACCAAAGATTTTCAGTCTTTCTAGGGCAGCTCAAGCAGCTCATCACGGTTCCACGCTGAGGTCAGGTTTAAGTAAAGCTGTTATCCTGTGTTCATCAGCCTGTGTGAGGGCTGAGCCAGTCCAGAGGTCACACACACCCCACACAAACACCAGGCACAGGTGGGAAATGATCCTGTCAGAGCAGAGCAGCACTCTCTGGTGCAGAGCACACCCTTCTGTCTGCCAGTAACACTGAGATCAGAAGAGCTAAAGGAGGTAAATGTATTACAATTTGGCAAAAGAATAATAAATGCCCTCCTTATTTTATTTTAATACTTTTCTCAAAACTTTGCATCACTCAATTCAGCCGAAATTTCAGGAGGCTGCTGGAATTTTGACTTTTCTTGCAGAGCTCCTTTCCTGATCAAGGTGTGAGCATTAACTGGTAACTACTCCCGTTCATATGAATAATGTCCATTTTACGTTTTCAGCTGCAGTGCAACATCCAGTTTGAACTGCTGCCTGTGAAAAGAGTAGATTCAGCACATCTCATTTATGTGCTTATCTAAACTGGAGGCAGCCACACAATATAATTTAGTGTATACAGCACTTTGCTAATAGAGAAACTGTGCACTGAGTAGCTTTTACTCAGAAGGTTTCTTTAGCTTGGAATCCAAGCATTTAATACAGCAGAAGAATTTCATTTTCTGGGGCACGGTTTCTCACTGACACAGGTGCTCGTACAGCAGAATTTACAGAGTCCATTATCTGCTCAAATAGGAAGCACAAGAAGTGATCATGCAAGAAAAGACGTTATAAAAGACTTCACTTAATCTGAGATTTGTGGGACTAGGGCTCCAGTTTAAACTTCAAAAGCTAAGTCTGAACTCCTGCTGGAGGAGGATCTGCAGATGATGGTGGGTAACTCTGGGAGCTGCCCTGCCCACTTGGACAAACCCTGGGGGGAATTCCTACACACTCATTACACAGCACCCTTCCTCTTGCTGAGTGTCTCTGAGTGGGGAGAGGACACAGACATTGCCAGGCCGTGGAGAGAGGAAAGAACAAACACCACACTTCTCATCTGGGGCTGGCAGCATGGCAGGGGAGGGAGCAATCCCTGGCAATGAGCAAACCCTGGCAATGCCCAGCTGTGCTGTGCTGTGCTGTGCTGTGCTGTGCTGGGAGGTGAGCACACATTTCCCTGAGGCTGGAAGGGCAGGCTTGAACTGGATTTGTGACCACTGTACTGGGAGAGGGAAGTCCCAGAGCCCCTGCTCTGGGAGGAGATGCTGCTTGAGGGGAAAGGGAACAGTCTCTTCTGATTTCCTCACAGTCCAGTGGCATTCTTCTCTGCTTTGGGCACTGGGAACCTTTCCACTCTGAGCGTGGGGGTGAAGTGTGCCAGGCTGACACAAGCCCTCACTTAATCCCAGGAGCACACATGTCACGGGCAATCAACATCCAGCCCTCCGTGCCAAGCTCAGCCATGGGTTTCACCTTTGGAACAGGAGCATGAGTCAGGGCTCCCTGTGATACATTTCTCAGGAGGCCTTCAGTCATCCATGGGGATGTGCCTGTTCCTGAACAGTTCAAAGCTGTCACTTCCCATCTGCTGTTTTATGACAGGATGGCTCATCAAAATACAAACAATACAAACTGAGACACAGACTGAGTGTAAAGGAGGTACAGCCTAGAGGAGTTCCAACTTCATGATGTTGGGACTCAGTAAATGACAGCAAGGTATGAGATGGCTGAATTTCATTGGATTAAAAGGTGGGATTCAGTACAAACTGACTCAAGAAACAAAAGGATAAGGAAAAAGCTTTAACTGAGGTTTCTTCTGTTAACAAAGGATACCAAGGCCAGGTTGGATGGGGCTCTGAGCATCCTGAGATAGTGGAAGGCTCCCTGCCCTGGCAGGGGGGTGGAACTGGATGATCTTCAAGTTCCCTTCCATCCCAGAGCTTTCATTGAGACACCACAATGAAATGGAGACCTCAGGGTAGCCACGGTCCGTGTCAGCTGCACAGATGTGCACACAGGGGTACCACACAGAACACTTACAGGCACAGGCAGCCCCAGACCCAAGAGAAGCTCCTGGTTCTAGACAGAACACTTCAGTCCAGACTCTAACCTGGCTGTTGAAGCTCAGCTTGGAAGCTTCCTTGCAGCAGAGTCAGTGCTGAGAACGATCAGCAGCCACTGGCCTTAACGAGCCCCTAAGTAAAGAAGCTCCTGGATGCTGGCAAATGCCAGCCTGGCTGGGGACACTGTCCCTGGCTGCTTGAAACAGGACAAATTACTCTGCTGGCTCTGTGCAGTGCTTAGGAAGTTTGAGTCCCTGTCACAGATTCTGCTGTTGGTAGCACTCTGCCGAGGAAACCAGGGCTAATTAACACAGAAAGCAAGAGCTGGATCATATTTAAAGATGTACAGGTAGATAAATATACTTTCTACCTGCTGGATGGATTCAGGAGATGAAAAGGATAAAGCCCAGCAGCAGCCAGCATGCAGTGGCACTCTGTCAAAGGTGCTCTGAGTTCATTATCACCTCCAAAGGACAGTTCTCGCCGTGCTCCAGCCATGAACGTAGCACAGGGAGATTTCAAAGCAGGTTACATAAAACCTGTTCTTGGCAAAGATCCACAGTTTTATGTTCTGAACCATCTTCTATGTTATGTTTGGTTTCATTGTCCCATTCTGATTCTAACAATACCATGGATAATAAATGAATATGTTTCACAACTTGGTAAGATAGCCAAAATGCCACTGCCTACCTAATGAGCCTCATAATTGAGTTGTAATGAATTTTATGTAGTGCTGTGTAACTTGAATGATGCAGGAGACACTGGGAAGATATTTAAGAGGGAAGAATTCTAATACAGTTTTCAAAAGAAAGGATAAAAATAATCACTATGTTACTCACCCGGCTGTTACTCCTGCCAGGATTCAGTTTAGGCCCCTGAGATTACTCATGTGAGTAAATCAGTCACAGGAGGAAGGCTGCAGAAATGAGCCCTGGGACACAGCACCATAAGCATACAAGCACCACCATGCAAGCATCATGAAGTCACCCCAGGACATTCCTAAGGTGACGATGTTGAGAAGGCTTTTCTTTGTGCAGCATCCAGCTAAAACTGCAATGCATTCCTGTGAAGAGATGTTTGACTGACATGAAAGCCTGGGAGTTCTGAAGAAGTTAATATCCACTTTTAAAATATTTTCTACTGATCACGATTCAAGCATAAAAGCCAAAAAGTAAAGTCTCTAGTCTTTTGCTTGTTTTGTCTCTGTATTTGATGAATATTACCTCATTTTGATGTCAACTGAAAAGGCAATTAAAAATGAAATTAGGTCAATAAAATGAAAGAAATACTTTCAGATCTAACTTGCTGACAAACTTTTTGTGGAATAGATGACAACTAACAAATAACATGCTTTCACACAAAACAGTCCTTGAAGCAAAACAAGGAAATTCAAACACCTGACAGCACTTGGGTGAGTTTCCAGAATATTCTGAAATACATGGAAGATTAAATACAAATGGAAAGAAACAAAACCCCTCCTGTTTTTCATGATGTTTTGCCCAAGAAGTACATAAAGACACTTTCCAAAACAAATGGTCTGAAGCCAAGATTTTCAGCTTCTAAACCCCCACAGCTACAGACACTCTACAGGAAAACAGGTCGTATCTGAAACACTTCCAAACCGTGTGAAAGCTTGGAGCTTTCTGTGTAATGTTTCTTGCATTAAAAGGTTGGGACAAGACCCGAACAGAACCCATTTCACTTCACAGGCATTTGCATCAATATCTTATCTGGGTTTACACTGCCATGGGAATTTCATATTATCCAATGATTTCAAAGAAAAACTCTGTGTAACTTCATTATATCCAACCATATGTGGTTTTGACACGTGCAATCAAAACAATACAGTCTGATCCAAATCTCCTCCCAGCCAATTACGCAGGGCTCCAAAGGCCTTCCTCATCCCCAGATCAGCTTATTTGTCCAGACTTTGGGCCATGACAGCAGCCCAGGCACCACCTGGCTGCCACAGGAGTACTCTGGACATTCTCTGCTTTCCAGAGGCTTTCCATGGAGCCCAGCTGTGGCATCCATCAGAGTCCCAAAGCTCTGCTGGCCCAGGAGAGGCAAACCCAGCTCTGAGCTCTGCTGGGATTCCATCTGAAATAAAGTTTTGGTGGGCCTTTGTCTAAGGAGTGACTTGGGCCTTACTACCAGGAGCCTCATTTTATAAAAGCAGAATATTCCAATATTGGGTTTGGGTGCTCAGGTGACTTACACACACCCCGAGTTTCCCAGCACACCTGCCCAATGGAACCCCACATCCTCCCAGTGCCACTTTCTGTTCTGGTATCAGGAAGTTCCATTCCTGCAGTTTAGGAATAGAACACCACTGCCTTTACTCAGCTCTCCTATTTTTTATGAGCCCAATGCTTGTACAACCTGGCAGCTTTTTAGCTCAATCATATAAATGTCTTAATACCCTGCATTGATCTGGAATCAACACAGTTGCCAACACATGGATAAAAAGCATCTGGAGAATTTGTTGGTTGTTATTTCAAGCTGTTTATTATTCCTGGAGGACTCATACCAACACTCAGAACTATCATGCCTGCATTAATACTGCTCCCCTGCACCTCTGGGTACAGTAACACTGTACATTAAAGATGCTTTAGAAAATTGTTTGCGAGTTGATATTGCACTGGGATTACTCTGTACAGGCTGCAGCTCTCACTAAATAAACACAGGAGAAGGGCTGCCTGTGAAGGCAGGCAGTGTGAACTCCTCAGCTGGCCTTTGGAAGGAACACAGGAACAAAAACAACGCACTGATATTTACCAAGTTGATTTCAAGTCTTGGATTTGGCAGACCTGTGATGAACAGAGACTCAGGGTACATTAGTAATGCCGTGCTTGCAGGCTGGCACTGGAAAATAACCCTTCACAGGCAAGGGGGGAGCATTTTCTGAGCTGCTCTTGCTGCCCACATGGAAGCAGAGATCCCCATTTTATCACAAGGGTGCAGTTTGACAAAGAAGTGTGAAAAAAGCTACCATGAAGGAAGAGAGGAAAATGAGATGCAAACATCAGAGGAGAGTGGGAGGGAGAGCATCTGTCTAGGGACAAACCATCAGCCACTACTACACAAGCAGGTTCAAGTCATGCAATCACACACTAAGAAAAATCCTATTAAGTGAAACAGGTTCTGTTTCCATTAGGAAAAACAGGAGCAAAGGTGGGAGCAGGAATGAATCAGAAGGTCCAAATCCAGACATACAAATCTGTAATAATTCCATTATTACCACTGAAAACCATTCCATGCTGAAACATGGCTGCAAGGCAAATCTACTGAAGGAGGTTTTGAAGACAAATCAGCACCATCCTAAAACAGGCTGCATCCTGTGCAGCAGTATTGAGCACCAGACAAACCTGAATAACCACACCTTTACAGCTCTGCCCAGGGTATTTCTGTGAGGGGTGCAAATTCCCACCAGAGACCTGACTGAGCACAAACATCAGCTGCCCTTGGCCACGCCAGTGTTTGTGACCCCTTTTAAGCCCCAGCCCAGTGTCTCAAAAGACTCACACTCGTTCAGGGGGGACATCAGGAGGGATTTCTGCAGTGAAAGGGCTGTCAAGGACTGGAGTGGAGTCCCCATCCCTGGGGAGCTCAGCAAAGCCCTGGCATGGCACTGGGAGCTGTGCTTTAGCTGATGTGCAGGTGGGATTAACTGAAACGGTAACATTCAGAACTGATCTCACATTCCAATCCCAAAATATTTCATTCAAAGTTTTTTAACTGCCCAGATTAGAGTTTTTGACTACAATCCATTAAACTGTTGCTTATTTTCTATGTCCATCCCATCTCCATATTACATTATGTATGCATGAACCCACAAAGTAAGTAGAGAGTATATCTACATATCCATCTAGACCATTATTAATCATATAAGAGGGAAAATGAAAATGATTTGCCAGATGTTATTAAAATGTCCAAGTCATTTTATCCCCTAGCACAGAATAAAAATGTTACTATGTGGCTGTTAATATACAGTAGAAGGGAAATTGCTGCTTCAAGTATAGAAAATATTGTAGCTCTGAGCCTTTAGAAATTCAGTTTGCCAATAAAAACATTAGAGAGCTGAATATTAAGGGTCACATCCAGCATTTCTTCCATATTTCACCTGACCAGGATTATTAACAAGAAAACTCAGTGCCTTAAGGAAGCAATGGAGCAAAGAACACAGAAATGATCTGGTACAACAGTGTTACTCTGCAGAATTACACCACTTACCATCAAGCATTTGAAAGGCTGTGGCAGGAGCAGTTTTCTCTGAAACCACCAGGTTTTCAGTCCAGTTCTAAGACCAGGAGGCAAAGCAGGCACCTGTGTTATAAGCAGGTACAGAGTGTGGTAATTCCTGGGGCTTAGAGCAGATCTCTGGCTAATGCAAGGGTCAAATCTTACTTGACTTTCGTGACCTGAGGCTGTTTCCAAGGAGAGTTTTCTGTGCCCATCAATCCCCCTGCCCTGGAGGCAAGCCAAGACCACGGAGAAGTTTTCCATGGAGGTGTCTGGAGGAGTGATTCTGTGTTAGCTGTCACGTCCTGGCCACAGATTACAGCTTAAAAATCCTTGATGTGTCTGTTTCATAACAGCTTTGCCATTCCCCATTCACAGCTGGATGTTTTACACCCCTAATACAGATGACATTTGTATCTTTTATGTTTTGGTCTGCCATTGGAGAGAGTTCTCAGCAAGACACAATCAAATTAGCTTCAACTGTCTGCAGGACCTACTGCAGAGAAGCTGTAAAAGAAATCAGTAATTTCAGCCTCAGTACAGACGTGTACATAATCACTGTGCTCCACAAACCCAGAGAACTGAGACATATCAAAAAATGAGTGAAAAATAAGCATGTAAATGAAAAGAACCTTCCATTCTCCCCCTCCAGAAGGGATGATAGTTTTGCATTTATTTATAGACTGAAAGAGCTGAAGTCACAACTGGGTTAGTAATAAACTGAATGAAAAAATTCTGGAAAGCCAAGGTATGGCCTCCAGGAAGCATGAGGGAAAACTGGCTGTAAAATGCCACTGAAGTTTCATGTGTGCTCACACAGCAGCAACAGCAAAAATCAAACCCCTGAAGTGTTCTTCCCAAACCCCCAGTGGAGGATTTGCACAGGCTGAAATCAAACACTGAGCAATCTGCTAAAGGAGAGCACATCCCTGCTTGTCTTTGACACTCAGAAGCACCATCACTCTTCTGCACTCCTGTAATTTCTCCCTTTTTTCCCAAAAGCTTCTCCCCTAACTTTCTGTACCTGCTGAAAGTGCAGAGGGCCAATCCTGCTGTTCCCAGCTCTACACGAATCTGAGCTGACAGGCTGCTAGCCAGAACTCCCACTCTTCTTCTAATTCCTCCTCAACATCTCCCTTCCCTTCTGCTGATACTGCTGGAACTTCTGCCATTTTCACATTTCTGACTGTGCATGTTTCACTCCACCTGCCACTTCCTAAAGCTGGAGACAATGCCTTGTCTGTGTTTGCAAAGCACAGCCTGAATTAGCAGTATTTTATATATAAAATAAAGTTAATATTTACCAGGTGAGCACAAGCTCAGAGACAACATTCAGTTCTGGACAAGTTCTGCTGTTGTACCAGAATCCCATGGGCTGGCTCAAGGCCCCTGTGCCAGCAGATGAGCTCAGGACCTTAATGTGAGCAGTGCTTTGGTGCAGATGAAATCCCAGCTGCTCCCAGCTCTGGGAGGATGGCTGTCTCCCCCAGGATCAAAAAACTGTGGTGGGCTGACCACGACAGCTGCCAGACACCCACCCAGCCACTCTCTCACTTCCCCTCCTCCACAGGATGGGGAGGAGATAAGATGAAAATCTCATGGATTCAGATAAAGACAGGGAGGTCATTTACTCATTAGCATCTCCAGCAAAACAGACCTGGGTTGGGGGAAAATAATTTAATTTCTTGATAATTTAAATAGATTTGGACTGTTAGAGGAAATTAGAACAACACCTCCCCTCCTGCCTGTTTTCCAGGCACAATGTCATGGTTGTTCATACAACCAAGTTTGTGTTTGTACTTTTCCCCTTCCTCACTCCTCACACCACACAGGTGGGTATTGGAGCACTCAATCTTGGTGACCAAGGGAAACACTGCAAGTCACAGTTGCTATAATGAACTTGTGCCTCCCCTAGCTCTCCCAAAATGGGATCACACTGCCATAAAGAGTGGAGGACAATTTCTAACTGGTCAAGGAAAAAGGAAGAAAAAAAGGACAGGCTTTCAGTAGTGAGAGGTATCTAGCAAAGAAAACAAAATTGCTTTTTTCTGTTGGACTTTTACAGACTTCTTCAACACAGCACTTTCCAGCTCAGCCTTATAGAGGAGAACAGAGATTTGTGGTGAGCTTTACTCCACAGAACCATGGATTTTAACAACATGCATTTAAGGAGGCTGGGTAAATTGCCTCAGTGCTTCAGATGAAGTAAGAATAAACATGGCAGGACTGGAACAGCTTTTCTGTCTCAGAGATCACTCCTCCAAACCTGCTTTGCTATGGAGAAAGATGTCTTCCAGACAAAGTCACTCAAAAGCAAAATCTGTTCATTGCAAAAAAGGTGTACAGCTCATCTCCAGCCAGCCATCCATCAGCCCTGGTGCAGGAGCTCTTTTCTCAGCAGGGAAAATTGGAGCTGGAGTTAGAGGAAAACTCCAGTTTTAGCATTTTTTCATCACCTTGGAAGAAACAGGCATCAAGATAATTAATTTTCCCCATTCTGTCATAAAATGCTTTTGCATTGTGAGAAAGGCCAAAAAATACTACTGGAATTAGGGAATGAGCCTGAATGAAAACCTCAGGGAAAGTGAGCAACTGCAAGCCACTGCACTTGGAGCTGTGTGTAAAATCCATTTATCCAGTGGGATTTGGGGATTCCACTGCCTGTTCTTCAGTGACAGACTGGCCTCCCACTGGAGCTCTGTGGAGGAAGGAGAGATCCATATTTATGCAGGCCTGTAAGAAATAGGTGATCTGTGGGTCTCCATTCTCCCCCAGCTCCCTCGGGGTCACACAGCTTTACTCTGATCTGCAGCAGAGATGGAAAATGAGCCAAATGCAGCTGAAGCCCCAATTCAGGGAAGCAGCAGAAGGGAAGATATTAGGGTCAAGTCCCCAGCAGGACTCCAGAGATTTTGTTGACTTTACCATCAGCAGAGCATTCTAAAAATACTGGGCAGCTTTATTAGTTGAGCCTGAGATGGAAATGCATACATGTCTGTAATTTCAAGTTTGCAGCTATATTTCACCTGTTTTCTCATCTACACAGACCAGAAATAAAGTCAGCAGCTAACCAATATAACCTGACTTCCCTTTCTTATAACACGCCTTATTTAAGGATGCTGAAGGTATTATAATAAATATTATCATTCCAATAAACTTTGCAAAAATATAAATTACAAGGATTTAAACAAACTGCCTAGATTTCCCTTGCCCTGCTTGAATTTCTCCTTCCACTCAAATCACCAAAGAAAAAAACAACACACAAAACAATTACAGTTCTAATCTTTCAGCCTGCACTTACAGGATTAAGAGGTAATACTTCTCAACTGTAGTCTCAGTCTGTTCTTCTGGTGTCTCAGAAAGAAGTAATTGCAATAACTTCCACAGAAATTTTATGGATTTCTTTTTATCTGTCTTTAGACATAAACCTTAAAGACTCAAATATGTTCAAGGGTCCCTCCAAAACCACAGAAATGTGAAGTTTTCGTAATAAATGAGAGGTTTACAGCTAAATCCTCAAAACTGCTCAAAAGCACCAATATGGGAGTGATAACTCTCCCACAAGAACCTTCCACCAGAGTCCAGCCATCCCCACAGCTCCCCAGCAGTGATGCACAGAGGGGTCTGGCCTTTGAGAGGGGTGTTCAGCCTTTGGTAGAAGGGGGAGAAATGCTGGGGTTTGGCCTCATGTCCTCTCCTAACAGCTCTGGAGTCACCCGAGGAGGATTGCAGGGGAACTCCTCCCCACTCACAAACGCACACCTGGAAACAGAACACCTCCACCAGGACAAACTGTGCAGGAGGGCTTGGCACACCCTCCGTGACTCACAGGCAATCATGGAGAAGTGTGCCATGTATTTGTTTAGATTAATGTCAATGGGATTTACTTTTGTTTAATGAGTCATAGATATGTGAGCTCATCAAAGCTATTTTCCCCCAAATAGGACTTTCAAATTCTTTCTCTTTTTTGATACAACAAAAAGCTAAATAATAAAAAAAGAACCCATATGTAAAGTTTTCTTAAGGTAATTTTTAAAACAAAACAGACATCAATTTTTAAAGATCCCATAAGGGCTTGCCATATTAGGGAATAAGATCAGGAAAAGCACAGGTATCAGATATATGTGCTGGGAAAGCAGAAATTACTCTAATTAGAAAGTTTCTCCTCCTGCAGAAATCTAAAGAGATAAATTGTGTTTCCTGTTAAAGCAAAGTAAATCCAGAGTAATCCCCCAGAAACTGCTCCACCGTTATATCAAGGTGACAAGTAGCTGAATTTAGTCAGGGTTCTTGAAAATCAGATTAAAATGAAGCCCTGCAAGTGCTACCCACACGCAGAGAGCATCCCGTTCGTGTAGCAGGTTCATCTGCTTTAATCAGCCAAGATGAAGGCTGGGCACAGTTAATGAACCTTTACCAGGGTCTGGGCCATTAAACAGCCCTGGTGCTCCCGGGGGCTGTGGCACTCGCTGGGACATTCACCTGGACACTGCTCTGTTCCTGCATTTAGGAAAACCAAAAGCATCTGCAACATTTCTTTTTAAGGGCTCTTCCCTGTCATCCTCTCACGTTACAGCCCGAGGCATGAACCCCAGGGAATCTTTCACCCACATGGAAGGGGCTGTGACTTTACAGCAAACCCTGGATATTTTGTCCTATCAGAGAAACAGGAAACATGCACTGAATGTTCCCATGCCACCTGCAGGGAGAAGGTCCAGTAAAATTCACAGTTCAGAGAGGCAAACACCAAAAGCTTTGGGAAAGGCTAATTTATTACATCTGTCACACTCAATTACAGAGTCTGCAGCAATCCAACACATCCATTGTTCTTCCCTCTTCAGACAGAAAAGAGCCAATTGCCCAGGCTCAGAATTAAACATCTGTTTCACAAAACAAAGATATTAACCTCCGAGTTTGGTTATGAACCAATAAAATCCAGTCATTCACCACTACTCAGTAACAGGTGTTTTCTCCATTACACAAATTGCTGCAGCCAAATCCTCAACTTAAGCCACTGCAGTGATTGAATTTTGAAGGCACTACATGGGCTGTTACTAATGCAGGGATACAGAAGCTTCTTTTACTAAAACATATTTATTTTAAAATGTTTGCTGTGGTTTCTGTCCCTATTACATAGATGTAACTAAATACTTAGACATAACAGAATCAAGTATCATAAAAGAAACAAACACAACTGGCGGCTTTACATACTGGAAAACATCAAATCATGTTTCCATATTAATCACAAAGCTTTTGAATGGAAGAACAATTATTTCATTGTTTAAATTGTCAGTGTTCATTGTGTTAACTGTACATCCAAACCAATCACAAATAAAAGAGGAAGCAGTCCCAACCAGAACTTTTTGCTTTCAAGGAAACCTTCACAATTTTGAAGATAAAACAATCCATACTGAATGGAGTCTAACCAGGCTCCTCAGGAGCTGAAAGAATGGTGGAATTGCTCAGAGAGAGGCCAGCTCTGCCCCAGTGCAGCGATGTGAATCCAAAGTGACTGCACGTCATCTGGAGCACGAGTCCCTCTGCAGGAGCTGAGCACTGGCTTCTCCTCCCTCCAAATTCTCCCAGACACCAAACTAATGAGGGACAAAGAGTGTGATGTGCTCTCCAGCAACTCAGCTCAGCAGGAGCAGCAAGCAAAGGGAGCATTAATGGAACAACAGCAAACGTGAGACGAGCAAAGGAGCTTTAACACAAGCTGCAACCATCATAAATCAAACTCTGCTTTGAACCTTGGTCGTAGGCTGCGGATCTGAAATCGTCACAATTTAATATTAGAAATAAAATGCTGTGAAAAGGAAACATAACTCACCCTTGTTTAACCCAGTGACACAGCATGGCTCCAGGAACTCCTTGCCTAAGCAATGTTTTATAGAATGCTTTCCCTGCAGGCTTTACCTGAAATGTGCACGGCACCTTAGCTGGTATTTTCACTGACTGCCAAGCTGTCCACACAAACTGAAATTTGGTAGTTAAAGCACAGCTTTGGCTTCTCAGCCCTTCAGGGATTACATGAACATAGATTTACACCAAAAGGGCAAAGACCACCAGCACTGGAAGCTGTTCTGCAATGTCACCGGGTCACTCCGAAACCTCCCCCTGGGAACAGAATTTCCCTGGCCTAGGTCTGTTTATCACAGAGTGCAGGGGGAATTTTGAGGCCTGATAACTTGAAGGAAATGAGAAGATGGAAAGACTGGAATGACTGGTAAATGATCAAAATTAATCTGTGTCAGTCTCTAAGCACAAATAGCATTTTGCTTCTCTAAAGGGTCAAGGATTACTTCCATTTCAAAAGCACATAATTGCAACCTCTTCTGTTTCTTGAGGACATTCACAATGTGGTAGAGATTTTCCAAAAATACTAGCTGGCATTTCTAAAACTGTGCCTATAATGTATTTTAAAAAGCATTATGTTAGCTATCGCTAAACATATCTCTACATCTTTTTATACTCATGCCTTAATAGGCAACTGCCAAGTGAGTACCAATTAGCTCCTCAAAAGTATATCAGGATTAGCAGTCTTTAAACTAGATGTATATTCCAGAAGTCAAAACTGCAAGAAAGCCATTTAGCCCAAAAGAAATTGTACAGAGGCACAGGATCTGGCCAAAATATAAACCTTCATCAGAAAAAATAGGGAACAGGCCTCCTGAAAGTCTGTATATATTAACAGGACCATGAGAAGGTTTTCTCCTCAGATTTTCCTAAGCAAAGTCATCAAAAGGTTACAATTTGAGACCAAATTCCCTTGAGAAGAAAAATAAATCTACCAAAATAGCTGCAAACACATCCCATGGATTAAAGGTTATATAAAAAGCCAACAGGTCAGAAATACCTCTCTTCCTCCTCTCCCTCCACAATTCTGTCTAATTAGATTGAATGCCTTTTTATTTTGTTCAGTGCAGAGAATTTCTGAAATCCCAGTTTAATCAAGCCTGAGTCCTGCCACTCCTCTGAGGCACCATTTCCTTCAAGGCCATAAACTTCAGCTGAGGTTGTGTTCATTTTACAGTATTTCTTCCCCCCTTGAATTAATAATAACACCAAAAATCGAATCGTAACCCAGCGTCTCACCTGTGCTTTATTAAAGCACTTCATTTCTGATCCTTTAAATATTCTCCTCTATGCCCAGCCTCTCGTGTTACTGCCACAGCCATTCAGAGCAGATGAGCAGCAGGAGGATGCTGAGGCTGTGAGGCCCTCGGGATGGCTCTGATGCCATTCCCAAGGACCCCAGGAGCCACACAGAAGCTGACACTCCCTGTTCCCTCCAACTGAGGGCCGAGTTAGGACTCTGATTGTGGCTGCAGAACCCCAAGGATAGGGGTTGAAATCTGGCTTTTTATATTTGACTGGAATGTTACCAATGTTACAGCTGTTTCCATCAGAGCTGCCTCTGGCCAGAAGAGGCACTGGGCTGTATAAAGCTATAAAGTCCTTTTTCAGTGTCACAGAAGGGCTCAGACAGGAGCTCATTTTGGTGCATTACAAAGGCCCCAACACTGGGCACTAAAGATGTCCTTAACCTAAACAGACAGGGACCCTTATCAAGGTAAAACAGGACCTGCCTAACAGAAAAACAGAAAATTCAAACTGGAAGGCAGCAGCTTTTAATTCCCAAGGTGACAGTCAACAAAAACAAGCTTTGCCCTTTTAAAGGTGATCAAACACTAGACTCAGAACAAAGGTGAAACGATGGATAAAGGTCTAATTGCATGTTTACATTATAAATGGAGAGACTAGAGGGCCTTACAGGCTGTAAAACCAGTACATTTGGTTAGTGGCTTTAAGACCTGAACTCTGGACAACAGTGTCACCTCCCTGTGTGTCCAGGGCAGGGAAACAAAGGCAGGAGCCAGCAAGGCCACAGCCAGCTCCATGCACACCCTGCCAGGAGGCTGCCAGGGCATCCTGGTGGTTCCAAAAGCAATGGCCAAGTTCACCTCTCTCGGGATTGCTTTCTTCTCCCACTCTTTTGCTGCTCCTGCCTTCCCCTCCCAGGGAAAGAAAGAAAAGAGGTCTTTGTCATGGTAACTGTGGAACTCCTCACACCCACAGCCTCCCAAGGGGAATTGCCTCTGAACAAAATGCCCACCAGATACTCCAAGTCTCATGGGAAATAAATACTGAATTACTTGGATGCTTTAACTCAAGTCTCAGTAGCCAGCGTGCTGAAAATTACATCCAACCAGCTCACCTGCCCAAAGCCTATGAAAGCATGTGAAAAAACCAGCTGTGTGTAAACTTCTTCATATGTGGAAAGGGATTGTTTTCTAAAAAATGGATGTGTGGCCTGCTTGGAATATGGCTGATTTAATAGAACGCCCTGCATATCATCTTCTGGGGCCACCAGCTGTGGAGAGTGAATATTGTGATATTATCCAACCCTGAAACAATGTAAGAGGAATTTAATTTTAAAAGGCAGATATGGATTGTTCTGTGTATACAGGAAGCACGAAAACATTATTTGGGAATGATAAAAATCTGTCTTTCAAGATAGCACTCTTTGTGCAGTCCTGGGGAAGGGAGACTGCAGCTCAATGCTGAGATCAATGAAAATCTTAACAACAATCCAATCAATGGGAATCTCTTTGGAAAGGACACCTGGACGTGCTTGATGTTCATTTGTCTCAGGGAAAGGCTGGGCTGGTTTGGCTGGTTCTCCACAAACCCCTGAAATTCCTGATGCTCTAATCCAGCCTTAGCCTTCTGACATGAAACCCCTGCTGCACACAGGACTGCCACCCTATTTCCTGGCCTTTTATGGGGTTTCTTTGCTCTTTCAACAAAATTCAGGCTGGGTTCTAACATACAAAAATGTGAAAGAACCTGATAACTGCAAAACTGTTTCAAGGTAGTTTTAAAGCAGTCTTAAGTTCTGCATTGTGGACATGGGTTTGGAGTGAATGATGAAGTTCCAGATATTCACAACTGATCTGAAAGTGACTTTGAATTTCAAGACAAACAAGTTCTACCATCAGAGGATAACACAGAGAAATTGAATATATACAGGGGAACAGAAATTCTGAATTCATCAATTTCATCTATTTCTGTTGTAATAGTAACATCAGCATCCCTGAACTCCAGACAAGATTCTACCCTCTGAGCTGGGAGCATTTTGGTTCTTAAATTTAAAACCAGATGCTTCTAAAAATCCAGCCTTCATCTAAAGAGGGAAGAAATGTGTTGCTAAAGAGATGTATTAATGCAATGTTATCTTAAACGCAGGAAAATAATCAGCCAAGATAAGGACATTCCTACATCACATATTCACTAAGTATTACATGCTCCCATGTTTATTTTAACTGCGTGGAAACAAAAGCTGTTTTAATTAAAGAGAAGGCAGCTACACAAGCTAGAGCTGGAAAGTGAAACGCCTTAAGCAGTTCTTTGGAGGACTTCACAATGTCTGACAATTCCAATCTATTAGCTACCCCTCTCTCCACAGAGATCATGATTAGCCAGCAAACCTGCCCTTTCAATTCACTCAAAGCTTCAATCTATTCCATCTGTACTCTCTGAACCTTTCATTTCCAATAGGTTCAGGGTAATTCAGAGCAGCCAGGGAGGCTGACAAGCTCTGCCTTTCTTTCACGTCCTCAGGGCTACATGCTGACATCTTCCAATGAATTTAGAAATAAATACAATATCACTGCTTTCACACAACATCATCATTCCTTTGAATTCCATTAAGGAAGCACTCAGGTGTAATTAGGAGCTGGGCCATGACTCAGACAGCCACTTGTCCTCATGCTGGTCTCACCATCCCACTGTAATGGAACAAAACCCTCCTGTGAGCTCGCAGCTGGACCCAAAGGCTGAGTGCCTTTAGAATCCAGATGGACAGAAAAGGTGACTGTGGTGCAGAGCTGTGAGCATTGTAAGGGTCCTTGCACCTCACCACTGTCTCTGAGCAGCAGTGCTACCTGTGGCAGAGCTACAGCTCCCACATGGAATTTGTCTGCTGGGAGTGATTCTGGGGGTGGGAGAGAGGCAGGGAGCCCACAGGAGACCTGAGGAGCACTAGCACTTAACCAGTTCAGCTCAGGAGGAAGGAAACAACCCAGTGATGAAGAAGTGGGGAGTGTCTGGGTGACAGGCAGGTCTGAGGGGTCCCACCCAACAGCAGTCTGTAATGCTGAGCACAGCACTGAGAGCCAAGTGTCTGCTCTGTAGCTGCAATGGGATGTTAGCTTGCTGAGGCCTATCAGCTGCAAATGGCAATCAAAAATATGGCAAGTGATCACTGTCAAGCTTCCTTCCTTCTGGCCTGGTTTCTATGCTTGAACAACAGCTAAGGCTGAACATCACCTGGCTCTATAATCATGCTCTCTGCAAGGGAACGAGAATGAAAAGGCCTGGGAACAGATTGCTGGATGTATAGTTTGATGCTACAAACAGAAAGCATTAATTGCAGCCTATGAAGGCACTCAGCCCTTTTCCATCTGAGCTCTGGTGAGCATGTGGCCTCGGGTGAGATTATTCACAGTCCCATCCCTGTTGGACAGCTTTTCTTTTTGCTCCGTTAGTTTTCCATCAGATCAAGGAGCTCAACCACCTCAGTAGGCAACTGCAGTATTACTGGAGCTGGTGACTGCAAAGAAAAACCAAAACCTCTATAAATGAGGAAAAAATATTAGTTTTCAACTGTCTCTGTGAGCTCCGTGCATGGCTCATTACTCAACTGCAGAAATGCCAATGCCACACAGGAAAGAGACTGCAGCAGCCCCAGCTGAGGCTGACTCTGCTGTGAGCAGTTCTGCCATCCATGCTCCTTTTCAGATCAGATTCAGTCCAGTAAAGAATTATTACAATTTTTTATTTCTGTTTACAGCTTACAGTCTAGGTTTAAGTGAACAAAATCGAACACACAAAATAGAGGAAAGCACCACTGGTCAGCTACTGCACCTGCACTATCCCTGTAAAGTGGGGGTTTTAATATCCAGGAAAAGATCTGTCAGAACATTTTCTACAGCCAAATTACAAAGATTCTGAACGTTGTTTCCGTGAAGTTAGACCTTGACTCCTGAAGGCTTATTGTTCCCAGCTGTGTTTTCACAGCACTTAGCAGAGTTTTCCCAGCAGTGCTGTGTGGTTTCATCACCCCCTCCTCTGGAGCTGCGTGGCATCTCCAGGAGCACACAATGCAGCGTTTCCCTGGCCCAGCGGATGCCTACTCGTGCAGGGCAGAAGGCAAGCTCTACTTCAAGAGCTGAGAATGAAACAAAACCCTTCCCAGGAGCACCCTCAGCCAGCAGGTCAAGGGAAGAACTCAGAGCATCTGGAAAGTGTGAGAGCTTCCATTATGCAAAGGCCAGAATGTGCAGAGAGACTTTGTACTACTGGAAAAAAGAGGTGAGAATGATGAAGCTTGCACGCATGTGAGAATATTTTACTGCAAAGACAAAAGAGTTATTTTCAACCACTGAATGCAAAGGAGTAACTGAGCATCAGTTGTTCTGGTTTTCCTTTCAAGGGTATGAAATCAAGTACAAACCATTTCACATGAGATTATTGAGAAAATAAGCAAAACTATCTTAGCTGCTGCAACTTGCATTCAGCATAAGCTAAATTAAGATTTATTTATTCCATGACAATTTATGGTAGTTTAATATTTGTCTTAGTCTGAAACTTAAGTGTAAAGAAGGGATTCTATCTTCTTAATTTAAATTGCTTTAATGAACGTGAGGGCAACTCTGCAGTTTGGTAGAATACAAGCTGCATTGGATAAGGTCAAGTATTTGTGTAACTGAACCCTGGGATGGCCCTGGTGAGGGGCTGTGCACACCCTGTGTGCCTGGAGCAGCTCACAGAGCACAGCTATTCTGACTTTATCACGCAACTTTCACAATCCCAGCTTCACTATCACTTCTTACTCTGCAGAGCACCACCACAACACAGAGTTCAATCTTTATTTCTTCTTCTTGTCTTCCAACTTCATAAATTTCTTCTTGCTTGCCCTCAATCTTAATTTTCCGGGCTCCCAGCCTAGAGTTTCAATTATTTTCTGATAACTCGTATAGGTCAGTACTGAAGTTCAATGTCATCTCTAAATCTAAGATTATATATGGTCTGTTTTCCTCCACAATACCTTCTCTTTGTCCCATTGCTGAAAACAAGATTTGGTATTGCAAGGAGAACAGTAGCAGCACTGGCCTATAAATAAGGGGGCAAGAGAAAGTGCAGGAATTATGGAAGGACTCACTTGCTGAGTGTCTGAGAGAAACACTGATTCAGGAATTGGAGAGGAAAATGACGAGGTACTGAAGTGACATTTGCTAAGGCCCGGTCAGATTTAGACTAGAAGGAATGCAATGATCAGCTCTTCCTAAGACAGATGTCAGAGAAGGACAAAAGATAACTGAGACTGCCACAACAATTCCACAGAGGAGATTTTGATAGTGCCTGTTTGTAGGAGGAAGATAGAACAAGGGAGAGAATGTGTAGTTCTTGTGACAAATTGATCAAAGTGGCAGCAAGCATCTGCAACGAGTCAAAGAGAGGCCCAAAAGGGAAGGCTGCAGAGTCAGCACAGATGTGAGGATTAGAGGGCTGCTCTTCTCAGGCGGAAAACAAACGAGAATGTACTTGTTATGAAAAAAAGGATGGCTTTAGCACCTCACAGGATGAACTGAGACACTGGAAAAGCCCTCTTGCACCAAACATCCTGCAGGACTCTTTTAGCATTTGGGGGGGACTTTTCTTCATCCCTTGATCTTCACTGTCTCCCAACAACCTTCCAGACAAGTTGTAGGCCCTAAGTACCTAAGGGCTGGGAGAGTTAACTACCAGAGAAATGATCATCTGACCCACTGCAACTGCTGAAATCCTACAAGGTCTGGGAATGCTCCCCTCTGCACCTAAGTCTGAATTCACTGCTCCTCACTGGGGCTGCCAAAGCCCAGGGCTGGCAGCACTGCAGATATGCTGCCAAAGTCATCTTTCTCTTCTGGAGCTGCTGAAAGGAGAACAGTTGCAGAGAATCTCTTCATGAACCATCATTTTATTATTATTGATGCCATTTGATTATTTGATGAGAACCTATAATGCACACGCAGACATTCTAAGCACCAAACTATAAATACAGGAACCAAGGTCTGCTATGTTTAGTATTCTCCACTTACAAGCATTTCTCTTTCTTCAGGGTCTGATCCAAACCAAACTCGTAATTCTGACAGGAATAGATGAAAGGATGAAAGGAGCACATGACTGCATAGAAATAGAACAAAACCAAACAAATACATGCTTCACCAGTGATTATTGTACCATTACTCTGATCTACTGCTGCTCAGATAAAGAGGCTAAATAAAAAGGCAAGCAAAGACCCAGTGGATGCTGATACTTGTTTTGTAAACTGCTGCAGCTGAAACAGCAGGGAGCATCTTCAGCAATATCCAAAGTTATGACAGGACAAATAGGGGAAAAAGGTAACAGCAGCAGCAAACACCTGTGGAAGATCACAGATCTTAAGTATTTACCTTAGTTAGCTTTACACAAATGAGTCATCAAGAACAATAAAGGAGCACTGAGATACCACTCAAAACATCAGCCTGGTGGACAGCACTGACAAAGAAGGAAATGCCACCTTCTTTGTCAAGGGAATTCACAGTGATATTTTCTTTGTCTTTTTTATAACACGAAATTGGTTCCAAGTCAGACTCCACGGAATTTAGAATAAAAGAACCTAGAGGCTAACGAACAGGATTGTGTCTGATCTCTGTGTGCTCATACCAGTTAGCTCAGAAGTCAGAAGAATCCATTTCTTTTGACTCTTTCAACTTCCATGTCCCATCAATAACACAGGGACCAGCCAAGAGTCTCTTTCACCATCTCATTACCACCAACTGCCCACTATGTTCACAACTTACCCAACTGAAGGAGCCTAAATAAACCCCAAAGACTTGAAGGGGCAAAGAAGGAATTAAATATTTCTAAGATCTGTACCATCTGCCAAAAAAACTACTTTTTCATAAGTGGTTTGTTGCATGGTTAATACAGACATTGAAAATATTTTCTTTAATAGTTTATTGACATGGACTCTAACAGAAATGAATAGAAAACCAGCTTTATGACATCTTATAAAAAGGTTTTTATGTTCCCTTTACCATGCTGCTGTTTGAAAAGGCTTAGATAGCATATTCATTGTAACATCAGGGGATGGCATCTACTCAGTCCCTTAGAATATTTTAATCACACACATGCTTTCATCATATCTGTATTTTTTTCCTTACCCCACTCTTCTTTTCTATTCTTACAGGCCTCGGAGCAGCTCATGTTGTCCAGCAATCAGAATGTCACATTCCAGTTTTTAACACAGATGCTAGAAATTAATTATTTTCGTGTGGTAAAATGTACAGCACATGCTGTATAGCTGCAAGTAAACCAGATTCTGCTCTGAACACCTTGTATTCTGAGCAGACAAGACCGTTGAAAAAAGGGGAAAGCAGGGAACGGGAGTGATTTTTCAAAGGTTACAGAAAGCCAATGGATACCTTCACTCCTAAATCACCATCATTAACCACTACATTCCCCTGCTCTCATAAAGAAGAGAACTCTAACAAGGTAAAACAATTGCATTTTTGTAAAAGGATAATAATGCCTGACTTAAAAAAACGGGATGGAAAATAATGCTTTATAAGGTCGTTTACAATAATAAACCAGTACTATCAGAAGGCCACTCCAAGCTATTGGTCATTTTCCCACTTTAGAGCCTATCAAACAGAGATATTTCTGCTCCACAAAATATCAAACAGTATGAAATCCTCAATTTTGCTGGAGATGCCAATGTTCGTGTGTGGCTTGTCTGAAGAGATTTTGTTTATTTTTAAAAACACTGAGCATGCTGCCAGGGCTGTAGTACAGCCTGGCTCAGTGGAAACCCATTAAAACCACTTTGCTGGGCAGATGGTGTCAGAGAGTCAGGAGCACAGAACAGAATCCCACTGTGCACAAGTGTTCAGTATGCAAGAAATCATCTCCTATCAGACAGTGCTGCAGGGGACACAGGCAGCCACAGAGCAGAGGAGCACAGCAAAGTCAGGGTAGGCTCACAACCCAGAAACATGGAAAAGGATATGGAACAAGAGAGCATGAACTGGGGAACCCCACGTGAGCAAGGGCAGATCTACACAGAGCACAGATCCAAAACAACACGCTGCTCTTACTCACTGAAGGGGTAACCACTCTGTCATTAAGAGGGACAGCACAACTCAAAAAAGACTCTGAAAATGAAGTATGTTCACTGCATTTCAGACCCCCATCTCTCACACCCTGATTCACAGGGTTGCTGGGCAGCTGGCACTTCAGCAGAATTCTGGGAGTGGGTACAAAGAAACTCATCAGTGACATCAGGAAATGGCCTTGCCATGACAGTCTGAGAACATGACAAAACTTGCTAAGTCACATATCAGACATGCACTAACACAGCAGAACATTGCACAGCCCCTCTTGCATATGTTCCTTCCAGAGAAGGAAGGACAAGTGTGTCCAGTGTTTTCAGGTGAGTGGATAATTCTGTAGGTGAGCACAGCACCTATCAAAGCCCCAAACCCTGGGTTAAACAGATGCTAAACAGAAAACACACAAGGAAAATGAAAAAGTATTCCCTGTACTCTGCACCATGTGTGGCAATGAACTTCCAGTGTGTGGGCACTCTTTCCTCTGCTGGGCACAATCAGCTGCTGGGTTCTGCCCCAAGTCCTGTATTGAGAACCACATAAAGAGATCCTTCTTCATCTTCAGAGCTACAGACTTGTGACCCTGGGCAAACTAGATCCTATTCTTATTTCTGAGAACAAGGGACAGGAGTGTAATTGCAGGTACACAGTGTATTCACAGATTTATCACACTGCAAAGTTTTGCAGAGCTGAACAGTTCTTTCAACAGTAGCTCAAAACACAATCTACAGAAACAACATCAAGGGGGAAAAGCTGACAATATACCCCACTGCTAGCAGCAAAGTAGGAAGT
Organism: Haemorhous mexicanus; assembly: GCF_027477595.1. Lineage (NCBI taxonomy): Eukaryota > Metazoa > Chordata > Aves > Passeriformes > Fringillidae > Haemorhous > Haemorhous mexicanus. The sequence continues at coordinate 13,486,011 of NC_082359.1, forward strand.
TAAATGTAGGAATCTGACACACACAGACAAGATACTAACTACCCCATGTGTACCAGCAAATCAAAATTAACCAAGCAAGGCTGATTACATTAGGACAGAGATGCAGTGCTAAAGGATAAATACAGATATTTCGAATACAAGCAGATGCAAATCACCATTATTTTCATGAAGACAAGTAGAATGAGTCACCATGGCTCAGCAGAAAATGGAGGATACAATTATGTGCTAATCCAGAATCTTTGGTATGTGAGTGGTTTGAAGACTAAATGGGATTGTTTCCTTCCCTATATTGTGGATTAGGTCAATATTCAGAAACACCACTGACTAGTTACCTCTGCCAGCTTTGGATTCCTCCTCTTGCACAATGAATTTACATACTGTATACTGAAGACATAAAACTACACTTTTAAAAAAATAAACAAAAAGCAAGTGATGTTGAGGGCCCACAGAATTCAAGGTGTTGAGACCATTCAGCATTAGATGAGACTACACTCTGACTTGGAGGATTTTTTTAGCATGCAGGACATGCAGAGTCATCTGTGTGATTATCTGGACATCTGCCTTGCTCCTCAGCAAGAGATCTGCAGACTGTCTGCTCAACAGTCTGCTCTCTTGAAAGCAAACACTTCAAAGGACAAGATGTGGAGCATCCTGGTGCAGCTGGAGAGGAGCTCCTGTTGCTCCTTAGTCCATCTCAAAGCTGTGTCCCCCAAGGGTAAAGAGTGTGTCGACATCTTTCCACACCTCTGCTTGTGGTGCTTGTTATTATTACCCCTGCTGCTTTTTTATCCATACCCAGCTAACTGATTTCCTCTGTTGGTTTTGTAAGAGCTACATTATTCAATATCCTTCCCCTTCCCACAGTTTAGAATCTACATGGTCATTTTCAGATGCGGGTCTGTTTTGCTTGAGAACCATTACCATAGTAAATTTCAGAGACACTTCTACCTAAACATCCTTGTAGCAAAGTCTTTATTTGCAAATAAACCCCCAAATAACTAAACAAACCAATTCAAAGTAACTTTAAAAACAGAGCCAGATGGGCCTGAGAGAAGGTGAAGTGACTCCAGGAGGAGGAAAAGAAGCCTTCTGTTTTGTAAATCTGGGAAAATACGGCAACATTGATGACTCTCCTACCAACCTTTTATAAACACTGCTTGTACGAGAATCCAAAGTGCATTTTGCTGAGCCACTTCCAGGGAGACAATTGTCAGCAGCACAGAAAACTCCCTCAAGGATTCTTGCTTGATTAAAAAACCCCAGCAGTGAGGGTGTGAGATCAAACAAGCATGCTCTGTGCGCAGAGCAGAAGCTCTGAGGCAGTTAATTGACCCCAGAGTGCAGATGCCATAAGTGACTGGCAGGGCTCTCCTGCTCTGCCCACTGAGTGATTTAAACAGCCTCTGCTGCACTGGATCACAAACACTCACACCAGCAGTGTCTGTGTCTGGAGCACAGAGGCAACACCAAACTGCCCACAGCAACACTGCCAACTACCACAACTACTCTCACTACACTGCCTTTTCTCTCTCAAGGAAAAAAGCCATCTAACCTCCCGAAAGAAACCCAGAGCATCTCACACTGCCCCGGTTTTGGTATTGTCACAAAGGTCTTTGTTTACAACCAGACACAAACTGGGATGCAGTCTGAAAGCAGCCTTGTTACTTCCATTTCCTCCCCTCGGTTTTTTCTCCCTTGCACGCAGAAGGTTTCTGGCACTGGTTTCACAACACTGCTCAGATGTTCTATGAATCACCACCGGTGTGTGGGCTACAGGCTGAAAAATACCACTCCAGAAAACTCTGAATTGAAGCCTGCTGAAGGCACTGAAATGCCCTCACTGACTGCAGTGGGCTCAACAGCAGGGTGTAAGTCCTTCCGTGGCAGAGCTGGGAGTTACACCCTCCTCTGGGTCCAGTGTGAGGCACAGGACTAAGCAGGAAATGGAAGTTTGCATTGGTAGCACACAGGCTGTGCTTTGGAAGATGAAGAGTTTCAATCCCTTGGCTCTGTGGGGCCATCAGACCAACACCTTACACCAGAATTAAGTCTATTCAATAAAAGAAGAAATCAGGGACATGAAGAGGCCAGTCCTCATTCTGCAGTTAACTGTGCCCACATTTAAACCCCGGGGCCAAGTAGCCTAAGATCCTCAAATATATACTTTAAACTGCTCATGATAATTAGTGTTATCTACATGTCTCGGAACTACTTAAAATCCACTTCATTTGGAGCTGCCATTAATAATGCAGCAGGCAATGCTACAAAGACTGGTGAAAATCAAGTAATTTAATGTACTACTTTATAAACCAAACTTGTGCTGAATCTCAGCTGCCTCTTCAGCTTCCCTGCAATCAATCTGTCTGCAGTCATGTTTATGTATCCTAGGACCCGTGATAGACTGCCACTAGACTTGGCATCCACAACCACCTCAGGAGCTTGATTTAATGTGAATGCAGCATGAAAAATCAGATTATCTTTTGATTCTCTCCTTTATTAAATAAAACTGATCTTTATTGAATAAAGCTGCTTTTATTAATATCTAAAACATTGGTTGGTGTCACAGAGCCTGCCTGTCCTAAGGAACTAATAAAAGAAAAGACAGAAGTAAAAAATGAGAACATTACAGGGAAATATTAGAAACCAAATCACATTAAGCCAGTATTGCAGCTGACAAATAAAACACGGGTCTAGCTGTGGAATTTTTTTGTTTTGTCTGTATTTATTATTTTTACTGAAAGAAAAGGAATCAGAATGGGGTTTTTCCCACAAATTCTCTGTGGCAAGAAACACAGCAAGAGTGAAAAGGTGGAAGTGGTGTTCCCCTTCCCTTTTAGAGTCTCAAACAACCTCAAGTTCAATGCAGCTGGGACAAAGCACAAAAACTCTGGGTTTAAGGTAACTTCTTGAACTTAAAGCTGGGACGATTTAATTTGTTTTGGGGGTTTTATAGAAAAACTTTTGGGGTTTTTGCCCATAGGCAGAGCTCCCAGGAAAAGCTCCTACTGACCACACGTGTACTTTATGCTCATGTGGAAGCAGCAAGCACCACATTTTCCATCCAGACCAAGTGCACAGCTGGAGCCACAGATGCCAGGAATGGGTTTGTCCACAAGCAACACCAGCACTGCTACTTTGAGAAGAAGAATGTGTCCCTCATCATCACCATCACAATCAGTCAACATGAACTGTAATTCAACCCTGAACTCTTGTCTAGCCACCACCAAGAAGGAGTGGAAAAAAATACATCTCATAAATTAAACATCATTTATTTTAACCCCATATACAGAATTATAACCCATTACTAATATACTACCACTTTTCTAGAGGAATGAACCAAAACTAGACATTTGGGGGTTTGGTTTCCTTGTTTTCCCAGACTCACTTTGCTGTAACAGGAGATTTGCATCACTGCACATGTGCTCTGCACATCTCTAGCTAAGGGGAACGCCCTGAGGGGATACAAGGAAATCCTGCCTAATACACTTGCCAAGCCTCCATTTCAATAAAATTGAGAGAAAAAGAAAATCAAACCAGCAGCTCTATGGCCTGAGATATCATTAGAGAGCAACTTGCAGGAAGATTTCTGCCCAGGATGACACAGAAGAACACAAAATGCTCAGCAGAAGACAAGTCACTAAAATATTCACTTGGTTTTTACTGTTAACTTGAAATTTGAAATCAATGAAATCTGGTTGTATATGGAGACATTCATCATGAAAAAGGCTCCTCAATATTTAGTTTCACAATATACACCCCAAAAGTGTTTGGCATCTTATGGGAGATGCTGTTTTTATTCTAGACTTAAGCCAGGCATGGAACCTGGAGCTCAAACAAAGTATTGAAGTTCCTATTGTACTCCAGTGGAGCTGATGAATTTCCATTTAAACAAGAGAACAAAACAGCCACATTATTGTGTCTGTTGTATATAGTTTGTTTTCAATAACACCAGCTGGACCTGGTTATTTTTTGACTGAAGACTTCCCAAGAACTTCTTCCCACCTTTGACAGCAAACAGCAAAACACTGAACTGACTGAGGGCCAGCACTGGCCTCCTAGGACTGACTCAGGAGAACTCTGCTGAGGACAAAGCTGTGAAGTGCAGTTACAGAGCACAATCCCCTCTGCCCTTACACATCCATCTACTGTGAGACTGACAGTGCATTAACACACCTGGATTATATCATCACCGACAAGCTGGCCTGCTAGGATCCTTAGCTCATTATTGAAAACAACATTTCATTTCTCAGGCTGGAGCTCTGCATTTTACAAGATAAAAGCAAAGCAAAATCACAATAGTATTCTCAGGTCTTCAACATTATTACCTGAAAGATTTGGAAACTGCAGTACAAGGTGTGTTGCCATGGTTCTGAGTAATAAGCAGCAGCCCTATACACAATAGACAGCTGATTGCTGTTGCATGTTAAAAGCTTTTGTATCTCTTTAGGAAAACTTTGTCATCCTGTCATAAATGAGAGAGTTTTTCTATTAGCAACAGAAAAGCATCAAAGAAACATGCCCTGTAGTAGTAATCCTGCCTGATGTATTTTTTGTCTGTTCATCTTACTGCATGGAGGGGGGTGGGAATCAACCTTTTACACTGTGAAGTTCATACTATAAATCTCTGGAACACTCTGCTCTTTCCAGTGTATTAAGGCATAGCAGTGCAGATGGAGTCTGTCACCAAAGAGAAAATAAACAATTGCATTAAGGACAGATATCTGTATCACTGAACAGCAGAGTCCTGGCACTCCCACAGCAGTGCTGGCTTGGATACCCGACGAGCAAGACCAATAGCACAGCTAACACCAGTGCTTCTGCTGGGATCTCCTGATCTCAGGTTTCATGGGAAAACAGAATTCCTTAGGCTGGAAAGACCCCAAGACCATCAAATGCCACTGCTAAGCCAGCACTGCCCCGTTCACCCCTGACCACATCCCCAGGCACCACATCTACAGTCCCTTAAATCCCTCCAGGGACGGGCACTCCACCACTTCCCTGGGCAGCTGTGCCAGGGCTTGACAACCCCTCTGGTGAAGCAATTTTTCTTATACGTCTTTCAAAAGAAATGTAAGAAACATTTCAGAATGAAATCACATATGAATGCTCTAATTGCTGAGTTGGCAGTAAAAGAAATGCTGTATTCTGTGAGACTGAAATGCCATTTATTCCAGTCCTGGACTAAACGTGCAATCTCAGTCCAACACGATGTGAATCAGTGTTAGGGCAGCAAACTCAAACACAGCAAAAGCCAGGGAATGAAGTTCATACTCTTACTGCACTGTGAGCCCATCCAAAGTACTGATGGTATTGCTTATAACAAAATACATCATTTACAACCTTGCTGGGCAATCACAAGCTACTGGTGTGCAATGTGAATGAAGCAATCTCTTGAAAAGACCCTGAATTCTAATCCCTGCTGCTAATGCATTTCCAATTGCAACTTTAGAACAGGACTGACGTAGGCACCACATTTAGGAACATTTGAGAAGACTTATAATTTTGTTCCTTTCTTTCTTTACCTGTTCTAAGGAAGAAAGGAGGAGAATGGAATTTGATACAGGAAAGCACCACAGAAATACACAGCTATGTGTTCTGCCTTCTGTCAGTAAATTCAGTTGTGGATACAAACTGATTAGTAAAAATAACTCACTTAATGAAAAAGAAAAGTGCTGATCTCTGGAAGTGTAAAAGGGCATTAAGAATAAGTAATATATTTTTTAATAGGGATATTTATAAGCAGGACTCTTTACCAGTATGTTTGCAGAATCACAGATTAAATGCATATGCTCTGATTCCCCTCTGAAGACTAAACCACATGAAAACTTTGTGTTCCTGCCAAAATATAACTGCTGATGCACAGTATCTGCTCGGTAGAAATGTATACTCCTCCTAGTTTATATTTCACAGGAATGCTCAGAAGCATCTAAATTAAGTATTGCCAAAGTGCATTCACCTTTTGGCTGAAGCCATCGATGGATTTTAAGTTCCGAGGAAGCTCTGAATGCACACAAAGATATGGGCACTGCCTGCGTGCTGGTTTTCTGATTAGAACTGTAAACAAGCTCGAGGGCTCCAAGAAAGAATCACTGAGTTGTGTGAAGTCATGCCATCAGGACATTCCAATTCTATTCAGCGTGCAGGATACCAGACACCTGCTACAGCATCTCATCAAAGCTTTAAAACGTTTCACTAAGTACGTCTTTCTTTGGTCCAGTCCGACACTGCCAGTCTGTCTGAGATACAGGATTTTTAATCTGAAAAATGGCACAGAAGATAACGGTGGGGCAAGCAACTCCAACAGCTTGTACCTCTGGGGATTTCAGACTTCCACATCACAAAACCTTCATAACCCAAAGCAGAGCTACCAGCTAAGCTCAGCAGCAGCATCTTCTACCCCACCAAAAGTACAGTAAGGAGGTAACAGCTGCCTCGGGAAACTGCCAGACTGTTTTGTCATGGTCAACCAAGGAAAGATCCTTCCACTCAGGCTTTCCCATGGCATCCTCTGTGGTTTTGACTAGCACATGGCTTCCCCCTAGTCTTTCCGTCTTGAATCGTCTCAACACTCAAGGCACCACAGAGAGAGACGGGAGAAGGGCTGGCTGTGCAAAATAAGAAGCAAGATGCAGCGAAACAGAAGAGATTAAGACTTACCTTTGGAAAAAACTGCTGCCAGGCTCAAGAGAAGAGGCGACAACAGATGCCCCATATTGCTAATCCCGGAAGCACACATCCTACGGTTTGTGGAGCACTTGGGGATCAGTTTCACACACTTGGTAGTCAAAATCAAAACCGTTCAGCTGGAGAGGCTACATTTTCAGAAAAGGTCATCTGGAAAGCGCAAAAGGGATTTCCTTCGCAGAGAAGACTTCTTTATCGCTAACCCTCCTCCCCCTTCCTCCCTCCTTTCTTCACACAGACGATGCTGGGAAAAAACACCCCTCTCCCCGCAATAAATAGGAGTCAGTCTGGATTCAGACGTCGGCGCGGAGCCGCAGCTGCCCGAGGCGGGCGAGCAGCGCCGTGCCCGGCAGCCCCGAGTCCGTGCCGGGCGCCGGGCAGGGCCGGGCTCGGGGCAGCGCTGCCTCCCGCCCGCCGCGGGATGCGCTTCACACGGCCAGCGCCCGCATCTCGGGCAGCGGCGCGGCGGCTCCCCGGGCGGCACCAAAGTTTTCCTTTAGGCGATGCTGATCCGCCCTGGAATCATCCACACACGCAGGGCTTGGTGGTGCGCGCTCTTTTTTCCTTTCGCTCTCTTTCAAGTTCTCAATTTCCTCATTGACCTGTCTGACTTCCCGCGCGAGAGGGAGATCACCGGGAGAAGGTGACGGCGCTCGGGGCTGCCGGGGCCGGCGGCGGCGGCCGGCGCGCACCTCCCGCCCCCGCGGCCCGGCCCGCCCGCCCGCGCCGGCCCCGCCGCATCCCGCGGGCTGCTCGGGGTACCGGGCTGAGCCGCCGCCGCCGCCGCCGCCGCCGAGAACAACAACACGGCACCGCCAAACAAATAAATAAATAACGCCGAGCCAAGCCCCGCCTCACCCCCGGCGGCCCGGCAGCCCCAATCCCCGGGCAGCGGGGCGCGGAGCGGGGCGGAGCGGGGCGGGCCGGGGATGCGCGCACCGGCCCCGCTGCCCGGCCCCTGCACGCTTCGTGCCCAGCTCCTGCCCGCTCCTCCCGGCAGCGGCGCCGAGCCCCGGGCTGGAACCCCACTCATCCTCGGCGGGCAGGGCCGGGCACAGGGCCGGGCACAGGGCCGGGCACAGGCGGCTCCCGGAGCACGATCAGAGCATCCCGAGCCGCTCCGGCAGCGTCCCCGAGCGGCCCGCCCGGACGGACACGCACCCAGACACTTGCAGCATCCCTGCGGCTGCCAGGAGGGACGCGCTGGCATGAGCGTGCTGCTGCACGTGGCGAGGCTTTGGCTCCTTCCCTCGTCCCAATTTGTCGTGTTTTCAGCTCTCCCCAAGCCACTGCAACAATCGTGAGCCAAATCAAGTGCGGTGCAGGCGGAATAGGGAAATAATGTGAGGGGTGTGTAATGGAATACTTCGTACACGTTGCAAAAACAGCAGCAAAAATACCGACATTTGGTCTAAAATAGTCTCCAAAAGCCTGGGGGAAAACAACTGACCTCAGGTTTTCCATTACAGAGGGTATCAGTACGAACCCAAACATTTGGTCAAACTTAAAAATGAGATTTATATTACCTTTGGCAGATAGAATTGCAGCAAAATGTAATTTACCACAGCCAAAACAAAGCAAAGCAAAACAAAACAAAACAAAACAAAAAGTAGCTACAAGAATTTATAGTCATTTTCTTCCTTCGTGGAGTACATGTTTGGGAGCAATAAAAACATTTGTCTGTATATCAACATCCACAACACCGAAGCTGTAAATAGTCTATCAAAATAAACTTTGCACGCTTTCTGTTTGCCAACACTGAGAAGTACATGATTACCCATGCAGTGAGAGAAGGCTGCATTTTGTGTGGTGGTGTGAATTCATTTTAGAGGTTCATGTCAGCTTTGGAAGGATTCCCAGCTCCTGAGAGGCTCCCCAGAGCAGAAATGAAGCCCATCTCTGGAACTGGCATTGCACTGCAGACAGAAATGTACCAGCTCAGAATATCCCCCACCTGACAGAGGATAAATAACTGTTATTGACAGGTGTTGTGGCCAAACCTTGCAGTGTTGCACAGCATAGGAGAATTATTATTAAACAACACTCTATCCCCGATACAGCAGCCATGCTCTGGAGGAGGAAGTCAACGTCCAGCTTCATTCAGTGGCAGGGTGGAATGTGCCAGGATAACAACCCAGTTAATCTGTGTTCTGGTGAAGAAGCTTCAAAAAGAAGCCTTTGCAAAGTATGAAAAGTGCAAAGGAAGAGCTTTCTCTCCAGATACAGGTGTGGGCAGTTTAGTCACCAAAGTAATTTAAGAAAAAAAGATACTGGAATAATAAGAAAACCAAACCAAGATTCTCTTCTTTTACTTCTACAGTTTCTGCCTCTATGCTTTTACATTCAGTTATTTATATCTTTTGCATTCAGTTCTTTTGTGCACCATTGGGAGATGTTTTGTGCATTGGCTTTTAAGGCCTTGCATTCATTCAATGAAGGAAGGGCAGAAGTTGTTACAGAAATGCAGAGTGTGAGAGAGTTTTATTGCCAGCCATACTATGGTTGCAAAATTAGCTTATTTCCCTTCTCTTCATATTTTGCAACATCATTGTTGAAACAATAGACGTGGAAGCACTTCATTTTTCAGCCCAAATATGGAAACTATGGAACCTAGGATCCTTCATCTAGGATGCTGCTACTCACTGAACAGACTAATTTTTTAATTTGATCTTGTGAGAGGGAAAAAAATTAATCTAAGCTATTACTTTTTCCTTAAGGTTTTTTAAAGTAATTCTGAAAGGTCACTAACTAATTATTAAATTTTATGCATCAATACTCTTCCCCTCCAGAGCACTCCGCAGACCTTTTACTTTTAGTAGGTAGTAATGGACACTTAATATTTCATCAACATCCTCCTCCTCATCTTCCACTATCCTGTAATCCCCACAAAACAGATTTGGGTCTCGAGTCTCTCTCAAAGCCAAGTGACTTTTGAATAAACTGTTGTCTCCAGTCCCTTCAGGGATGAACAAGTGCACCCATTTCTTGCCCTGCCCAGAAATAATCTCACTTTTGGTTTAGTGGGCATTTTCCTGAAGTACCAGCTGAAGGTCTGGCCACTGAAATTTCCCCCTGCAGAGTGGGTGTCCCAGTTCCAGTTTGTGCCCACGAGTGCAGGTGGCAGCACATCAGCTGTGCAAACTCTGTCCTGGCCAACACTTCTGGGATGAAAACCTTTCCTGTGCACTGCTCATGGAAATCACAGCAATTCATACAACCCATAATGAGAAAACATCTTCCTGTTTCATTAGCAATATGTTATTTTGGCAAGAATGCCTCATCTCTTCTGGGTGATTAACACAACTAATTGTGAAGGAAGAACTGGCATTAGGAAAACATGAGAGAGTAGGGAGACCTGAAAACCCACAACCTAATGGAAAAGGTAGAAAACTGATCAATCTGCACCCAACAAGGAAATTAAAAGATCCATCCTCACCCTGAGACTTCTTGGCTCATCTGCAGTGTGATACATGAACTTTATGTCATTAAAAGTGCTAATTGTTCTGATCAGTTTATCAATTCCCATTTTTGTTTGAGGTTGGTTTTCTTAAGCAGCTATGTCCCCTCTTTGACAGGCTCAAAGCACAGGTCTGGGAGAAGCCCCACTGATAGGGCAGAGAGCTGCACAAGGGAAAACTGGAGCCAGGTACATGAGCAAAAATGTTCCTCTGCCAGTATTTCACATCTAGATATAAAACCAGATAGATATAGATATCTAAAGAAATAAATCCATAGAGATAGATAAAAAGACATGGAAATACAGAATATGCCTAGTGATCTGAAAGGAAACAATTCATTCCAAAAGCCAGTGGCATTTAAAAATTGTCTCTCAGTGCCCACAGACCTGGAAGAACCAGGCATGTTATTGAGTCTTTTAACCTGAGCTGTTAGACATTTTTCTCCAAAAATATTTTTCACTTTCAATTAAACTCTGAGGGAAAAATCCTGGTGCTGCTGAAGTCAGTGCATGCCTTGCCATTGATTTTTGCAGAGACAGATTTTTACTCCTATTTTTTTCTCCTTTGCTTGGGATTGCACAAAGGGCATTGAAATGGATTATCTGGGTTTGCAACTGCACAACATTCAAAGAGAGGAGCAATTAGAGTCAGAGATTCAGAAGATGAAAAGGCATCAGCATGATCAGCTTGACCTCCCAGCAGTTTTATACAATTTCATGTGTTGTCTCCAAAACACTGAGCAGCCATGAGGCAGCAGGTGTACTGTGACTGCCAGTTAGAATGCACAGTGTAAGTTGTTCCAGTACTATTTCATGTTTCTGTCCCTTATTTCCTCAGCACATCTGTCTGAGGTCTGTTCTCTGTTTGTGCAGTGCAGAGTTTTGGGGGAAGGGACTTCCCTTGGGTACTTGTGTACCCCACATCTTGGCCAGCTGTGCCACAGCCACAGCTGAGTCTCTTTGTGATGCTCCCACAGAAATGCTCTGAAAATCAGAACAGCTTAATGGGAGATGCCACAAAGACCACACTGAGTCACACGCTTCAGTTGCCTCTTAATTTCTGCATCTCACTCTCTTTCGACATTAACCAGCACTTAGATTTTTGTTTCAGTGACAGCAGGATGAAGCATTAAATCTCTGTTAATTTGACTAGAACTAATTCTCATCTGTTCACTCAAACCACATAGGGAAATAAAAAATGAAATCACTTGATTTCCTTATAACGCTTCTGTTTTATGAGAAAAGCAGAGTCACTGAAAAATCTTGGCCAGGCTGAAAGCAAGATCTGTTTGACAGCTTGTATTTCTGCTGGCTGTGGCAGTGCCCCTTGAGTGCCATCTCCTTAATGATCAAACAGCAGCCTCAGTGGGGAACAGAGTTCCTACAGCTCTGCTCTGTGGTGCTGGCCTTGCTGTCAGTGCACAACCGCTGGAAAAGGAGATGATGTCAGAATTTCCACTCTCCTTTACTTGTTTCCAATGAAAACTCAGAAATATCTCAGTTCCAAATGATTTCCTTTGTCATTCTAAAAGTGACAAAGGACCTTATCACAACACAGCTAAGCTCTTATCAGCCAAATCAACAGCACTCTAATAGCCCAAGGTGTATCTAAGAGAGCTTTTTGATTTGAATTAATGAACTAATATATTAACCTGCTTCATCTGACAGTAGGATTTTAAAAGCTGCCGTGGCTGCAAGTTACTGCACTCATATCACAATAAAGCACAATGATTTATAAGGACCAAATCACACAAGATGCAGAGGCCAGCTCAGAGAAAACTCAATAAATAAACCAACCAGTATGTGTGCACCTCAGGGAAAAGTCAGTATGAGAAGAAATATCTGTATATTGTGAGAAAATGAACAGGTACAAAAGCACCAATACCTGCCAAGTTACCACAGGCAGCGTGATCCAAGTGGCTGGAATGTCAGTGCTCACAGGCAGTGTGTCCAACTGGAAATCTGATAGCATTCCCAGGGGAGCAGCTGGAAACCCACTGGTTTGTAGGAGCAGATAATGTGAAACAGCAGAACAGATGTTACCCTGCCTGACCTGAGATGTAACTAAAGACAAGTGGATGTGATGCAATCAAGGAAGGCAAAGCCCATTTAAAATTACTCTGGAGAAAGGCAAACCTTGCCTGCATGTACTGCCAGCTTCTTTTCTGGAAAACCAAGACAGAGATTCCTTTATTCATCACTTAGACCTTCATTTTCATTATGAAAAGATACTGAAATTACTGCAATTCTATTAATAGGATTGAAAATGCAACTTTTATGCCTAATCAACTGACATGTTTTAGTAGAAGGGTCATTAAATACACTAATTATAATCTGTAACACAATATTGTGAGTAGAGGTCCAATCTCCAGTGATTAGAATTTTTTTTTTTTTCTGAGAACCAGTTGATGTTCTGTGCTCAACATCTCTTGGAAAGAAGGGGCCCAGTGCAGCAAAAACCTCGCAGGAAGAGCATTTTAGTGCCCCAGGCTGATTCCTGTGACCTGGATGCAAAGGTCTGGATTTTCCCAGCCCCCATGGAACACGAGTTTACAGCTGACTGTAGGTTAGGCTGAAATACATAAACGGCACAGCCCAGGAATTTGGGAGGAACGAGAAACCAAAAAAGCCGGGCAATAAACACATATGGTGCCGACTCGTGTGCACACGTTAGACCTTAGAGCATCGCCTGCTTGGCAGCGCCAATATTCCTGAAATTCCCAGGAAAATGGGCTCGTTGCTGCGCCACAACCCAGCCTTGCTTGGCACAGTCTCCGGCTACTGATGGAGTGCCAGTGACCCCTAGTGCTGCAGTTACTACTGAGGCTCCAGGCACCGTCCTGACACCAAAGCACAACACATTTTCTCCTCAAAATGAGACAAGAACTGGCATCTGAACTAAATATGTATCATAAATGCATACATTATAGTGAAATAAATGGTATGAGGAAACAGTAAACCAAGGGTATTAGAGGAAAAAGTTTTTAAACTTTTCCATTTCTAGATATCAAAGAGGAGTTAGCTGGGTCCCTTAAAACACACTGATTGTCTTGCTTAATATGGTTTCAGAAAGAATGGGATTACTTAAATTACTGAGTCATACAGAAAATATTTTCTGGTTCCCTTCTTGGAACTCTGTGGGCTACTGAAGAATTGTTGTTGCCCAAAATATTGGGTATGTTTTTCTGTAATATTTTGTCTGCATAGCAACTTCTGTGTGTTTTAGATCACACAGTGTATTTAGGGTCGGTCTATAAAGTGTAAGTCTAATCGATTTTTAATGGAGGATAAATGTTTGTAATGTCTAATTAAGTCTGTTATTTGCTTATAGGCAATACCCAACAGTAACGTGATTATTGCATTTTTTACTATTATATCCATGTTGTAATGCTATTAGAGGTTAATAATTTATTGGCTCTTTATAAAATATTTATGAATGGAAGATCCAGTGTAGCAAAATGAGTAGTTCCACAGAGCCAGTATTACATAGTAGTTACATAGAGCCAAATTCAAACCTACTGCAGAGGACAATGAACCTTTTACCTCCAAATCCAGATTTGCTAACTCCATTGCAGAATGATAAGAGATAGGAACATCAAACATATCAAGAGGAAAGATTTGCAATACAGAGGCATGTAAGATTTCAAAGTAATTTTCATACAGACATTTTAAATTAAACAATTCCTCTTTTTGCCTTCTTCTGTGGTTTTTTTAGTGGTTTGGGGTGTGTTTAAGCTGGAAATACCAGAGGCAACCAGGGCAAGCAGGTTCCACAGAAGGTCTTAAAGGAGTCTCAGGGACACTTGTGTGTAAGTTTAACATCTGTACCTGCCCCCTCCAAAGTGTCAGTCAGCACTGAAGGGCTGAAAGTCACTGAAAGCAATTAAAGTGTCTGCAAACTGATTACTGAACTAAACTCCTGAGGTGTATTCAGTTCCACTCATTCTCCAGAGATCTTAGCCACTGGTTTTTACACAGAAAATGCTTGATCAGCAATGGGGAATAAACAGGAGGCAGAAGAATTCATGACATGTATAATGCACATATTTACTTTTCAAGATTTCCTCAAAGCAGGCAGAAATTGCATGCAGTTCAACTCCAGTCACACTGAAATTGTTGCCTTTTTTTTCCAAAGCCCTCATTCTTATCACAGATGGGAGAGCATATGGTAGGAAGCCCTTACACTATATTGCAAACAGCTTCCACACTATAGTAGATTTCATATTGAAACTGCAGCGTCAGTAAACGGGAGGAAGCAAGGGAAGATATCCAGAATATTTTAACCTTCTCACTATAAACATTGGCTGTCCTTGCAGTTGGAGCTGCTGGAGAAGAATTTGGGGAGGGGAAAATTACACTAGCTTTGTGAATGTGTGACAAAAAAACCCCCAAACCAACAACTCTGAGAACAAAATCCTGTGCAAAAGAAACAAATTTGCATGCAAAATTGGGAAGCTGAGGGACTAGAACCAGCAATGAATGTACAGTAGCAAAGCTGGAAGAAAAAATAAATCGAGAGAATAAGATGGTTTGGGAATTTAGGAAGATTGATTTTTTTTTTTTTTTCTTTTTATGGATTAACTTTAAACCAGGTTTACCAGGCTACCTATGATGCTTAACACTCCACTGAAGGGAGCTACTGGCTTTTGGTCCCACAGCACTGTTGTTGAAATTATCTGTCCCCAAGCCACAGAAAAGGCACATTTGTTGGCTGTTACATTTGTTTTGTGAATAAAAGCTACCGAGCAAACCCAAGAGCCCACTGAAAACCACATGGAGGAAATGAAAGTTTGGATTTCTCTTTCAGTTTCTCCCAGGAGAATGGAATGTAAATGTTTAAATGCACAGCACTGAGTTCAGGGTGCATGCAGTGTGACACAGGAGTGAGTCCTGCATGGGGGCTGCTGGGAGCAGAGTCACAGCTCACTCCTTCAGCCACCAGAACACACATTAATGCCACACCACAACTTCAGGGAAGGAGCTTGACCTCTGTCCTCCCAAACAATCTGGTTGCATCATTCCCCAGGACAAAAATCTCACAGGATGAAGGTCTTTCCCAGTGCCACCTTTTCCTATATAAGCACAAAGTCTCCAAAGAATCAGTTACACATCAATCCATAGATACCTTATTGTTTGTGAGGAGAGGCCTTCCCACAGCAGCCATTCAGCTGCAGTGCATTAGAGAGAATGCACAGGAGAACAGGAACAAAGAAGTTAGGTGGTGGGTTTTTATGAGGGAATTCTTTCATTGCTTGGTTTTAAGCACTTCACCCGATTCTCATCTAACTCATATTGGAACATGTCATTAAGCCATGACTATCTTCAAAAGTCTGGCTTGTGATTTGCACAAGGAGAAAAATGCAGTCTCTTACATCTTTGGATGAGCATCAAAAGACTTTATTTGGCCAGGAGAATTGCCAAAAAAGAGAGTTGCTGTTAATTGATCATCTTCAGTTGTTAAGAATACCTGTGGGTAGATCTTGTCACAGAGTTTGTTTTCAAGGATCTCCAAAAATAAGCAAGGATTATCCCAGGATTAGAGCAAATGCAATCTTTATCTCAAAATCACATAAACCTAGATTTAACACTAAATTACATAACTGGCAGTGTGGGATGATCTTCAATGGCAATGCAAAATCGCATTTTTCCATCAGGGGCCTCTGTCAGGAGTATGACACTGTAGTGACACGTGAAGCTAGTGCTGAAGACATTCACCTGAGAGCTAAGAGGGAGTCATTTTCCCAGTTTAGTTTTATATTCAACACTCACCAGAATTAGACAAGCAGGATTCTCAACTTGTCCAAACACTCCAGGACACTCCAGCTCTATTTTGTCTCCTTCCAGACCCAAGTGCTTTCCATTCTTTGTTGTGCTAGGACTCAGAAGAAGAAAAGCAGCAGATGTGGGTGTCAGACCCCTAAAAGCTCAACAAAATGAGGCTTTTTATGGAGTCTGAGCCACAACATCTGTCTGGGAAAACCTGGGAAATACTTTTTCTATCCCACAGAATTCAGTTTCCCCCACAAGGTTAACAGCTGACTGCAAATTGCTGACACATTGCTCAGTTTCTATCATGCAAATGATCTTGCTCATGGGCATCAGCTCCACTTTCTTTCCTAAAAGAAACCTCAGCTTTGGGCATGCTTTTTGCATTTATTTAAGGATTAGTGAGTTACTCTGCAGCACTGAAACCTTCTGACTCTGATTGGAAAGTCAAAAACCGGAGCTCTCTTCTGTGCTGAATGTCAGCAGATACAGCTGGTTCCAGCAGGTCAGGAAGACTTTCCATGCACAGCTGATGGTCAGTGGGACGCCCGTGGTCTGGCACTCATTGATCAGACAGCAAATTAAAACCTCAGTCATGTTCAGCATCATTTCAGGGTTTTTCTCCAGCACCATTTCAAGTTGTTTTGTACTCCGAAAATTAAAGTGACAATTGCCAGGTTAGTGACACCATTACAGAGTGAGCAATGCCCTCAGCAATCATGTTGAGGTGATTTAATTAAACAGTATCAATTAATATCATGGAATTGATGCAATTCAGATTCTTCTACCTGAAGTGCTGATATATAGGAAGGAACAATTTTTGTTTGCTCTCTGTACTGCTGAGAATCTCAGTCATGGAGTCCAAGGCAAGTGCAGCTTTGCTTATTTGACTGTTTATATAAAGTAATAGCTATTCTGTCAGTACCTCATTTTTTTAGGTTTACAGAGCCTAACAATCCTTTCCCAGTACCCATTCCATGTGTGGAAATAAAGCTCTCTTCCTGGAACATTATCACCCGCTTTTAATAGCCACATTTAATCTTTGTTTAACAAGAAGTATTCCAGAAAAATTTACAAGTACTTGTCAGAAAACATTGGGGGATCTTGCTACATTATTAGAGTTTTATATTGATTAAACACATGGTCTGTAAAAGGTGTAATAAACCAGCTGTCATTATGAAATGGAGCTTACAAGGTAAGCTACATCCTTCTGCAATTCTTATTTTATTTAAGAGCAGCTGATTTCATTTTCATTTATTTGTTGTTCTCTCTCGGTGAGCTTGGCACAACATTTGAACTGAAGAATGTGCTGTGGTGCTGTTGTAATTCTGCTGCTGCAGGACAGGAGGAGTCACTGTGCTCAGCCAGAATTACAGCCTGGGAGACCAGGACTGGGAGAAACATCACTGGATTCCATTTTAGAGCACAACAGAGGAGTTCAGATTAGGCTAAACTTTGCAAATGGTCTGATCAGGGAAAAGTGATTTCACTCTAATGTCCTTGTAGTTGATGATAGAAAAGGAAGCTGTGCACTTCTCAGCAAAGGGGGTTATTGGCCTATCCAAAAATGCAGCAAAGCAAACAGCATGAACAGTTAATAAACACCTCCATTGCAGCCAGTGAAGACGATGACAGTGAAGAAATTATTTGCTATTTAAGAAGGACACAAACAATGCACTCTGCGCACACTAAGCAGCAAAGCTATTCAATTAAATGTGCCATTAATAAGTAAATTGTTTGCCTGTGTTGGATAAACAACACTTGCATTATGGGAATTAACAACCTTCGTATTAGCCAAAGGAAAAATAATTTTAATCCCAGACTGTGCAAGAAAGTTATTTTAGAGGAAAGATGATGGCATGAGAGGTGTCTCAGTTCCTGTTTTTTAAAGAGTTTTGTGGTGAAGTACAGCACACTGGTAAAAGAAGGGAAATACACAGAATTTTCCAAGTTGAATTGAACTCTATAATGACAAAGAGGCTATAGCTCATTTATTTCATCTAAGGGGTGCAGCCACATTTTCTAAAATAGTTGTTTCTTTTCCTTTAACACCACAATAGAATCAGTTGTGGAAACAAAACTGGACAGCTTTTCAATGGGGTTTTTTCTGTGTTTAGAAAATACTCCAAGCTTCTATAATTGCTAGTGCCTTAAAAAAACAACCAAATAAAAAATCCAAACTGTTAGAGGGTTCTTGCAACACAATACCATGTTCCTTCCTTAAAAATAAAGGGAAAATCCCCAAAACAATTATTTATCTGGTATGTGGGATAAAATGAAACAGTACATTCCTGCCCTATGTGAAGTGTCATGGCAGGTGCATGTACATCCCTTCTCCTGCAAGATGGGCTAGATGTGTCTTTTTTCATGGAAAGTTTCATTGGGTATAAACAGGAGTTATAACACAACTGCTCAGCATCCTACTCTGTCTATGTCTTTGAAATGCAGCTGTGCTTTCAAAAAGGAAAAAATGCAGACTGCAACAGTTTATTGTCATTAAGTTCTTTTTCCAAGCCCAGGACAAGGAATTTTGAATTTTAAATATTATATTTTCATTCCAGTGAGCATTTGCCAGGCTTTTCCATGTCCCTAGGATGACAAAAAAGGCTTGGGGCAGACTGGGTGTGTTTCCCTTCCCCTTCAGCTGCTCCTCCCAGCTCTGCCCCCTCCGGGGCCCAGAGCTCTGCCTTACTGCCCCTTTTGTTTCTTCATTAACTCCATCCTGTGACCCCTGGAGTGCTGCAAAAGCTGATCACCTCTTTCCTAATTGAATCAAAGTGCAGCGTGCTGCACACAGACTTGGGCACGTCTTTGATCCTTCCCAAACAAAGCAACTTTCAGCACTCCAGGATTAGCTCTGTGCTAAGACTAAAAGTACAAATTTGATTATCTGCTCCATGGTTGATGGGAGCAAGAGTTCCAAGCCAGTGCTGCTGGAAAAGGCTACAACAAATGTAATATTCCTTGCAAGGCCTTCCCCTCTGGATTAGGTATCTACAAGAATCCTCCTATCACAGATATTTTGTTCTATTTTTTTTAAAGATAAAAAGCCTAAAATGTCAACAGCACCTCTATCCCTCAGCACTTAGAAAAGTAGTTTAAATCTCATGATTTCATGTGTCTGTGAAGACCTACTCTAAAACAAACCTCCCATTCATTTAGAAATCTGAGGGGCATTTAACTTTACTGAAAGAATGAGTTTCAAAGAAATTGAAATGCACCTGAGAGAATGCACAAAAATCAGTCTTTTAATAAATAACCCACACTGACAACTGTTTATGATCAGCCGTGCTCAGGAACTGATTGTTATTTCAGGATTACAGACAAACGGCCAGGGATAGAATCTGGTCATAGAAAATATCCTGTTGCACTTCTTTAAGATAGTGATCTTGAAAAGAAAGCAGTAAATGGAAGCAGATTTTGGCCTGTAGCACATACTTGCATCAGACATTACTGCTTAGGTCGAGCTGCTGGGCTAAAGGATGAAACTGTATTTGCTTAACAGAGCTGGAAACGATTCAGTGTGCATAAAGTAGCTATTTATAGATTCTAATTCCTTTTCAAGTAGTTTGGTGGCATTTTTAATTTACAGAAGCTATAACATTGACTGTAAATAGAAATAAGAGTGATGTTGTTATCAGAACAAGCCGGCCTGGCCTGTAACTCACTTGCACATTCTCTCATGGCTCTGCAGAGAATGAAGCATTTCTTTTCCAGGTATCTATTTTGAATTCTTAATCCTCAGTGTGCTTGGCAAAAAGCCCATGAGAACAAAACAGAAAGGTCCTGGAGGGTTGCAGTTAATCCAAATATGAGGGGGATTGGTTTCGTTATTTGTTGTTTATTGCATTAATTGAACTTTGTAAAGTTAGGACAGAAAGAATTATTTCTGCTGCAGACCTTTTGTCTTCTAAATATTATAGAAACAAAAAGGAAAACTCATTTAAGATGTGGTAGATTGTAGACATTTTCTTTGAGTGAAGAATTCACAGTTTGTAGGTTTCGATATAGATGGCACTGGTAAATTTGTAGTGAATCCTGTGTCATGTGAAAAAGTTTGGGCTCTAATGAAATTATTTCTTTGATTTCATAGAACTCATGTTTCTTAAGTTAAATGGAACATCATCTGCAAAAATTGTCCTGCAACAGATATTGGCTGTAGAGTCATGTTTCACTGTGCTCCTCTGTTGGTCATAAATAACTGATGCATTGCATTTCATCTGCAGCATCTGCAATTGGACTGCAAATTAGCCATTTTCTGCACAGCTTGTAGAAGAATCTGGTAACAGTCTAACAAACTGAGTAAGAGATCTTCTTGACACTGTCATCTCCATAACAATCCACTTCTTTTTAAGTATTTAAAAGTATTTTGATAGTAGAGATCCTATATTTGGGCTGAATGCTGTAATTTATTGCAGCTACCATTCCTTTTGCACAACATGTACATCAGAGAGAAAACATGAAGATGACTTTTGCAACCCTATATTTACAGTTTTCAGAACTGCAGTTATAATTATTTTTTACCTTGAGGCAGTACTGATATAATAAAATGGCTCACACAGAATAACCTTATTTGTTACATGAAAATTCAGTTCAGTCAAGATCCCAAAATCCCTGGTGATAAGAAAAGCTTGGTTGTGCTGTTTTTCAAGCACCATACATGGGAAGAAGAACAAAGTCCATCCTTGCTGGCAAAAACCATAGCTTGCAACTGGCAAAAGAAATCTGAAAAATAACCAGGACTTGTACAGCTCTTCTGAGCTGCATGTGGTTGCAACCAGGAGGAAGATAATCCATCATGATAAAAAACAACCATCCATTTTAAACTTGCTTGGCAATGAGGATGTTCTTATTTGCATAATGATGGTTATTTGAATATGATGAGAATTTGCCTGAGCGAGACTCAAGCTCAAACACATTCAAATGTGATACAGTCTGTACAATTTTCTCAAGGATTGCAATTTAATACTATTTATCTAATGAAAGAAAAATAAATATTGGCTGTAACATCCCATTATGCTTGAGAGCTGGTTTTAAATTACACTTGAATAAAGTAACTGAGTGTGGGATGTTCACATTTCCTCAGGGATCAGTAACACTTCCCAAAATGGTGAGAAATATCCACCTTTCCCAAGTAGCCTCCATCTCCATGAGAGGACTGCACTGACAAAGTGGGGCCTGCTGCACTTCCAGCATTCCAGCCACAGCAGCACTGCACCAAGATGGAATATACCAAGGAATCAGACAGCCAAGTTTCAGGGGAAAAAATACTCAGAGTATTTAAAGACTGGCAAATAATCATTGACAATATTTATACTAGAAATGGCACAGACATTTTATCAGAGAGAAGCATGGCTCATTTTAACCACTTCCTTAGGAAACTGTGGCTGGGACATGGTTTGGTATGTTCAGAGTGTTCCTTCCAGCTCTCAGGGATGACCAGAAGAGAGAAGCTCCTGACACTTTCAGGTCTATTCATAGGTGATTGTGAAAAAAATCTGTCCATAGAGAGGGAAATAACACCACAGTTACCATTTGTATCTCCATTTTGCACTTCATCTGACACAGACATTGTGACAGCCTCTATTACAGGACTCTGGTTTTATTTCTGAGCTCTCTGAAAACTGTGGTGAGTTACGGTTCCAAATGAGAACTTTGCCATTCACACTCCATAAAAAGCACAAGAATTTTTGCTATTTTATTGTAGGGAAACCTCCACATTTTCTCAGGATATTGGATGCCATCTCTAGCAAGAAATAAGAGACTTCTGATGTTTTCAAAAGCATGATGCAATAGGAAGCCCAGCCATGAATGGTGATGAATGTGCAGTCACCTTGCAATGCATTTTTACCTATGGAAAGCCACCAACTCTGGCCAGCCCCTGGCTCTTGGGAATTCCAGATGTCAGTGATTTTAGCAAGGATTTCTGACTGCAGAGCCATGTATTTGTCTTGCCAAACCTGAAATAGCCCAAGACTGGATTCTGTGCTGCAGATGCTGTGGATAATTAACCAGCAAATCCAGCCATGTGAGAGAGATTATTTTATTTGTGTCTTCAAAGGCATAAGAAAAAATCATGCCTAAGCTTAGTTCAAAGCCAGTCCTCCTCCTGTTAAAGTCTATGGGATTCTTTGCTGCTGAAGTTAACCTAAAATGACTTAATTGTTCTAATTATGTCTTGAACAAGACTGTCAAAAAGCTCTGCTCTTGTAAAACAAAGAGTGTTCTTGAGGAACAATTGAACTACCTGAAACTGTGATCTTGAGAAGCTAATAATGCATCTCTAAAGCAGAAAAGGATGCAAGCTGGTGTTTTTATTGCAATTCAAATAAAGTGTCTTTTATAAAGTTAGGCTAATTCACTGAGTGAATCATGGATTTTTTTACAGTTTGTTTTGGTTTTTTTTTGTGATGGCTTGCTCTTCTCCATCTGAGCTTCATGGATTTCCACTATCATCTTCCACTGTGAACCACCACGTAACAGGAACATCTCCAGCTGATTAAACCCCCAAAATTTTAATGGAAGGTTGCCACCAATTTCAACATGTTCTGATGGAGGCTGCCTTCCTGGCACACATAGATGTCTCTGCAGCAAACCATGTCAAAAGGGTTCTCATTTCAGTCCTGTCGCCACAACTTCTGGCTCCTGCCCTCAAAGCTACTTTTGTGTTAACCCAAGGCATCAAGACCAGCAAGCAGGTCATTAACAAAGACAATTACAAATTTACCATTCTTCTAACTGGGGAAGAAAATGCTTTCCAGTCTGGAGCTTGAGTGACATTGTAAAACATTATCAATGTGATTGTAGATTTTTCTTTAGAATGTTCTACAAAGATACTAGCTTGCTTTTCAAAGAGGAAAATATTTTGATATTTCAAATTGTAAGGCATTGATGGTGGTGAAAAAGTGATCACAGCAACATTTCTACATAACGAGGCAAAGTGTATCAGTTTGACTCTCTAGGCTTATTATTCACTGAAGCAGCCATAGATATAAAAATACCAGGCATTTTGTGGTGGCTTTTCCTTTCCTCACACTGGCTTACTCTTGCACTGGGAATGCACTATATTGGTGGCAATTTATATGCTAATGACTAAAGTGGGATATAAATTGTGTAACTGCACATTAATGAAGAATGAGGGGATGTAAGTTATGATGCCTTTATGCAATGCACAGAGAAGCATTTTCTCATCAACTGTTGATATTTAGTTCTTGAACTGGTCTCTAAATCAAAATTCCCACAAGTTGAGTAGAAGTCAAGGAAACTGTAGAAGCAAGACAGGTATAAACTTAAACTGAACTGATTTCTTGAGGACTAAAACCTGACTAGAAATGCTTATTGGAAAAAATATTAGGAGATGGCCTTAGCCTCAGAATTAGCAAATCAGATCTCAGGCCTAAATCTTTTTTAGCTGGAGTTGCTGATAACAATTTACTGTTCTTTGTTCAATTGTTCAGTGTGTGCTTGCTGAACAGTTAAACAAAGTAATTTCCTCTCTAATCTTGGTATCAAAATATTCACTGGAAAGAGTAACTAGAAATATTGCTCAGGCTGTGTCTTTGATTACTGTTTGCATTAATACAGGGTCAAGACTTGGTGCTACTCAGTTCCACTGCCAGGACTAATACACAGCTCAATGTCCCTTTCATTTGTTCACTCAATGCATCTGCAAACGTCCTGCAGAAAAATACTTTGGGACTGTCTTTGAGGGCAACACCCAAATCTCATCTCTCTGGTGATTCAGGCCTAAGCTGCAGTGTCCTGCACAGAGAATAGTTCTGCACATGCTGGGGTGCCCTTCCTGGGGCTAACTGAAATCCCCAGGTCTCATGATTTTGTTTTTATGGTTGAATTAAGTAGAACTGATTCAGTCACATCTGATAGGCAGAAACGTGAGGACAACTTGAGCATTTTGTTGTTGAGCTAGAGGGGTTTATTCACATGGCTCTATTTTAAGGCAGCTCATCCATTATACAAGGAAAAAATAAATATTTTATTCATATTAAGTAATTTTTAGAACCTGGTTGAGGTTCGGGTATCCCAAGTTAAGGTAGCTGGGTGGAATTACTGGTCCTCCTGCTGCCCCATAATAAATACCTGAGCATCCTTTCCCAAGCATTTCCTGCACTCAGAGAGCTGCTGCCTTTGCTGTCAGTCACCCTTTTGGCCCTCATTTACCAAAAATCCAGCCCAGATGTCAGCACACAGAGCACATTTCTGCTGAGCTCCAGCAGCCAGCCCTGCTCTCCTCTGCTGATAGCAAAACCTGTGCTAGAGCACACTCATGGCTGCAGTTATTGGCCTGGGGGTACTGAGAGCACGTGGCTTCAGACACTGCACTGAATGAAGGGAAGGCTCCTGCAGTTTGACTGATCTGAATTTTTTAAAAAGCTTATAGGGAAACGCTTTTTTTGGAAAAATAATATGATAATCCTTTGCTTTGAAAAGTTCTAGGTTAGTCTGGGGAGATGGTGGCTGGTTAGGATATAAAGAATAAAACAAAAAATAAGTTTTTTCTCCTGTTATTTTCCCAGTTGATTCAACACATGGATAAAGCCTTTCTTGACATCTTTTGTGAATTAATCTCAAGGATTTACTGTAAATTAAAGTTTTAAAGATAAAGGAGCTGGTTAATAGATCTACCTTCTGCAAGGTAAGACATAGAGGTCATTCCTGGCAGATATTCTTGTGGTGCTCTAGTGCTGGACCCTTTGGAGAGTGCCATGTGGCCTCCCAGGACAACAATTCCAGGGCATTGTCCCTACTGCCATGTTGGTCACCAGAAAAAGACACTGAAGTTCTTTGCAGCAGTTTGCTTCCATTTTATCTTCTCTGTGCCAATGATTTCAGTACATGCTGTGTAAGTTTATTTTTTTAATTGATGTTTGCTGGAAGTATGACAAATTGGGGTAAGAGATGAAGCAGTGTTTTCACCTCTGCTTTTTTTAATGTTTGGAGAAATCGATCAAGCTCTGAGTTTATAGCTCCACTCTAAGCAGGGCTATCACACTGGTAAATCAGCACAGCTTCATTAATTGTATGACATAATTCCAAGTGGTACAGCAGGAACAGGGAGTATTTCTGTTCCATTCAGCTCTAAAAGCAGATTAATTCACATTTGTGCCTAGCTCTGCTCTGCCCGCTTGCTTGGCCTGTTGTTCCTCCCATTCCAAGGCCCAGGAAGGTGTGGAGGAAGAACAGGAGCACGCAGTGGAATGTGTGCAGGGATGGCTGCAGGGGGCTCAGACAGAGCACAGCTAATCCAGGAGCAGAGCTGGGTGCTGGGGAACACTGCTGCAGGCCTTTGGCAGCTCCCTGCAGCCAGCAGAACAACAGAGGGGCTCAAAACCAGATTTTCTCTTGTGTTGCTTCATGGCAAGTGAAGGAAACATCTTTGGTCAATAAATACATCCTAATTGTGCAAGGTTTATTCAGCTCACTCGAATTATTCTGTCTGTGAAGCACAGGAGTTCTTCACTGCAAAATTATTAGGTAACTTCTCTGAAGGACCAGCTCCTTCACCTTTGCACAAAAAAAAAAAAAAAAAAAATTATATAGAGTTTTTAGGAAAAGCAAGAGTTTCATGGAAAAGCAGCCATCATGAGCCACTAATCTGAATCCAAACAGCATGCTGCTGTCAATCTGATAATGGAGGGAGCCTTAGGGATATTGCAGTGATTATTTTTTTGTCAGGTAAATGCTTCAGGTAGCAAAACAACAACAACAGTTAAGTGTTGAATACTTTTCATTTGATTTAACATGAAAAGATCACTTCAACCAAAAAGCTGCAGAAAGCAGATGACTCCCCCTTCGTGATGGCAAAGTAACAAAAGCCTGGGAAGGAGGCTGGGCTGCAAGGCAAAAGGGCACACTCGGGCTGAGTTAACTGTCATCTAATAAATTCCATATAATTTTGCATCAGTACCTCCTGGACAAATTACAGTATAATCTGCATCAATCATGTGAACTTAAAAAAAGGAAAAAACTTGAGTTCCACAGCCTTTAACTGCATTACTTTCAAACCTACATCTGTGCATGGACTCTGAGAATAACAATCTCTGTTCAATTCCCTGTGGATATAAAAATGAACAGAGGAACTGGTTCTGTGTCAGCAGTATATGAACAATTAGTCCTTCCCTCTTTTAATGCTTTTTTTTTTTTTTAATACAGACAATGGACACCACCACAAATATCTTTATTACTCCATATGCATACTCCAATATGCAATATTTTTTCACTTGAAGTACCTACACATTCATTCAGGCTAGGACATGCAGAAACCTCTTATGGGCTACAAGAAAAAAACAGAGGCATGAAAGAAAGAATAGTAATAAAATCCACATTGCTACATTTTCTAGCTCATTAGAAGAAAAAAAAATCCAAATGCAAAACTGTATTTTACACAGGCTCAACTTCAGTCTTAAAGAAAATCATAAAAGAACAACACAAAGGAAGCATGGATTTGATTTTTTATATTGTTACCTCATCAGTTCCTAAATTAAGCCTTGATAGAGTCCTTTCAATAAACCTGATCATTTGAACTAATCTTTTAAAAGCAAAGAGTGAAACAACCAATGTTCTCCTATGAAATTTATATTCACAGAAAAAAGTAGTATATTAGGCTTCAAATTTCATTTCAAGTCTATCCTCTGGGACAGAAGTAATTGTGAAAATATTTACTCATATGAATATTCCTGCTGAATTTAATGCCTAAAATTAACTCAGATGTTTTCAACATGATGGTTTTCATTGGGATGTAAATGTATGCAAGTAAACCAAGATGCACTTTGTTCCTGTCTCAAGCAGCAGCCCTTTGCATGGAAGTAGGCTGGAGCATTAACCAGAAAATGAAAGGGATGAGGGGAGGTGTGCAGCACTTCCTGATGAGCCCAGGAGATTTTGTAAAGCCAATGAACTGAAAGATTTCCAGACAAATTGACTAAAATCTTAACTGCTTATTCAATTATGGATAACTGAGAGTGTGCAGCAAACACTTCAGAGTTTCAGTGCATTTGAAGTTATTACCTTTAATTATGTCTTAGAAGTCTATTCCAGCACAATGAATTTCTGGGAAAAAAATATTCCAAATCTATCTCCCAATACAAAAGCAGTTTGATCAACAGTTGATGTGCTGGGGAGGATTTGCTCCTTTTTGAAAGCGTGTGCTTGGAATTTTTGGAAGAAAAATTATTAGCAAAACAGCTCATTTTAATAGTAAAATTGTTCAGTTTAAGGGTGTGAAAAAAGTCTGTTACTCTCCAAGAAGAAGTTAAATTCTTATCTTTTTCTTTATGATGCAAGATCTGCCTCAGTCAACAGTTACACTGCTAAATAGCACCATGCTGAAAGAAAACCGATTTCCCATCCGTTTTTGAAACAGAGATCAGATAAATCTAATTCCTTCTGTCAGAAGAATACATCATGGATTTCTAGGGATCAGCTCCACTGTGGCTGAGAGGAGGAGGTAATCAGTCTTTCAGAAAATGAGGTAGTGACAGAGTGAGGCGTAATGGTTTTAAACTGAAAGAGGGCAGATTTAGATCAGATATTAGGAAGAAATCCTTCCCTGGCAGGGTGGGCAGGCCTGGCACAGGGTGCCCAGAGCAGCTGTGGCTGCCCCGGGATCTCTGGCAGTGCCCAAGGCCCGGCTGGATGGGGCTTGGAGCAGCCTGGCACAGTGGGTGTCCCTGCCATGGAGGGGTGGCCCTGGATGGGCCCCGAGGTCCCTTCCAATCCAAACCATTCTATGCATCTGTGATAAATGTCATGGTGTCTCTTCCCAGCCAAGGCTCTTCCACCTTCATTTGAATGGAACTGCACTGCTGGTTAGAAATCAATGTCAGCTCTGTGTGTGATATTTGAGGTGAATGCTAACTTCAGCAGAACCACTGAAATGGAAAGGAGGAAGGCAGACAAAAAATCCAGGGATGGGACAGAGTATTCTGCTAATATTCAAATTAACAGAAGAAAAGGCCAAGAGGAAACAAATGCTTATAGCCAGCTCTCTCCCCTTCCTTCAGCCTTTGCAGGGTTTCTTTGAGAGGCCAGCAGTGCCGCAGATGTGACACAGATGTGACATTCCTGATCTCTGTGTACCAAGCAGCAGTGCTGGTGTGCATGCTGCCTTTCAGCCTCAGTCACCTCAGCACAAGGCACCAGATCCCTGTATTTCATCAGGTTTGTTGTGATAAAGTTGGATCCTCTACAGACTTCCTCATAAATTTACAATAAATTACAGTTTGTATCACACCATAGATAAATCTACCACTGTATATAATGAAAAAACAAAAGGTCTAGCCTAACATGAGCAAAATTCTTATGTGGTGTGGCCTGTGTTATTTCACGGTCTGTTAAACAGGTAAGTGAGATGTACATTTAGGTTGTGCTATGCCTATTCTCTAGCACACAACTCCAACAGCACATAGAAACAACTCTACAAAATCAGAATTGGGATAAATCTGATATTCAGTATAATGCTGGTTTTGAGGGATATGCCTCAAACAAAACCCACGGTCAGTTCAAACCCCAATGCAAGCACACCCATACACATGCAGGAGTGCAGGCATTTTCTCAGCATTGTTGAGAGCAGCTGTTTCTGGCAGCCTGGTGTAGGTTTCCTTCTCTACAAAGCCTGCTCACTGTTCTGAACTCTGCTCCTTGCCCAGCCCCACAGGTCACTCACCGTGGCAGTGCCAGCCCCTTCTGCCAGGCAGAAAATACCAAAGCTGGGAAATGCTCTCCTTATGTCAAAGTTGAATAGTTCAACACCCAGAACATATCTAATAAAATCTTAAATGGTTTCTTACTCCTTCTTTTCTGGGACAACTCTGCTATCATCAGTATGCAACTTTCCCTCAGCTTTTAGTCTATGGAAATGCCAATGCCAAGCTGGGCAGGTGCTCACAGGTATCCCCAGGGGTACCCCCATCCCTGCTCCAGGACCTCCTCCCTCCTCCCACGCAGGTGTGAGGGGCAACCCCCACCTGCAGCCCTCCTCCCAAGGGAATGGGATGCTAACAGCTCCCAGCCCAAGGTCCCTGTGGAGATCCCAGCTCACCTCACACCCAAGTGCCCGCCATGTCACTGCCTCCCTCATGGATCCGCGGCTCAGTCCGGGTGCTCCAGGTGAGCACGGCCTGCACCAGGGAGCTCATCTCACACCTGGCACGGCATTCCTCAGCCTGTCCTAAGCCCTGGCACTGTGTTCCTCAGCCTGCCCCAAGCCCTGGCACTGCCCATGGGTGCCCAGACCCCTGGCTGGCCGAGGGGCGCGAGGGGCCGTGAGGGCCGTGAGGGCCGTGAGGGCCGTGAGGGCCGTGAGGGGCCGCACCCGGACAGGGCCTGATGGGCGTGAGGGGGTCACGGCTGAGGTACCCCCGGACAGCAGGATGGCCTCTCCAGTTTGCCTTCACCAGGTAATGATGAGCCTGCTGGGCTGGGTGGGCAGCAGGAAGGAATCTTTTCCTTCATTTTACCTGCCAGGTGAGCAGGAGCGGCAGGGCTGGCTGTGTGCCCACGTGTGGGAGAGCCAGCCCGGCGAGGCCGACATGGCGCCCGTTGGTCGGTGCTGGTCTGACCTTACCCTGCAAGGGCAAACACTGCAATCAGCTCGTGGTTCTGCCATCTGTGGGCTTTGTTTGTCTTTAAAACATTCTTTTGGCCTCTTGGTAGAGTCACATTTTATGGTACTGGTTCTACTTCTTCTTTGCCAAAGTAGATTTCAATTAAAATGGGAATGAAATTATCATTTCTGTTTTCCTTCTACTTTGACATTCCAAGAGCAGTTCTTACTGGTATGACCATTTCTTACTGGTATGCCAAAGCTTTCTTCATGAGTAGCTGGGTAATTAGCAAGTTCTGAGATATATTTTTAGTGAGATACAATGTAAGCATCCCATATGAGAAGGCTGTACTTGGGTGGATGATGTCAAAATGGTGAGAAACTTCAAAACAGCTCTTTTCTTCAAGTGTGTAACTACGACTGTGAGATCTCTTAACAGACAACCCTTACAGATATGGCTTGGTACTGCATGTGCATGTACAATAGAAATAAAAAGCTCCAGCAGCCCTGGTGTTTGTTTTTGGACTGCTGGCATCACAGACAGTTTTTATGTATTACACAACAGGAAAGTCTGGACTCAAAACTCAAGGTCTTCTAATAAATAAGCAATTTTAACCTGATTTGCAATCATGCTATTTAGTCATATTGTGGCTGCAAGTGGTAAATAAAAGATTCCCCACTGAGAGAACTTCCTGAGACCATCTTGAGTGCAATCACCTCCAGGACAAAAAGTCCTCAGGCAGCCTTGGGATGCTGACCCTCTGATTCTAGATGTGCAACCATAATTAATTCCTATTTCTGCTCAATAAGGTTTTTACAGCTGATAACTATCTAGTTAGTGTGCTGCTTGGCAGCACTGCAAATGAGCAAATTAAGCATAGTGCTTCTTCCTAAGTAATTGCCATTTAATCCTGATTTTAAAAGAAGCAGTAGTGATTGGAAAGCAGCTTTAATTTTGTTAATGCAAAGTTATCTTTTGGGGAAATAAATCACACAGAACATGAAAGAGAGTAGGTTTAGATTAGATATTATAAAGAATTTTTTTACTGTGAGGGTGGGCAGGCCCTGGCACAGGGTGCCCAGAGCAGCTGTGGCTGCTCCTGGATCCTTGGCAGGCCAGGTTTGACTGAGCTTGGAAGAGCCTGGGACAGTGGAAGGTGTCCCTGCCATGGCAAGGGTGGGACTGGATGGGCTTTAACCCTT
This sequence comes from Haemorhous mexicanus, assembly GCF_027477595.1. NCBI lineage: Eukaryota > Metazoa > Chordata > Aves > Passeriformes > Fringillidae > Haemorhous > Haemorhous mexicanus. Next base: position 13,516,682 of record NC_082359.1, read on the forward strand.
CCAACCCAAACAATCCATAATTCTGTGATAGTTTATTTACTTTATGAACTTTTATATATCTGCTTGCTACTGAAAGACTGGTATGTTAACAAAAATTAAATCTATCCGTATTGAAACTGAGATACAGCCTGCTGTTCATCTGTTTGGGCTTAAGATTTCATCAGCAGAGGTTTTGGAAGGGGTTGACCATCTGTAAAAGCAGCCAGACCATCTTGCCTGGTAAAATGTGCCTCTGCAGTAAATGGAAGGCAAAAAATACCAAAGCTAGGAAATGCTTTCCTTATGCCAGTGTTAAAGTTGGGCAGTTCAACATCCAGAACATATCTAATAAAATCTTAAATGGTTTCTTATTCCTTCTTTTCTGGAACAACTCTGCTATCATCAATATGCAATTTTCCCTCAGCTTCTAATATATGGAAATGTCAATAATGCCTCGTTCTCTAAAACACATCAGACACTTTGATATTGCATTTCAGTTCATAAAAGTGTGCTTGAGCTGATAAACAACAGCTGTAGAACAGGTTCTGTTGGATCAAAACAAAAGGTGATTTTTTTTCTTACTGACCAAAGGTTTTAAAAAATAGGCCTGCCTTCTGAGACTTCATTTTTGGTCAACAAAGGTTTGAAAGCTGATTGTCATGGTAAATCTTGGGTTTAAAGTTGTTTAGAGAAAGAATGGATCCTTATTTAACTGACCTCTCTGTTCTGAAATATTTTGCTGTTCTAGGGTAGGACAGATGGAGCATTTGTCTCCTCTTGTTCTTCCTCTGTGCTTAGTCCTGGTAGATGTGCACAGAGTAGGATTAACATCATCTTTAAAAGGAAAATGAACTATTCTTACCTTGTCTACTCTGCAGCTCTAAGACAGTGCTAAGAGGCTGAAGGTGAATTTTGAGATCTAATTTCCCCTAAATAAATAATGAAACCAGATATTTCCAGCTTATTCTGGCTTTTTGGAGTTTAGCTCCAAGACTGAGAACACGAGTTTTTCTTTTCCTAGGGATGTCTTCTAAGAATAATACTTTCCTTTGTCTGAAGAAATATTTTTTGACATACAAGGGACTCCAGGGAAAAAAGTACAGGAACAGTAAATGTTTTGCTCTTCATGTCCTAAAATAGCTTTGTACTTTCTTTTAAACACTTACTACAAGTTAGGAAGTCTCGGCTATCTCAACAGTGTATTTCAAAATGAATAAATAATTAATCAGTGTATAAGCAGTGTGTGGGTTTGTGTGGGAATGGGAGGTTTCCAGCAGGTTTTTTCTGGTTTTTCATAAAGCAAGTTGATGCACACTGCTTGATCAACTAATAGTAGTGTGGCCAGTGGAACCCTGAAAGTAATGAACACAATCTTAGTGTGCTTTGCTTGGACATGAATGGAAACAGTGCTGGGGCTGCCCTGTCATCACTGACCAGTGCAAGCACAGAAAGAAGCTGAGTTCAGATACAAGGTTTTCAGCTGAGCTATCAAATATGAGCAGTGATTGCCTCCTGCATGGCACACAAGATGGACCACGATTTTTTAAAGTTAGGAAAATTTAAGCAACTTTTTTCAATAAATTTTAGTCTCAGTTGTCAGGAACCAGTTTTTTGTATGTCCCAGCTTGCAAATTGCCAGTTCCAGATGAAAACAAATAGTTGGCATATTCATGATAAATATCCACAGGCAACTTTTCATTACCAGGAAATAATGACATTTTTCACTATTGACTGCATCCTGCAGAGCAGGATCTATAAAACTTGTGATCCATCATTCTGCTTTTTGTGTACATGCATGTTTTCATTAATTAATTGCACTCAAGTAAAGACTCAAGTCTTCTCACAGTAGCACTGAAGGCTTTGTAGAAATCAGAACTGTACCATTTGGGGCAAACACTGCCATTATATTGGATTTAAGTGGGTATAAGTAGCTACACCAAAGTGCAAAGCTCTGGTAAATCAAAAGCTTAACTTGATTTCCTTAGTATGAAAAGCTGAGAGCTTAGTGGACTTAGAGAAAGTTACTCTTGGATTTCCCTTGGAGACGCTCTGTCCAATTTCTGCAAAGATCCAACGTTGGAGTTGTCAGAGCCAAATACCACCTGTTCTTTTAAGCTAATATCTGGGGGGTGAGGGTCTGTGGGGTAAAACACCTGTGCCCAGCAGCTGACAGCTCAGCAAAGGGGGTCAGTCAAACCCTGCTGCTTCCCACGAGCAAACATCAGCTCCCAAAGAGCAGGGGCTGGAGCCTCCCCCTGTCTGTGAGGTGAGGGCTGCGAGGGCTCTCTGGGGTTCCAGCAGCTGGAATTCAGAGTGACAGCCTGGGTACAGCCCTTGGGGTGCTACACAGGGGCTCTAAACTCTGCTCTTGTGCCTCCTCCTGTTTGCTGTTTATATTGCAGTGGTGTCAGTTATTTCTCATAAGCATGTGTCTCATAAGCACTTACCTCTCAGCTGCTTTCAAATACCCTGAGAATATTCTCATGGACATGCTGGAAAACAGTGTTTGATATTAATGCTACAAGTTCAAGGATGAAGTAATGGTAAACAAATTAATTTTTAAAACCTGAAATAATTGCCTAAGTCAGTTCTGTTTACTAAGGCATTTATTTGGCTTTCTGATTAAAATGTCACATGAACTTTAATGCTTTATTGCCTTTTATTTTAGCACACATTATATTATGCGGTAGAGATTTCAATTACAGAGATGTAGTCTTGTATTAATTTGGATATCTCACTTCAGTAATTAAAAGAAAGCTTCGTTTCTGTTTTCCTTAATAGCCCTTCTGAGTCTGCCTTTATTTCTGGTGCAATTATTTTAGTTTTTGACATGCAGGGATCTGATTTTGCACTCCAGCCATTACAGCATTGCCTGGTTCCATATTCAGGGCTTTGAAAGGATATTTCATGTGAGAGCTGCCCTAAGTGCTGCCGTGTCATTTGGACGTTAGAGCTGTACCTCAAAGAGCCCCTGTGATTCACTCCGATTTAGCTGCTTATTCACAGTTGTGTACTCATCAATCAGAAGGCATTAAAAGGAGGCTGGGGGAAGGCAGGAATGCAGGGGAGCTCCAAAGCACATTCCTCTCTTAGTGGTGGGAAATGGCAACTGTAAATACTGCTGACTGCGAGCCTCCCCCTGCTCCTGGCAGGCCTCTAGCCCTGGTTTGAGATGCCTCTGACATCTAATTCCAAGTTTTGCTTTGCTTTACAAGGAGTATTAACAAGTGGTAGCTATTTACTAAATGAAGTGTTTGCCACTTTGGTATCCAAAAGGTGTAATGGAGTAAATAGCAATATTCACGTGTGATTGCCAGGGGGAAAGTCCTAGTCACAAAGTGGGAAATCAGAATAACCAGACTCAATTTGTGTCTGCTACTGGGCAGCCTTGAGCAGAACACATAAGGGGCAATGTTTAAAAATTCTGAATATATATATATACAGACACTTCTTTAAAAATAGCAGGAGTTTGGGTATTGTCAGTCTGCACCTGGGAAACTGGTGCAATGATACTGCCCTGCCTTGCAAGGGTTTTATCCAAGGCTTTAAAAGACTTTTTAATATCAACTAGATAGGCAGTTGGGATGCCTCGCTGGCTTTTCTTCTGAAACCAAAGAACTGTCCCTCAAAAATCATGGGGAAAAAGAATGATGGGAGATTTACTTTCTCTGATCTGACAATTAAATTTATTTGAAAATCACCTTGGAAACATAAGATGATATTAATATTTAACTTCTTTCTCTCATAGAACCACTTTTAGAAGTACAAGGGAAGTGAAGGAAAAATGTTTTCAAACTTCTGTGAAAAGGTAAGAGTTGCTTTTACCAAAAGGCTCTTTATATATTTATTGAACAGTTTTTGGAGATGGTCTTATGTTTTTCACATGCTTAAATACCACATGCAAGAAACCAGAATTTGGATTGACAACTCTTTGCCTAAAATAATGCAGAACATCTGACATTTCTGACCGTCAGCCTAAGAAGGTCATTTGGTCATGTTGCCTATCACTTTTTCTCCTTGTAAAAGTCCTTTTAATGGTGTTTTCAGAAGTAACTTTCTCATTGGTAAACAATATTTTGGAAATTCGAAGAAATATTTACTTTTTCTGCCAAACCAGCTGGGTGGTTGAGTAAACAAATTTAATTATCTTTAAAGTATTTTAGATTCTAATAAATATCTGCTTTCTTTTCTATTCATGATAAAAGCTTGAACACTGTATTATTAGGAAAGAGCTATGCATGCAACATTTGTCACTCATTTTGTTGGGAAGCACAAAGCTTTGGCAGCAGCCTAAATCATTGCTAAAAATGGAGTTGCCTTGCACTTTATCAGTTTTTATAGTGATGGATTCTAGCAAACTTCTGCTGTCACTGAAATTCACAATTTCAAAGTCCAGCAGCTTAGGAGGCAAAGGAAAAAAAGGCTGAAGTAGATTTTTGCTTTTTGCCTGTCTCTGAGGCCCTTTGCCTATCTCTCAGTCCTAACAGAATCTAGAAGAATAGAACGATTATGGTGAATATTTGCTAAAAATGAAGTTATTATGGAAGGGCTTTGAGCAGTGCTCAGTACATAAATCCCTGGGTAAATAAGGGTAAAAAGGGCAAGTGGGAAGATTGAGAGTGCTGCTCTCTGGTGAGTGTGCAGACCAGTACCAGCCCAGTGTCTGACCCACTCTGAGTGCCAGTCCTCCTGCCATCAGCAGCCTTCAATGAGCCTTGTGGGTGGGTGGGCAACGCATCACCTGCAAAACCATCTCGGGCAGCACAGGGTGAATTGCAGAGGGTAGGAGTCACTTCACAGCTCTGCCTGGCTGAGTTATGCCTTTCTCCTTCCCTGCTCCTCAGAGGAAGTGAGGCTGCTTCTGCTGCTGAGAGGGAGAAGAGCAGCTTCAGCACAGGCCCCGGCGAGATTGCAGATGTTCCCCAGGTGTGCTCCTGACATCTGAAACCTCGCTGTGCTCTGCCTGCCACTGACCCTCCCTTTGCACGGCATCTTTTGTAGGATCTGCACTTGCAGGGAGGGTTGTGCTTTTCCCTCTGAAGTGGAGCTGGGGTTTTGCCTGATCGTTCCATATGTTGCGTATTCTGGACCATCCCCATCACAGATGTTTCTCTCCACGCATTAAAATTGGGTTTCAGCTCATTCGGCTTCAGCACTTGACTTTAAAAGCCAAACAAATCAAATCCTTTTCTTGAGGGTATAATGCATCATTTTCCCCTCTTTGACTGTGTATTATCTTCTTTTACATCTGATCACATCATCAAAATCTAACTTCCTGCATCTGTGCTGGCTAATTAGTGCCTTGGCTTTAAACCTCCTCCCATCAAAAATACACACTTTTCAAACTAGTCAGTATTTTTATTTATTTTATACAAAGTGTTCTGAGCATATTTAATGAGAAGAGGAAGAGTGCTGGTTTCTCTAAATTGGACATGCCCAAGAAGAGTGAAAAGATTATGGGATGTATAAACAAAGAAACCAGTGAGTTGGGGGGAAAAAAGGAAAAAAAGGAGCTGTAGTTCATTGTTTCCGTGGCCAGAATATATTCAAATGTTACAGGCTGGTGGCAGTGTTAAAGACCATGCTGTTCTGGTGTCTGGGTAATTCCTTTTGAATGATTGCAGCCTTGGCCATGAGGAAACCTGTATTGATAAAAATCTGTGAGAGTTTTCCTGTAGAAAAAAAGTCACGAGAATGGGCAAAATGGAAGCAAAAAGCTACGATGGAGCAATGCATGTAAAGGACATGGAGAATTTTAACAGTAGCAAGCAGAGTTCTCTATGCATGTCCTCTCATTCACAACATTACCTTTTTTAGGTAAATAATGTGATATTACACCTAAGTTTGAAAAAATTTTTTTAATTCACCAAATAGAACTTCCTGTGTACTTCACTTATTTTATTACCTTCAATAGCAAATATTCTATCCACTAAGCACATGTAAATGCACACCTTCACTCAGATTTTCATGCCTGAAAATCAGCATGAGTTGTAACTTAAAGCATACATGCGATAAAACCATATCTAATTAATGGATTTTAAATAAAAGCAAAAGAGTTTCTCCTTTTGATAGGGTATCAAAGTACATTTACTTTGTGGTTTTGAACATGACCCTTTTGAGTACATAAACATGTTACAATAGAATATATTTTTTCTAAATATCTGCCTGTAAAGCAATATGCACAAAATTATTTCATAGAGTGTAAAAGACCAGACAGAACTTGATGCTTATATCCTGCTTGTCTTTTCTATCTGAGCAAATCCTACTTGTTCAGCAGAAGAATTGCTTAATTTCCAGTTTACTTTTTTGTTCCAGGATTTCTGATAAGAACTGTTTGTTCTGGGTGTAGGTGTAGATCCTAATGCTGAAATGCCCAGGTATCAGAAGTTTGTACAGTACTCAAGCCAGCCAAGTGAAATTTCCATGTTTACCCCCTTTTTGTTACATTTTCAGGAAGTACTGCAGTCATTTTAACTATGATTGTTCTGGCTGTGGTTCTGAACTCAGAGCTAATGGCAGGAGAAAGAAAGATCAAAAGAGGTCAAGAAGAAACAAGCCTTAGGATTTGGGATTTCAAAGCCTCGTGGTGGAGTTAGGCTTTGTGGAAGTTAATGGGACATGGCAGATGGCCCAAATTCAAAAACTTTCTGTAAAGTGCCAGTGGCCTGTGTAATCCAGGAGTGCCTCTGGCTGAGCTGCAGGAGTGCTCTGGTCATGGAGAACGGGCAATCCAGTGTAAACAAGGCCTGCAATTCCTCCCAGGCCCCTTCTGTGACCTTGGGGATAACGAGAGTCAACGCTGGCAGAGCTGTGGCACCACGAAAAGCCATGGTACCTTCTGCAAGGTTGTCTTGCATTCATTTTGGGAGGAAGTGTTCCATAACTCAGGCATGTCCCACCAGCCTACCAAGAGGTCATTGCTCAGGCTGCTGCCTGAAAAGGCAGCCTTTCTTAAATAACACACTGAAAGATAAATGAGTGGGCCATAATTTAATGAGATCAAATGGACAGAACTTTGGACACTTGTCACAGCTTCTGCAGTGCCTCATATCTGAACAAGGAAGAATTGCTTAGTGCAGAAATGCCAGGATCATTAATCAGCCCTTGGATGCTGAGGTGATGTGATATGATGTTCACAGCTTGTAGAATACAGGAATTCATTTTGCCTCGATCTGCCAATCTGTTTTATGTCGGGTTCAGCCTCAGTGTAAAATCCAGAGAACTGAAGTAACTGAATCCATTGATCTATGAATATGATCTCTGAAATACCACAAAAACAATCCAACAGGGTAGGGTATATCTCGCTGGAGCACTTTTCATGCAAGTTGCAGAGGTAATTCCTCCTTCGGCATTGGCTGTGCTGAGGGTGTCTCTGCCACAGAAGCCTGAAGCTGCCATAAGTCTCGGGGCCTGAGCTGCTGCCTGTGGAAAGCGGTTCGAGGTTGGAGGGGATGAGAGCCGGGAGAGGCGGCTGCTGACACCTACCGGCGCTGGGCACCTGCGCTCTCCTCCAGCCGGGCTGGCCGGGGACAGCGGGGGTTTCACCGCCGCAGCTGCCGAATCAGCCTTGCTTTTGGAACTGCAGCTCCTTCGGTCCCCGCTTCTCACTTGCAGCACCTCTGTAGTGCCCGGTTGGGCAATAATTCTCATATTTCTCTTTGTAACTCACCTCAACAGCCTGTGGTCTAAACTCTCAGCAAAAGAACATACTTTCACCTTCGTGTCAGTTCTGCACCTTAATGTGGTGTCTGTCTAAGCTGAATGCAGTGGAACAGCCTTTAAATGCTCATGAAATTGTTTTTTGCAGAACCAGAATGATGCTATAGAGACCACATAAAAAGCTTTCAGCCCTGACAATCGTTGGATCATTGTGTTTCAAGGAACCAAGGCAAAACCTTGAAATCCATTTCAGAACAGGATATTGAGAATGTCCATTGTCTTTCCAAAAGCAATCCTGGCACTACATGAATTTGGGATTTTGTCAGCCAATAGTGCTAATACTTAAAAAGTGACTGGACAAAATCATGCAGGAAACAACTGCCAAGAACCATTCAATTCAAGCACATTTACTGGTTTCAAAGATCCTGAGTCCGAAATTTTTGGAAGCTGGTGATGACTGAGGAACATCACATTCTCTGTGCCTTGTCCTCGTGCTTTTGCTGGGGCTGTGACCAGACAGGGCTACAGCACCTTTGGTGAGACCTAGTGAATCTTTCTTAACGGTTAGGGGAATAATATTTTATGTTTTCTATGTTGTTACATCCTTAAATAAATATCACAGCTATCTTTTCCCATTTTGTTGCTTTCAGTGAGCTGATTTGATTTGAATCACATTTTAGAGATGTACTTTGCAATTCTATACAAGGAATAAAAATCTAAAAAGTCTCCCAATATAGAGAAAGGCAAAAGATTGTGTTGCATTTCAAATGCCACATAAATCCATATTTCAGCAGCATGGGCTGCTGATTTCAAAATTGTGTCTGATGTGATTAAGCATTTTCTTCATCTGTATTCTACCGCTTGTATTATGTCTGCTTAATTTCCTTCTTTGGAAAGAGATCAATGGAAAAAGGGAATACAGAGAATGTTGAGATGCCCCCTTTAGCATTTAATGTTGTTGTGTGCAGGATCTCAGCTAGCTAAATCTGAAAAAACCAATATTAAATACTGCAATGCTTTAGGGTCAAAAGGTGCCAAAAATCAGGTGCCTCACCTCTACCTCTGTTTTCATCATATAATTTTGCGAGGATTTTAGATCTGTTGCTGCTCTATCAGAAGGGTTGTCAGCCACATGTACTCCTTGATGTTTAAAGAACTTAATCCACTCTGCTATGCCCTGTTTCGGAGCAGGGACATCATCTTACAGCAGTCCTGTGTTTGCCAGCTTTTATCAGTGTTTGCTATGTTGTCTTCAAGCAAAATGAGTCATTATTTCTGTTGGTATGATTACATGGATCACTTCAGTTTTTCCAATTTGGATCCCAGATGCAACTGAATTGCATTTTTATTTGCAACTGGTTATAGGGAATGATCTAGGTCTGGAAATTGCAAAATGCTCTGTGATGCTGTATTGTTGGAATAGGATGGTCTGGAAAAGTTGTGGTTCAGGATTTTCAGCGTGCATAAAAGTTTTCTAAATGAGCTCTATCTTCTCTGTTGCTGAATGCCATTTCAGTTTTCTAATACTGAATTTAAATTGTCTGACAAGCAAGATCTGCAGCTGCTTTACACAATTACAGTCAGACCCAGACCACAATCAGATGTGAGAACTTCCTCTCAAACTGAAAAGAAAGTTCCTGTTACATTTTTTTCCCCTGTGAAGCCTAGTACAATCCATATCCAGACACCAGTAAATCGTCGGAGACCCTAATGGGAATTCAACAGAGGGAAACAGTTTCTGAGCAGTGAGATTATGTGTATGTGCTCCTGTTCCCTGTCACAACCGGAATAACTTAATGCTGACATAAAACCCGGGGTTTGGCAGTGACTGTGAAATGAAGCAGTGAGATAAGTAAGGGCTGAGGAGCCAGCCCGTGTGTTTGGGCTAGCTGAGAGCTGAGCACAGCTGGCCGCCCTCCCTGGTCCCCGCCGAGCGCTCCTGGCCACCGCGGCTCTCCCCCCGCTGCAGGGCTCCGCCGCGGCCGCGGGGCGGCGCTGCACACAACGCTTGGAGCGGGGAGCGGGGCTGCGAGCGGCACCGGCCGGGAGGGACCCCCAGTTCACCCCGGACCGCAAACTGGGACAGCCTGGGACAGCATCGGCACCGGCTGCGAGCGGCACCGGCCGGGAGGGACCCCCAATTCACCCCGGACCGCAAACTGGGACAGCCTGGGACAGCATCGGCACCGGCTGCGAGCGGCACCGGCCGGGAGGGACCCCCAGTTCACCCCGGACCGCAAACTGGGACAGCCTGGGACAGCATCGGCACCGGCTGCGAGCGGCACTGGCCGAGAGGGACCCCCAGTTCACCCCGGACCGCAAACTGGGACAGCCTGGGACAGCATCGGCACCGGCTGCGAGCGGCACCGGCCGGGAGGGACCCCCAATTCACCCCGGACCGCAAACTGGGACAGCCTGGGACAGCATCGGCACCGGCTGCGAGCGGCGCCGGCCGGGAGGGACCCCCAGTTCACCCCGGACCGCAAACTGGGACAGCCTGGGACAGCATCGGCACCGGCTGCGAGCGGCGCCGGCCGGGAGGGACCCCCAGTTCACCCCGGACCGCAAACTGGGACAGCCTGGGACAGTATCGGCACCGGCTGCGAGCGGCACCGGCCGGGGGGGACCCCCAGTTCATCCGGGACAGCAAACTGGGACAGCCTGGGACAGCATCGGCACCGGCTGCGAGCGGCACCGGCCGGGAGGGACCCCCAGTTCATCCGGGACAGCAAACTGGGACAGCCTGGGACAGCATCGGCACCGGCTGCGAGCGGCACCGGCCGGGAGGGACCCCAAATTCATCCCGGATCTGGAACGGAGGCAGCCTGGGGACAGCATCGGGACCGATGCGCGGCTTGGGCTCCGAGCGGGCACCGACGGCGGTGAGAGATGCCGGATTCACCTGGAAGCTGAAACCCTGACAGCCTGCCGGGGAGGGCAGCGGGAGCGGCTCCCGCCGGGCGCTCACGGCGGTGCTCGGGCTAGCGGAGAGATGCCCTCTTCACTCGGACCTCAAAGGGTGACAGCGCGTGAGCGGCATCTGCTCACCAAAGATGAGCCAGCCTGCACTTTGCAAAAAGAATTCTGGCTTTGGACTTGATTGCAGGGCAACGTGTAACAGGACAGGCAGTGTTTATTTGGCAAGGCAGTTCTGAATTAGTTGCTAGAGAATACGAAATGTCACACAAATGTAATGTTCTTTTTCCTGCCGTCAGTGTAATGCATATGTAGCATTCCAGAGCAAGACATCTACATGGTTTGACAGCCTTTTATAGCAGTGCCCCTGAGAACATTCTCACGCAGAAGGTCAATAGCCTGATTTTTCATGGAAGCCATGCACCTGTAACTTATTTGTGGTTGCACCCACAGATAAGTGTAGTCGTGATAACTGAGAATTCTTTGTTACTCTGAAATTGATGAGTCCTGACAAAGAAATATGTGGCTGAATGACCTGAAGTAGTTCAGAAGTTGTGGTGCTATTATTTCTAGCTATTTCAGTAGAGGAATGAAGGGTGCTGCTCTAGGACTGCATGTAGTTACCCCAGATTAGGTCAAATTTAGATGCAACATGAGCTGCCATTTTTTTTTTTTTCATGTGCCTACTTCTAGTTTTAGATGTTCTTCTTTGGAAACAAACCAATATTTACTATACTATCCAGCATAAACTTTTGATACTGAATCACCATGAATGTGTCCAGTGTCTGGCAGACTGGAAGTGCAGCCCGCAGATTTGGCAGTTGTAACCATTTTGGAGCACTAAAAATGCACTGAATAAACAGTGCTCAATTCCACTGCTGAGCAAATTGTGGGGAAAGTGTGAGTTTTACATATTTCTGTGCTTACTGTAGTTTTTCTCAGAGGAGATTTTGAGATGCAAGAAAAGTTTCTCTGTTATATAGGAGTGGTTGAGGAAACAATGTAGAATTATCTTGAGGATAGGGGAAAATGGTGCACCTGACTTCTAAAATGCAAATGCTGCAGAGATTCTCTGATAAGAGAGCAGATGCAGTTTTGCTGTGGAACCCGAGCAGTGTGTGAGGAGCACAGCGTGATGAGACCGACATGGCTCAGACACCAAAGGATCATCAAACACATGAAAGATTGGCAAAGAGAAGGGGATTAGGCTCCTCTCTTTATCCCCTACAGACAGCATGAGCAGCAACAGGCGTGGGTTGCAGCACAAAGCATCCAAGTCACACATTTAGAAACACTTTCTGATGGAAATAGAATAAGCGCTGGAACACATTTCCTGCGGTGAAACTGCAGTGTCTCCACCGCTAAAGGTCTTTAAGTGCAGGTAGATAAACATTTGTCTGTCTGCAGTGACCTAAGCACAGCTGATCTTGCACTGGAGCAAAGGGCCTGGGTGACCCCTGGGCTTCCTTCCAGGCATAATATTTTATGGAGGGCTTTGTGCTCAGGTTGCAGATGGGCTTCACCCGATTAACTGGAAATGATCCTTTTTGCAACTTTGGTGTTCAGTTCCTTGAGAGTTTGTTCCTTAATCACTTTCGTATGCAAAGCAAGAAGTTCAAGGGCTTTTGTGGTTTCTCATCCCTCTTGCATTCCAAGCATTTGCTTGCCTTAAACTTGATGTACTTTGTCCCAACCTTCCCCTGCTTTCCCCTTCCCGCTCCTTCGAGTGTTAACGCTTTTCACCCGCTCTATCTGGCACACACGGGTCCCTTTTATCAAAGGACTTTCACACCTGAGGCCTCCAGTCACATACTTGCAGTAAAGTAACAGCTTAAAAGCAAATCCTTTTAAATCCTGAGGCCAAACCCCGTAACAAACATATCTTCTCAAGGGATCAGTTTCCAAATGTGCTTTTGAACCTAAGTCCCAGCAGGCATTTGGCTTTAAGTGTGTGATAGGACTTTATTTATTTATTTATTTATTTATTTAGTGCAGAGCCATTCACCCCCTCCGTCATTGTTCCCATCTCAAGATGTGCTATTTAAACCTGTACCTCCGGTGAATTCTGCCATTGAAGTGCAGATGAGCAGAGTGCTCTTGGGTGGTGAAACATTGCAGGACAAAAAGACATCTCAAAATAAAATCTCATGAGAAAGTGTCGCTTCCAGGGAAAATGTGCCTCTGGATTTGGGAGGGAGAGGAAGGGGAAATCATGGGTTTGAATCAATGTTCTTTGCAAATCTGCTGTGTGTGGGACACAGCGCTCAGGCTGTGGCAGTTTGAAGGAGACCTTAGAAATGTGAGAGAGCCTTGTGAAATATTGTGCAAGATGAGCCATAAACTACTTAAGGTGCTCTGCAGGTCTCCTGCAGTGGGGTTACACCTGAGATATTTATAAATAGTAGTGCCTGGATTCTCAGTTTGCAAACTGGTACCTGTGAAATGAACAGCTTGCCTTAGGAGACAGCAGAGTTCATTGTGTAGAATTATTTCCTGCACTTGCAGATTAATATTAGCACTCTCCAGGGCCTGCTCAGACTCGCAGCTCTGCAGTTTGCAATTAGCTGATGACTTCTGTATTTTCAGTGGGTATTATTGCCTGGGATGTTCAGCCCTGTGTGAGCTCAATGGGTTGTTTATATAATCTCACAGTGGTTTCAGTCCACGCTGAGCACTGCCAAACTGTAAAACAAGATCAACGCACACTCGGGAGCACAGTTCCCTGAGGACAGGGCCAGGTACCAGATAAGGCTTGATTTTAATCTCCCTCTTGTCATCTGGATCTGCTGACAGTTCGTTTTCAGGTGGCTACATACTCCAACTCCATCACTCACCTTCCCTTCCTGGCTCTCAGTTCAGCCCAGTCACATCAGGTTGTTATTCTTGTTGAGGAAAGATATCGAGTAATCACCATAACGTGAAGTCTTACATAAAAAATGGCTCCACAGAGTCTTCTTTTTGGATCTTTTTAATTCCTTGTAAATCAGAGCCACTCCAGAACTTTGGTATCTGCTTACATTCTCTTATTCTAGTAAATCTATCTTTTCATTCATACTCTTTTTCTTTCTCACTTGTAAAGGAGGGTTTGTTTTTTCATGCTGTGGGACTTAAAGTACTAAGCAATCTCAGTTCTCTCCCTTTCCCTGAAAATTCCTTTATTCTCATTTTACTGAGAAGAGAAAGGGGGATTGTCAGTAGAGACAAAAGTTAGAAAACCCAGTTCTGTAATTCTGTGTAAATCTATCCCTCCAAATACCACTTTTCCATTCGCCCTAAAAACCCTTTGACACTTTCCAGACCCCTGACACAATTTGGTTACTCCGTGTCCTGTTCCCCAGCTCGATGGAGGTGTCAGGTGAAAATCTGGGGCTTATCTTCAGTACATTGGAACCCTTCAGACTTGTTTCTAACTCAGCTCTTATTCACACATGCAAATCTCCAGCCCCGTTTATCTGATGCTTTAAATTCAAGCTAGTTAGTGTGTTGGAGAGAGAGGCTGAAGCTTTGATTTCAACTGATGCTTGATGTAATTGGCTCTCAGCAATTCAAGTTACCCAGCTTATAAAATGTTAATTTAGCTTCTCTTTGCAGACCAATGCTTTTCAGTTTATCCTTACCCAAGATACAATAGTTTGAAATATGTCATTTCAAGAAAGTAACTCACCTTTGCTGTACCAGGGAACAAAAGGGCATGAATGCATCCAGACACTGGACTGAAGAAAAGCAGGCAATTCTAAAGATAAACATAAATTTTATTACAATGAATTAAAATTGCAAAGCCTTAGAAAGGTATTATGAACTTTTTTCTTACAAAGGAAGGCAAACAAAAACAAATGCTTAAAGCTAAATGTGCCACAGATAATGTGATGAGTCAGGACCCTGTCTAAATTTTTGCTGTGTTGAAGGTTACCTCAATGAAGCATGTAAATAATAATTAAAAAAAAAAAAGTTAAAAAGTGATTATTTATTCCACATCTTCTGCACCAAAGGAGGGTGACTATAGTTCAATCCTTTCTTCTTAAGAATCAGAACCCCAAAGGCAATCTAATGTAGCCTAAAGCAACAGATTCATAATTATATTAATAGCCATATGCTCCATTTCAGCTAAGCACCCCCTGGCAGTGTGGTAATCCTCCCTGATTCTGAAAGTTACATAGGAGTCTGCAGATAGAAAAACTAATAGAAATTGAATGTGTAACAGAATAGAAGAGATTGTAACTAAGTTGAAAGCACATCCTTTGGGCACAATCAGCAGAGGGGATATCTGTGGGATATTGAAATGTAAATGAGCTGCGGCACATGAAGCCTATTGTGCCGTTCGTTTGTTCGATGGAGTTCAGATCCGTGGGTTAGCTCAGCCCGGCTCTCGGGCTTCCATCCCCCCGGTGCAGGCTGAAAGGGCTGCAGGCTCGGTGCTCCCGTGTTCCTTGCCCCGCCAAGGGAACATTTCCCCCAGGAGCAGCTCTGGCCTGAGCAGCCGCCTTTGGACCTGCGGCCAGCTCGGTGCAGCTTGTGTGCCCATCGCGTGTCCTGTCCTGAAAAACACAGCCACCCTGCATGGGAAATGCGCTGCTGCCCTGCCTCGTGTCAGGGATGTCACAAACACTGGGGATTTCCACCCCTTTGGTCTCTTCATTTCTATTCCTTTGGTCTCGTCAGGCAGCACGAGCTGTCCCCAGAGGAGAGATCTTCCCAGCGCCTCTTTCAAGTCGAACACTTCCATTATTCCTCTTCTGCAGATTAAGATTTTTTTTGAAGTTGTAACTAAGAAGGGTAAATTTTGAGACAAGTTAAATGCCCAGCTCACTGAACCCTGTGGAAGAATAAAGCCTTCTATCTGCTAGTAGCTATCTTTCTCTGGAAAACATTAATCCCCAAAACGGCTGGGGAAATGGGAGTAAACAAAACCACTCTGCCAATTGCACAGTCAGCTGAAAAGGGGGTTACATGTTCAAAGCTCTGCATTTCCAAAACTGCCAAACCCCCTTTGGACTCTTGTAGCAGAAGACCGTCTGGAAAAGTGCATTTTCTTGTCAGGTCTTTAAACAGTCCTCACATTATCACATTTGCAGGTCAATTCTGCAGCGTACAGATATTTCTCTGCTCTTTCCAGTGGCCATTTGTGAATTGGAGATGTTTAACAAGCTTAGACATTGCCTGTAAAAATACTGAATTAACAACAAACTTGCAGTTTATCTGCAAAAGTGATGGGATTGACATGAGTGAGCACAGGTACCCGAACGTTCTTCATCTTTGCACCAGGAGTTCTGCCTTAATTTTCTCTCTTCTTCCAGTCTTCCAACTGTCTGTACATATGAAAGCTACAAAATTAAGGATTTACTTTCAGGAATTTGTATGGAGACTGTATTTCCTTGGTCTATTCAGCGTTCAGCAGAGAAGGAGGATTTCCGAAAAGGCCTAAGATGTTTTTGAAAAGACACAGGATTGTATTTCAGAAGTGTTTTCACTACTTTCAGCTTCCCGTGATCACCTGTGAACCCCCTGAGATGAGTTTTCCCTGGCTGTTACCTTGCACACGGTGAAGGAAGCCGGGGCTGTTAAAACCATCTTTTTCTCGTGCTGTGTGGTGGCCTCAGAGGGGCAGTGTGAGCATCCCGACATTGCCCAGCGCTGAAGCACTTCTCCCGTGCTGGATCCTGCCACACGGATGCTTTTAACAAGGTTGATTTAAAAACAACTATAAAAAGATATATATGCATTGAATGTTTCCTTCCCTTACATTCCTTGCTATCTATTGGACTAAACACACCTTGGAGAATTCCATCTGAGGGCACTCGAGCACTCCAAAGCCACTGCACTTAGGGGTAGAAATGCCAGGCTGACTCCAGGAAGTGAACATGTACAGTGGAAATTAAAGAGTGAAAGCTCCATCTCCCATCAGTGAATTTGCAAATTCTCTTCTCTCCTGTGGGATGTCAGGGACACGATTTCAGATAAAGCTGATGTAAATTAGATACCTAATAATCCAGCCAAACCTGCCCTTAATCCATATTTTGTGCCTATAGGCCAGCTCACAGATTATTTTTCTAGAAACTAATAGCACGATCCTTTTAAAAAGGGAAGTTTTTATCATGTTTATTCATGTTACCATGTTTTCATCATGGTTCTCTCACGGCTGTATCAGCCTTCTGCCCTAAACTGTGCAGTTTAATGTCATTGTATTTATAACGATGCTGCCTGCCCTTCTCCCACGTTCCTTTTCCTGCTGTCCTTCCTTTGATGGAGCTCATTTTGTTGTCATTCAGCCTATATGCCAAATGTTCCTCCAGTGATGATTATTTTAGATCAAAGGTTATTTTCCACTGGCCTTGTTAAAAAGATAGTAGGGGAGTAATTTTTTTGTTGGTTCCACCACAAAAGAAGCTGCAAAGCAGCAGGAAGAGGGAGTTCCACAAATCACAGCACTTTATTTTTCTTCAGCTGCCCTTATCAATGACTCTAAAGACAAAGGCAGAGAGCCAAATAGAAAAGAGAGGCTTATTGGTGATTTTTGTTTGTTTTTTTATTCTTTAATAAAATGTAGTATGGCAAAATTAATTAATTAGTGGAAATGTTGGCAGGCATTCTTAGGAGCCCAGAAACTTGGTATGGTTTGATTTTTTTGGACAGATATTTTAAGTTTCTTTCAGGAACTTTCACCTCTTTCTTTGCTGGCATTTACTCTGTTCCACACTGACTTACTTTTTTTCTTTTAAATTGTCTGGTTGATTATCATAATTAGGTTAAACCTGTTTTAGCAGCTTTGTTGTCAGAACTGATGAAAGGACCACGGCCCTTACATATTTTCTAGTCAGCAGATCCAATCACAGATAGTGCTCCCTGCAAAGCCTGTGTTCAGTGCTGGCTCCTGGGGATTACAGAATTGGGAACAAGTCAGCAAGAACTTGCCTGTGAGAA
This sequence comes from Haemorhous mexicanus, assembly GCF_027477595.1. Lineage (NCBI taxonomy): Eukaryota > Metazoa > Chordata > Aves > Passeriformes > Fringillidae > Haemorhous > Haemorhous mexicanus. Next base: position 13,534,154 of record NC_082359.1, read on the forward strand.
AGCAGTGATACACCACTGCCTGTCTGGAAGTACCCATTTATGTTATCTCTTTTGGTATTGCATGTTTGAATGTTTGATATGCATTAATGTCATAAACAACCTCAGCAGCTCACTGGCTTGTCCTGCCTGTCAAGCAGAAACCTTCCCGTGCCTTTGACTCGGGGTTTGGGGCACCCTGAGTGACACTGCCCAGCCCTGCAGGGAAATGGATCCTGGGCTGGTGTTATCACAGAGAGAAGGGCCAGCAGTTCAGAGCTGCAGCTATTGTGGCTGGGGCATGTGAAACCGTTTTAATAAGAATATCCTCCCACATCCATTCAGCATCTGTGCCTCACTAAGTCCTAATGATGTGTAAGAAGAGTTTCAGCCAGGCACAAACAAGTGTTCTCTCCTTATAAAACATGAGCTCCATCTTCCCTGTATTTAGGAATTATATCCTATTATAACAAACAGGGAACAAGCACCCTGCTTATCTGTAGTAAGAACATTTCCCATTTAAATTATAAATCTTTTAGAAACCTGGGAACAATTGAACCCAGGAAATCATTCCAGACCTTGGCATACAATGGATCAGAACGTGCATGACAGTTCTGATGTGCAAAGCTGAATCGAAGTCACTGGGCTGTGTCCAGTTAGCACTGATAAGAGTGTGGATGAGAAATGGTGCTGGATTAATGCAGCTCCCTGGCACAGGCTCAGTGCTTGCTGCCAATGGACACTGCTGACACATTGCTGTCTGCAGCTCCTCGCTGGGACCAGGACACGGCCCTGATCAGACACCTTGGAATAGATGGGTTGCTAAAGTACAGTTTCAGAATCTAATTTGAGACAAGATCAACCAAAAGAGAAATCAAATGCCTTTTTTGGAAAAAACCCCACACTGCAATAATGTGAAAGATGGAGAAGGAACTACAGAACCACAGTGCACAGCAAGCCTGCAGGAAAGGAAGATCACTTACCTCTAGCTGCTGAATGGCATTAAGGTGTCACAATGCCTGTGGCTAGCTGCACAGAGCCAGGGAAAGGAGCAAGAAGCTTTGCCACCTTTTGATTTCTCCATTTGTTATATATCATCCATTTATGTTAGTCCTGGCTCGCTTTGATTGGAATCAGAAGCTGCCTTGTGAATGGTGCAGATACATGTTTGGCTTTTCTGCACCCTTACAGCAGTATCCACATTCCCCAAGAAATCCTCTAATTCAGAGAAATCTGACAGTGACATCTAGACTTAGCAGGAAACACTTCACATCCTTTGAGGGATTTTTCCCTTCAGTCTCTAAAATAAATCTAATTTTAAGCACCTACATTTCAGCCACAGTTTCTTTGTACAAAACCTCTGTGTGGGGAAAGCAAGGGTTAGGCTGATTGCAAGCACTTCACACCTGTTTGATTTACTGAGCATCCCCCGGTGCTCTGCACTGCCAAATAAAGGGCTGAATTATTACAGCTCCATTGTGGAAGGGCAAAACACACACACACACACACACATACCTGTGAAGAAAATCGGGCCAACTGAATTCCTGACCCCAGCTTTACTGCTTTCTTGATTTTTTTACTTTTCTTTAAGTACAACATCCTTCTTATATTCCTTATCCTCTCTAATTTGGCATTCCACAAGGATTTATGCAGTGTACGTTGTCCTTGCTTTTAAATTTACTAGAACAACAACACAGAAGCAGAAAATCAGCTAAGAGAGTAACATTGCTTGATGGGCTGCATTTTAAGCCCGCTTTTTGTTAGAGTGTAAAATAAATGAAAAGTGAGAATACCCTGAGAAAGTCCCAGTTATAAAAATACTAAAATTTCCAAGCAATAACTTGAGCTATTCTAGCTCCCTTTCCCCCACTGCTCCCTCTCCAGGAGCACCGGTCTTCCAGCTGCCCGATATTGTGTAAAAGGCCAGGGTCACGTTGATGTCACATCTTTGCTGTGCTCCTCAGCTTCTTTGCACGCTCCTCGGGGTTGCTAGGGTTTGGCATTTGGCTGTTCCCGATGTGCTAATTACAGAGGAATTCGAGCATCTCCGGCAGTCGGCTTTCCAACCGATGTCGTTGTTGTAGCTGTAATCATTGCAAGATTTACCTCCCAAAATCCATAGAGTCCGTCCCTTTCTCACTCTGTATGGAATAACCTGAAATGGGGCCTTTCAAAAGAAATTACCAACAGGGCAAACCTCCCCACCAGAAAATGGTGAAATCCTGAAAGCTGGGCTTTTACTGAAATACTTTGGTGAGTCTGACCTGCTGTACAGAACTCATGGGTGGATCCAAACTGAGTCCCATGGCCAGAGTTTTAGAGTGGAACGAGAGACTTTTACTGGCTTTGGTTCCATTCTCTCAGGTAGGCTGGGTTTTTGAAAACTCCATGGATGGATTTATGGATTATGTTGGAAACTGCATTTGCTTAAGTGAGATCTTAATCAAATGAGCTGCTTACAAGTGCAGTTGATAGGATTTCTGCCTTCATTTTCCTTGGTTCTGCATCTTCTCAGTGTTCTTGTGGAATGAGCTGTGGAGAATTCCTTCAGCTGCCACCCGCACTGAAGTCAGCCCTGCACACATCTCCTGACTTGGAGCTGGCTCTGGTGACCTCCACAGGGAATGACAGTGCAGACTGGAGCTGGGCACCTGGGACTGCCTGTCCTTCCCACGGGCAGGATCCAGTGAACCTTACCAAAGCAGGGCCCAGTGGTTCTTAACCAATTTAAATCACAAACAGGTTATTTCTAACTTCAGCACAATGCCAGCACAAATCCTTCCCCAGCTCACCCCTGGTGTGGGGTTTTCAGGGGTGCTTCACTCTGCACTGCTGCCGGAGTTTAAAAGGCTCCATACAGAAATGTTTGCTGTGATCACCTCACAAAGCATGTTTGCATAATTCAATGATAACTTGCTTTTTGCTTAACGGCCAATTTTCACATTTTTTCCTTGCTTTAAAGGAAGGATTGTATACAGCCCAGGAGGTTTTTGTAAAAGTGAGGTTTTTGTTAATAGGCTTCAGCTCTGTAAAGGCTTCTATGTGTGCTTCATTTACCTGGCAAGTGGCATCTCTTGCTCTCAGGGCGATTACCCCCACCAGAGCTGCTCACTGCCCCTCAGGTGCACAAATCTAAATCATCTCCTTAGCGTGTTTATTCAATATACGAGAGACTGGAGGTTTCTCCATAAAGGTTTTTCAGAGAACTTCCTTCCACAGGCCAGGTTGCCATCTCTGCCGAAGCACAGGGAGGTTCCCCGTGCTCTGTTCTCCAGCACCCCCGAGCAGCACTCGGGGTCACACTGCCGGCAGGAAGCCTTGCTGTCCCCCAGACACCATTAGCAGCAGACTCTTCATGAAGGTACATGTCAGGAGATTGCATTTTCTTGGCAAGCAAGGTAGCCCAGGGTTAAAAACATCAGAACATCTGCATGCTGGTGTCCTTCAAGTTTTAGCATGCTATCTTCAGGATTATGCCCCAGATTAAAGAGTTTTATTTTACCATCAAAGTTCTATAACGAGAATCTCTTGGAACAGGAAACATGATCTGTTCTGCTCACTGCTCTAGGGGCTTTCTTCATCTTTTCAGGAGTTTGAAAACTAATGTTCTTTGACATTCACTTTGCACTGACACTTGATATCCAGTAAATCAAAATAAAAATATAAATTTGAGCTCTGGAAATCAAGATTAGTTTAATGTTTACTATCCTGATGCAAATTTGATTTCTCTTCCTGTCTACAGGGGATCAGTTTAGGGGCAGTACAAAGGTTTGTGTTGACTTCTGACGAACTGAAACAATATTTTGGCTAAGAAGAGACTGTTTATTTAACGCCTCTCAGTTCATACATATAGCAGATCTTGTGTATATTATCAGTTTAATTTGCCGTCTGTTTCACATGTGAAACTGCAAGATTTATATTTTTATGACAAAGCTTTTCCCTCTAGTGAGAAAAACACAATGTATGTTGATGTAACTGATATGCCTTTCTTTAGTTAATGACTCCATAACTTAAATTTTCAGTGTAGCCAGAAGCAAAAATTTAAGACTGATATGTTACATATATATTTAATTTTTTTAATAATCTTAAGTATCTCAATTGTGATCTGAAAAAGTGTCAAACTTTCCACAAGCAAGCTGTGGAAAGCCTGGCAAACTGTAGAACCTTTCCCCTGTCCCTTCCCATGCCGTTCATCCACATTCTGTGCCTTCAGCTCTCCACGTGCAGCCCCATTGTCCAGGGTGCAGGAGGGTGGAACCACAGGCACCGAGCTGCTGGGAGGACTTTCCCAGTGCCTGGAGTATCAGAACCACTCAGAACACTGACAGCATTTTTTAATTTTGATTTTTGAACATTTTATTTAGCTGGCAGACTCCTTGAAGCAAACCTTACTGTGTGTTCTGGCAGCGCTTGTTATGTGTGGAGTAATCCAAGAACTCTACAAGTAATAATACAACAGGTCCCAAACATGGACCCCTGTGCTATTGTAAGACAGCTCCTGTTTTAGAAAGACCTTTTTCATACATTTGCACTACAATTAAAATTATGAAAATCGCTGTAATAGCAGAATTCCTCGAGGGTAAACAAGTAAAACAGGATTTGCTTTGTTAATAAAGAGTGAAAAAAACCCCAAGCAACTTCAATTCAAAAGCAAAAGCACGCACACAAAAAAAAAAGAAACCCCAAAAAACCCCACCCAAAAAGAAAGTAAAGAAAGAAAAAAATACTGTGTGGTAAGAACTTGAGCAGCTTGTTGTGCTCTGAAGGTGTGCTTGGAAACACGTTCATTCAAAAGCAGGCGTACAAACCTCCCATCTGTGATACACAGGCGTGCGAGTTTGTGCAGGGCATTTTGACATACTCCTCTTTCTGTGCTGGCACCAGAAAGACCATTTGTTGATCTTGATCTCCGACTGTTTTAGAAAATGTGCAATTAAAGAGGGTGTGTGCTGGGGGAGGAGGCAGGATTGCTGCAGAGGAATCACTCCTAGTCAGACTGCCAACCTACTTTTGAAAGGTGCAGAGATTTACTGCTGTACCATGGCCATCAGCTCTTTAATAAAACTGGAAGGACTGAAAAGCTTCCAAAAAGATAACTAGGTGGAGTTCCTTCCCTGATCCATGAGGTGAGGAGGAGCAATGCTTTAAGACTGAGTGTGCAGCCTGGGAGCCCTGTGCTGGAGCAGTACACGAGTTCCCCCAGCACCGTGTCCCCAGGGATGGCTGCAGACTCCAGGGCTGGCAATGCTGGCCTCACACCGTGCACACGAAATGTTGGTTATTGCTGTGCTGTGCACAGAGCACGGCCTGGTGTCACTGTCACTGTCCTTTCCTGAGGATGCTGGTACACAGCACAACGGAACAGCTGCCTTGTGAGCAGCTAACTCTGCCTTGGAGGGCTCAGGCCTTCTCTTCAGCAGGGGCCTCTGTGGGACAGCTGGGGGTGTTTGCCAGGTCCTCAGTCTGCTGAGGAAAAGGGAAAGAGGAACCTGGGAAAATTGAAAAGTAAATACAGAAACTTCTGGTAACTGAATGACTCTATTGCTATAGGGAAATACCCCACCTAAAGACAGTCCTGTCACCCCATATTTCATTCATCAAGCACAAGTTCTGTTAACATTCTATACTGAACAATCCAATTAAGGGTCAGATTCCAATGCAGAGCAGCTACTGTTATCTTCTGTTACAGATTTTCAGTACCTCTTAACGGCTTACATTTTCCTTTGACTGTGATTTAAGAGCTACAAACAAAGAAATATGTAAAACATTCTGTTGTGTGTGCAGAAAAAACAAAAATACAGAGTCAGAGCGACACTGATGATTTTTTTGTATTGTGTGTGTGTGTTTGGATAAATGTTCTCGAAGTGCTCTAAGATGCAGCTTCCCGGGAATGTCTCCTGTAAACCCTCTGTTGTGGGTGGGCAATTTCGGGGTTTTCACCTTTCCTTTTCCTGCTCTCCCCTAAGTGGGACTTCCTTTGCTGTGGGCAGTGCAACAGCTCTGCTCTGCTCCACTTGTCGTGTCCCATTTGCTGCCACCCAAATCAAAAGCAGGGCGTTTGGCACATCTCTGAGACAGCTTTTCTTTTCAAAAACAACCTTCCAAGGACATAACTCCACTCAGTGCCATTCTCGGGAACCAGGCTGCGTTTCTAAGCCCATTTGCTTTATGTGCTGCTTCCTGTTCTTTTCACATTCTCCTCTCTTTTGTCTTTTAAGCCTGAACTGTGGAGATTCTCAGGGCCAGATTAGAACTTTCCTTCCAGGTGAGATCAAAGAGGGTCTGTTAGAGGCCTGGTTGTCTCTTTTTCAGCTAAAAAAAAATAAAAATCAAACTTTCCAACATCTGCTGGAGCCAGCACAGATGTACATGCATTGTAGTATGGTAGAGATTTAAGGCAAATTTCTGAAGCTGTTCTCAACACCTTTCACTGCCCTTGATATTTTATTTGAGAGGATCTAAATGCCAAATCTTAGTTTGTGGAGTCTGACAGAAGAATCAGCCAGGTGAATTCCTAATTTCCAGCTGCTGTGTTCCTGCTGAGATACTGAAGTGACTGAGCAAACTGAGATCTGATTCATTATATAAGCACTGCAATGTAACTTCTAAAAAGGGTTCATTGATCATGGAACTTCACTGTTAAACTCAGAGTATAGCTCAGGGTCTCATACTGTTATCCATGGAAAAACTCTGGTTTAGAACTGCTTTCCTGAAAGTGTTATCCTATCTTATCCACTTCCTATTTCACAATGTAAAGATTTTCAGTGTCAGGGTCAGCTCTTTTAGGAGTAGGCAATGGATGTAGGATCTGCTCATGTCACAACTTCCACACAAAACTTCTCCTATTTACTATTTCTCACCTTTCCCCGCTGCCATTTTCCTATTCCCCCCCTTTCCTCTCCTCTCAGGATTTGTATGATTTGTTTTGGATCCACATGGGATAATTTCCTCCTCCTCAGCCCCCAGCTGTGCCCCTCTGTCACACAAGTGTCACACACCAATGGCACTGAATTCGTGGGGTTTGCTGCGAACAGGAGGAACCAGAACCGTGCAGCTGGTGGTGCTGAAGCAGCCTAGTGGCACTCAAACACCCATCATGACAATTGTGCCAGTGGTTAAAAGGAGGCAAAACACAGGCACAGCATCTGGAGAGTGCTGCAGAGTCTGCAGATTGCATTGGTACAGGAAAGAGGAGCAGGGCATGACAAAGCCCTGACCTTACCTCAGCATAAGAGCTTGGCAGGAGAGAAGGATGGAGCCTGAGCTGAGATTAAGGGAACCTTCAGGAGACAGACTGGAGAAACAAAATAAAAATGAAGTAAGAGATGGAATTTTGCCCTCACCTACACAGAGCCCTGAACAAATATTTGATTTTAGTGCAGAGGAAAATGCAATTGGATGAAAGGACTGGAGAAGGTGGGCAAAGACACAGTGAGAGCAAGCAGCAGGAGCTTAAGAAAGCAACCACGTCTGCAGGTGGTTTGGGTTGAGGAGGGCAGAGGTGGCAGCAGCTCTATATTTATTCCTTCCCTGTGATTACAGGTCATGTGTGTGCCTGTAATGGCATTTCTCTCACAGCTTTTTCAAACCATCATCCTTGGCTGGTAGCATTTGTGCAACTTCCTCATAAGATCAATAACAAAACCACATTCCTGCTGGACTTCATAAAATCTCAGGAATGTCTCCTTTGGAAGGGTCGAAACTCTGCTGGGAAAAGACAGGATAGGTGTTTGCTTTAGGGTTTCTTTGAGCTGTTGTTACTCTGTGGGAGTGCAGCATAAAGGTGTTAGCTTGGTAGCTGAAGTTCTGGAGATGGAAGAGTTCTTCCTCCTCTGTGTGCTGTTCATTTGATAAATTTGTAATTTTTACCAGCATTTACTTGGTTGTACACTTCCAGAGGGGCAAAGCACAGGTAGGACTAGGAAAACTTAGTGAAATTCTAAGGAAATTCTTCTGATTCTGGAAAAAATTGTTACAGCAGCTGAAAGTCCCCCAGAGTGGTGGCAACTGTGGGGTGCATTGAGTTAGTAAGAATATATCCTCCAAACCCCTCCAGGCTTTGTGGAGGGTACCAGGCTCGAGCCCTCTGACAGACACAGTGCAGCAAACCCTGGTGGCTGGGATGCACTCTGGATACTCTGGGGTTTTTCCACTGTGTTACCAAAATGTTTATGACCAAAATACAAATGACAGCTGCAAGGCTTGCAAATGTACACGATGCTTTGAAGGGAAGTGTACTGTGTGAATTCCTTGCTCCAATTTATGCTCCCTCCTTTCCCCCTCAGGTAGGGACTCCTGCAAATCTTCATTTGAGCCTTTAGCACATTGTACCTCAGACTGCATAAGAAAGTTACTTCAAAGTTGTCTTTTGTGCACTGAACTAGATTTGTTTGTTTGTTCTGCAGCCAAATGGAAAACCTTCTCCAGCCAAGGTAAGTTTAACTGAGGCTCATCCTTCTGGACCTGCTGGCATCTGGGACTGACATCGTGCCCTGCTGTGCCTGGGGATAAGAGGTGAGACACAGTAGCTGTTGTTACACACTGGGTTTGCTTGGCATCTGACAATAACTGGGTATTGCTCCATCACTACTGAGTCAATCCGTGCATCCTGGCAGCCTCCAATGGCCCAGGACTGTGCTGTGCACGGTGGCAGGATCCTCAGCCTCAGTGTGTGCCCCACAGCTTCCCTGCAGGCTGCCTGTGGTACCTCCTAAATGCACTCCTGGGAACGTTCAGTGAGCAGGGCAGGAAGCACCACTCTAAATCCTGGGAGAGCATGTAGAAAAGCCAGTGTCACCTGTCTTCTGGATGAAGCCGATGGGGTATAGCTGAATTTTGCTCAGTTTCTGAATTTCTCACAATTCTTATGTGAATAAAGATAGTAAGAGTTACCCAACATGTGTGTGAGAACACAACTTGGATCATAATGTTTTAGACATACCTCTAGAGCTTTTCCCCCAGTATTAGTTTGTGGGATTGCTTTTCCCAGCTTTTCCAGCACATTAGGTCTCCACAGGGCTGGTTATTAGTGAGAGGACTCAGAGGAGACATCCCTGGGGAGCCTGAGATTTCTGAGTGGGTGCTCACAGTGGTTAGAAAGGATCAGCTGTCGTTAGCTGTCTGTGCTGCTGGCAGGTGAACAGAACCATTCAGGCACAGAAACATCCCAGCACAGGTTCCCTCAGCCTGGGCTGCAGCCCTGGCACTTGTCACGTTGTCACCTCAGCTTCTGTAGCCAACAGCAAACACAGGAATTGTGCAGCCACTTCTGCCCTTTCCCTGTCTCTCTTAGGCCACGAGAGCAGGCACTCAGCTACAGCTGACTGGAAGGGGGCACTTGGCACAAGGCCACTGACACGGGTTGTTCTTGCTGTCCTTAGTACAATGAAAATCTGTATTTATGCAAAATGTTGGATGTTACAGTCAGAAGAAAAGAAATCTGTAAGAGGCTGTAAGTAAAGGAAAGGGCTTATCAAAAGAAGCACAGTATGAAAGGAACTGTAATTTCAGTTGCCATTGATACTCATTGCTAAACTGGTGATAAAACTCATCTGTTAAGGAAATAAATGCCAATGTACTTTTGTAATTTAAATGAGAACTTGTAATATGGAAAATATGCTTCCTGTTCAGATCCTTGAAGGTTTGCTTTGAAATGGGAGTCCCCTGTGATGTCTGCTTCATTTTCTTTTATTGTTAAAGTGTTGTGTCACTGATGACATTTCTGCTGAATGCTGCCCAATTATAACGTTGAACATCTGCACAGGGACATTATCTCCTCCCAGAGGGATTGTGGGAAACAAGCCATTGGTAAACACAGGAGTAACTGAAATTGTTTGTAGGAAATGCAGTCACTTTGCTGGCTGCCAAAGGTTGAGCTTTACTAACAAAACAGATTTTGCCTTTTATAGTTAGATCAAACATTAAGGGAAAGAAAGCTTTTATCATAAATACGAGGAAAAAGTTGTGGCTTGCACTGTACTTTTAAAAATAATTTTCATGGGTGAGTGGGTGTTGGGGGGGCAGTTTGCTTTGATTTAAGGTATGTGTTTGTAATATCCTTACTACATCATTTAGGGCAACATTTAATGTATTCTTTCTGTGAAGTAAATGAAAATCTACGAAAATGCCCGGGATCACATACAATAGCATATAGATGTAAATGTCATATATTCAGTCTAAAGTGAAACCATATTATCTTGGTGCCAAGGTTCTGGATTTTTAACAATTCGGTTGATGTTTTAATTCCAATTATGGTTTTTGTGGTCAGACACTGGAATGATTATGCACAAAATTCCCATCCAAGTCGGTGGGAATCTCATGTGTGCAAGTTTTGCAGGCTCGGGGGCATAACCACACACAGGCTATTTCCAGTAGAGCTTTCACCAGAACCCTTTCACCCAGACCTTGGCAGGGCAGGAAAGGAGGAAACAGGTGGAGCCTCTCTCTGCCCTGCTCAGTGTCCTTGGGGAAAAGGCAGGAGAGGAGATGAGATGGGATTCATTCTTGCTTGGTCATTAAGGTTGCCTTGATGCACTCAAATCATACTTAGCTACAGTAAAAGCCGAGAATTAATGTCTCCATTCCTGTTTCAATTTTATCTTTATATGTTGGATTAAACAATAGCTTGTTCTGATCCTGGCAGCATTATAAATTTTGAATTATTCTCTTTAATTTCTTTCACTGACCACTGAAATGGTCTGCAGCAACATCCAAAATGCTCAGTTTGAAGTGTCATTGCAGTGTTTAGGACTGTTGCTGTGGAATGTTGTTCCTTAATTCTTCCCTGTTAACTGTTATGAGGGATATAGCCACTGAAATGGGTGGGAGGGATTCTGTCACACAGGAAGTATTCTAAATTTTCTTAATGGCTAAATATCGAATGTCTCCTTTGTTTTGATTTATCTCAACAATATATCTGTCCGCAGTTCCCCCTCCCTCCCCAGCCCAAAATGAATAGTTCTGCTGTTGAAATGAGAGAAAGTATGTTTCCTCGTCTTGGAAATAGAACTAAAAATACCTGCTTGACCTGTGGGCTCGCAGACAGCTCGCAGTGGTGGTTAACACGAGCCCCCTGCAGAGATCAAAGCCTGGCCCCATCCTGCTGCAGCCCTGCCGTCAGTACCTTGTTGTTAGGCAAAGAGTGAGAGACTGCTCCCCTCTGCTGTGGAAAAGCAATGTTTATTTGATCTTGGCCCTCTTCTGAATAATTTCGCTAAATCTAATTGCTCTTGATGTTTTACCCAGTACATCACGGGCTTTTTCAGAAGTAGCTCTTTATGCAATGGGTGAAGCTTCAGAATACAGTAAGGACCACTTCAAATATCTCTCATCAAGGCAAAGAACTCTAGATAGATTACTGCAGATCAATCTGTATAAACCCTGCAGAAACACTGAGGCTCTTTTAAGTTAAAATGTACTTTACAGAACCCTTATGTTGTGAAAGGTGAAACACTCCACAATTATTAAGAGAGTTATCATGTGAAAAGACCTAGAGAGGGCTGTTTAATTCACTGGTTTCTGTCAATTTATGATGAAACAAAACATATTACTAAATTATTTCCAGGGTATTTATTGCTGTGCATTAAGATTTTATGTTACCACAATGTGAACTTCCTGCATGTCGAACTCCAGCCCTGGTTCTAACAGGAATGCTGCTGTTTCTGCCATGTGTTGCTTGAGTGGAATCAAGAAATTTGACTTCTTCTGACAGCCATGGAGGGCTCTGCAGTGGGCTGGGACCTCTGCTTGCTGCAGACACTTCTGCTGCCGTGCAAGAGGCTTAAAAACTTTGCTGCACATCCCTAAGAGTGAACCCATGAATGGGAATGACAGCTGGCAGGCGTTTTCCAAGTAGAAATCTCTGCCAACTGAAATTGTGCTTCACTGAAGAGTTCATAGTGTATGATGCCACCAGGTGATGAGCAGGGCTGGTGGGTAATGCTCCCCTTCCCGTGAGACTGGAGCAATTGGGAAATATGGGTCCACTTCCAAAGGCCACTGCAGGTTTGATGGCTGGCACAACCTCCGTGCTTTCTGTCCTGCAGTTCTTGAAGACCTCTCCTTCCTGACCCTTCAATACCACGCTGGTATCCAGTCTGACATTCCAGTGAATCCCTGTCGGGGCAGAGGCTGCTTCAGGCAGATTCAGACATGCAGGTGACAGATTGTCCCCCCTGGGCAGGAGGACAGCAGCTGCTCAAGCACCATTTGTTCCCTCCATTTCTTTTGCTGCAGCCAAAGGAGCTGCTAGGTTAGGTGAGTGTAGAGTTGATTTGGGGAGGAGAGTGATCAGGCAGCTGTCAGCTCCATCTTTAGCAGCTGCAGGAGTAAAACCACCATTAGGCAAGGAAGGGCTTTTGGTCCCTCCTAGAGACAGAAGGGGCTCACCCCTGCCTTGGCTCACAAGTGGCTCATTCTGTGTCCCCACGTTCTCTCATTCCACAGAGCTGCCTCCCAGGGCCTCTTTCTGCAGCCCCCAGCTGGTTATTGGCTGGCAAAATTCCCAATTTCCTGCTCTCTGAAGACAGTTCTACTGTGCCTTGGGGCTTGATCAATAAGAGGATGGTTTTTATATCTGTGTGTGCTGTCAGCGTGCCTGGAGAGAGGATTTCATGTGGATGGGCACTGGGCCTCAGCTCTGGACCAGCACAGCTGCCTGGGCTGGGCTCAGGGCTTGGAGCACAAGCAGATCTTTTGCTGGCCTCTGGGGAAAAGAGAACTCTTCCCTGCACTGAGCCTGCCTATTTAATGAGTAAAGGAATTCAGATCAATAAAAGAAAATAGCAGCAGATCTGGAGGAATTCCCTAGGGCCAGAGGCAGCATCTCCCATCCTTGTACACTGATTTGCTTCTCTGCACTTCCAGAAGAGCTTTTCCACTGCTGCTGGAGGCTGGACCAGGTTCTTCCTCTCCGCTGCTCAGGGCACAAGCTCTGTCTGGGCTTGGCCTCTCTACAGGACTGAGTTTTGTTCTGAGGGATGAAGGGATCCCTCCTTTACACCCCTCAGACTTTCACCTCCCTGCTTTGTTTGGTGGGAGATTTATAAAGACAGAGCTCCTCTAGTCATCATCTTTGGCATTTATTTCAACATTAGATAGAATTTGTGATTAAAATCATGACTCTGACACATTAAACCAAAGTTCAGTGTGAAAAAAGCAGCTTTATCTTATAAGTGTTATGATGAGTTCCTTTATTTCTTGGTTTTTCAAAGCTCCTCCCCAAAAAAACTTTTTAGTTTAAAGACTTTAAATTCAAAACATTTATTAATAATGTAAAGGGCTGCCTGCCACTCAAAGCTATAAAGAAACTCTAAAATCAAAGTGAAATAGTTTCTTCATCAAAGCAAAAAAATATCCAACTACAACTTTGGTACGAGCTTTGGTGGTGCTTTGCAGTGTTTTTCAGCCCACTTAATAAATCCATACCAGAGCCAGTCCTCAACACACAAATTTGCAGCCTGTCTCAGCTGGCCACTGTTAACCTGGATGGTACAAAGTACTACATTTTTAGTTTTCTGGATTGTGTTTCCAGTAACGTTATTGATTTGTATGTGAGTGTCAAGAAATCAATTATGCCCAGCTTTTTTAAAAGTCCTCAGTTTCTGCTGCTTTAAAACATGAGTTACCTGGGGAGAAACACCTTCACTCACCAAAAACCTGCAGCCTCCAGAGGGTTCTTAAAGACTGAGCACCTTGCTGGGTTTGGAACTGGTGCCTTGGAGAAATACCCCACTTGGTCCACGTGTAAAATGTCTCTAAGTCAGCATTGAGTGGTGTGAGCACCTTTGAGCAAGGTGAGCACTGAGGGGCACAGGAGAACTCAGCCTCGCTCACACCAGCTGAGAGCCACCGGGGGAGCTCCTGCGAGGATCAGGTTGCACAAAAACCAACCTAAGGCAACCTCAGGAGAAAAGGTGGCTGGCAAAATGCTCCCCCTTGGTGGAAACCAGCGTCAGGTTACGTTTCACTACTATTTGTTTGCTTTGGAAAGGGGGGCTGGGGATTTTCACCTTGTCCTTAGGGCAGCAATTTGCTCACCTTGCACCTTCTAGTACTGAAAACATTTGTTCAGATTGCTGTGTTCTCATTTGATTTGTTCTCCTGTTTCTATAGAGGCTGCTTTTATGCAAAATCAAGTATAATTATTGGCACAATTTGTTCTGCACTATAGATTTTTATCAATCTGCCTGGGACATACGGTAGAAAATTGGGTTTTTTACGTTGCCTGACTGAGGTCCTGCTCCCAGGAACTTATTGGGAAGATTTCTGGGATAAGTCAGACCAGCAGCAAAAGAAGCAAACAAAAAACCCCAAATGAACCAAACACCCAAACCTTGCCAACACAAAGCATTTTACAACACTGCATCTATAGCCAGAATTTGAGATTTAGGTTTTTTCCAGAATATCCTCATTATAGAAGAGTTTAGCCACATACTTACTGTGCTGAATAAACCTGGTAGTGGAGAGGAATCTCCTGGCAGATTTCAGTCACAGCCACTTCCCTCTGAGCTCATGGAAATACAGAACCAAGGCTGTCATGCCTATAACCCCATTCAAGAACGTACTAAAGATTTTGAAGTGGTTTTTCCATATTTTTTTATTTTTGTGCATTATGTCAGACATATCACCGGGAGCTTTTTATGCAATAACTAAATTAAAATGCTGAGGCACTTTTCACATAATTCTGTTGAGAATGGTGACATAAAATACCTTTCAGAATGGCTGAAAACATCTATTTTTAGGTCCAGCAACACTTAAACTCCTAGCTGGCACTTTGTGAAGACATTTTTTAATTTGTGACTGTCTTTGTGACCTGTACGAGTGGAAATCATCAGAATGAATTTGCAGCACCAGGCTTCCTGTTTACATTGTTCAGGGGTAGTTACAGCTTGTTAACATGGACTTGCTGTTCATGGCTAATGATACAATTGAGTCATCTCTGTGCAGTTCTCAGCCATTTAAAACTGTCGTAAAATAACCCAAATAATGGGATGATCAAAGCAGTGCAGCCGGCTCTGCATGAGAGTGTGACTGCAGCATTTGCAACCATTACTATGGAGTACTGTAAATATATTCAGAGTACTACAAAAGAGATATTCGGGTTACAAAAACTGCAGTTCAGACCAGGATAGAATCATAAAATAAATATTCAGCTGTGCTTGAGGTCCTTGAATATTCCCCTAAATGCCTGTGGGTGAGTGCTGTGATGTGCCTGATTCCCAGTGAACAGGTACCCAGCGCTTGTTTGAGAATGAGGGTTCATTACAGCATCTCAAATCAAGCACACCAAAAGGGAGATACAGAGAATGATTAGAAGCCTTTGCTGGGTTTTATTGTTTTGGTCTTTTTCCTCCTTCCAGTTGGCTGCTTAAACCAGGTGATTTTGGCTTTCTTTGTGAGAGCTCCATGTGCTTAGCTGGCTCTGGATGATTTCAGAGTGCGTTCTATTTTCCACAAAGAGGTTTTGGTTGTCGTTGCACAGTGTTGCATAAGTCAGTGATAAATCAAACTAATATATTTTAAAAACTAAGCATTAGGAGGTTTTATAGTTAAAAAGAAATCATAAAAGCACAAGGGCTGACTTTTTATCACCTCTCCTTTGAGACCCAGTTTATTTCATCACTGATGTGAAGCATGTAGTACAAAACAAGATGACCTGTTTTCATCCCTGCTATCATTCCACTCCAGTAAAAAGCCTTATGCCAGGAATGAATTTGTCCCGATGTAAAAAAGGTCTTCCCTCCTCCCAAGAGGAGACTGGGACTGGATTCTGTCTGTTTTCATCAAGTCTCTTTATCTCACATCAAGGGGAGCTGATTGAACAGAAGGAATTCCTAATATGAGTCACTTGTCATTCAAGCTCTTCTGGTTGAGGATGCAGCGTTTCCAGCTCTGTTTGGCACAGCCAAAATCACCTGGTTCAGCCAGCCCAGCCACCAGTGAGCTGGCAGCTGAGCCCCATGGGCTCTGTGTCTGTGTGGGACAAGCCCTTCGGGAGGGGTTTGAGATGTGAACAGAAATAAACCTCAATTATGGTGTTTCCTTCTAAATTCCTTGGTGTGTTGGGATGGATCCTTCACATTTCACTCGGCAAGCACTCCAAACCAGGCTGCAGCAGCATCCCAGGAATAAAACAAGGAAAGCATGGCTTTTAGATTTTAGTGAGCCTTTAGATGGAGGGGGTTTGGATTGGTATGTGCTCCAGAACAGAACTGACTGGATAGATCTCTCAACAGAGAAATCACAGTTATTTTCTAGGCATCAAAATGATGGGTACTAAAATGCTTCACTAGCTTTTATATCTATATCTATATCTATATAGCTATTCTATAGCTATTTTACATTACAGGGGAGCTTGCTTCTCTAAATACATTAAGTTCTTGTAGCTTTCTCTGGATCTCATCACCAAAATTCTTCAAAGGTAACTTACAGGAAGACTTTCAGTTCCATTTCTTCCCATCAGTAGGGGAAATGTTCAGTAGAGGCAGAGGGTACCTTTTTTTATAATGATCATACAAGAGAAGCAAGAGCCAGGAAATATGTAACATGATTGCAGTCATTTTCCTTGTCACTTTTCCATTGTTTACATTTCTTGGTGTAGTGAGAACCCTTCCAAAACCCTCTGAAAAAAGCTGCCACTGCTGTTGGCCAGAGTCAGACACTGTCAGTGTCTGAAAGGGACATTGCTTAAAGGTACTGGGTAAGAAGAACTACCAAAATGTTCAGTCCTGTAATTTATTTCAGGTTGAGTTCAGGAATTTAGAGGGAAATAAGTTATCTAAACCAAGCTGGGGTGATAAATCCTGTAAGTTTGTAATAGATCTGGGTATTTTTTGTGTTTTCCTTGAGAAGGGCATTGCAAAGTGCAGATGTGAGGGTCGTTATCTCAATGACCCTGCAGAAGTCTGGGCAGCCACAAAAGCTTTCTCACACAGCCAAACTGTCCTGGGAGAATCTGCTTTGCTCTTGAGCTGTAATGCCAAACAAATGCTTTTCATTAAGGATCTGCATGATACAGGATCCGTCTAAGAAGAGGACTGGGCCTTTGAAATGTAAACAAAGTGGCTCCTCAAGGTAACATCCTCTGCCTTTAATTGAATCTGCCTTGAAAACAGCACTTGGCAGAAGAAAACAAACTTTTACTGGCACACTGCTGCACCCCTCCAGCTTCTACCTGACCACATAGCTATCAGGGGAGCTTGTAAGAAAATGGATGCTTTTTATTAAGTGCTATGAATGGTTTTTTCTAAGCCTTATTCTGCTGTCACAAGGTTTGACTCAGCTGAGAGGTGCCAAGGAGCGAGCAGGAAGGTCTGAAGAGCAGCAGCTCTGTCTGAACATCCGTCCTGGCCTCTGCAGCCCCACCTGCCCAGTGCTGGCTGAGCACGTCCTGGACCTTGCAGCTCATGCACGAGCACCAAGCCCAAGCTCTGGGTCATTCTGACTTCTCAGCCCACGCCTGTCCCTCCAGTTCAGCCCTGGGGTTGTTCCAGAGAGGAAGACATAGCAGGGCTGAGGGGATTTTTCTGCTCTGTCACCCTCTGAGCCTTGACTATCAACAGGTCTTCAGTCCCTGATAGAGGAATAGATATTTATGGGGATTTTTCTGTCCAATCACAGCTTTACAGGTCTAAAAATAACCAAGCCCAAGTACTTGTACAAAATTATTTTACAAGATTCCGTCTGTACCGTATGACAAAAAAGTACAGATGTTAAAGGTAGGATGAATTCAATTCTTTTTGCTCTAGAGACCAAAAGTTTAGTCTCATCAGCTGAAGTTTTCTCTTTTGTGGGGATTTTTATTCAGTGTGCAGTAAATGCTCCAAGCCTTGGAGAAGAATGTGTTTTGACTAATTTCAGTTTTATGGGTGTCAGTTAAGAATACCATGTGTGTCTCGATGTCAGAAGCTGCTTCTTTGTACTTTGTGGCCTCATGGTTCACATCTTGTCAGAGCAGGGGTGGCTTTGTCAGTCTGAGCTATGTCTAATGTTTACTGGAGATTTTACACCTGGACCATGAAAGCTCCCTAACAAACAGGGGCTGATTTCAAGCACAACATCCTCAGAATGTCTGTTTGATTCTTAGGCTCCTGTATAAGCAGCAGAAGGGCACATGCCAAACCTGACAATGAATTCAAAAAACCATCTAGAGCTAAACCCCAGTCTCATACATGTAATGGGAAGGGATTTTCCCAGCATTTTCTTTCTGCTTACTGCCATGGTTTACATCCTATTATGGATGGGAATGTGCTTTCCCTTTCCTTTAAGTATGCAAAGTCTTGGTAGCAATTTTCTACTTTTTGGTAGCTTTGTACTGAGCCCAAGAGCTTTCCTGAACAGACTGGGAACAGTTTGGGAAATGTGATTTTCAGCTGAACGCTAAACTGGGGCTCCCTTGGATCATTGCTGATGTTCTGGGGGCATCTGTCTTTGGCTGGGAATTCAAAGAGTGAAAGCCCCCAGAAAACAGAAGGTTCTTAGAGGAAGGAAAGAGAAAATGCCTGAACATTCACAGCACTGTGGGAAGCACTGCCCAGGAATCTCTGCCTCGCTGGGGAGCAGGAGCAGGCAGAAGCTGGACTCTGCTGAGAGCTGCTGTGTCTGTGAGGGGAGCCTGAAGTGGGGCAGGTCCTCACTGCTCTGCCTGAGCAGCCTGGAGTGAGCTGGGACTGATCATCCTGCTCCCTGCTCTGCTTGCCCTGCCTTGGTGCCCCTGCCCTGGGCAGGAGGGCAGCCCAGGAGGGTTTGCACTGCACGTGTGGGCTCAGCACCCTCAGGCTGGTACCTGGCATGCTGTGCCACAGCCAACACAGCCACAGGGAAGGCTCAAGGGCAGACGTTGGTGTGGTGTTCCTGGAAGTGCTCTGTGGAACCCCAGTTCTGAACCAGAATACCTCCATGGTGTGCTCTGTGCCTGCAGTGGGGGAAGGGGAGGATCAAAGGAGATGATGATCAAGGATCTTATTTCTCTGCCTTATCTAGTTCTTGTTGCTACATAAATAATGCAAATATAAGTGCAGTCACAGGGATCCCAGTCTTCCCTCAGCTATGAATATATTCTAATAGATTTAGTCAATTGTAACAAAGATACAAATATGACAGAAGTCTTTCTTCATTACAGCAGAGCTTCTACAACAATTAAACAGCTCCAGTAAACCCAAATTCTTCTCTGAAAGGTTTATTGTGTGAACACTATGCTTTGTACTGTTCTGGGACCTGAATTAAAACCATCCGTGGGGCAGTGGCATTTCTGGACAGGAATGGGAAGGTGGGCAGCTTGAAAAGAAAGAACAAAGTCCTGGTTCCAGTGGCTTTAATTTGTTAAAGGTCTTGTTAGGGCTATAAAACTTTACCAGGTACTGTAGTTGCTTAGTTTAAGGAGGGAGGTCTGGTCTGGCCATTCATACCAAGAGGTTGTTTCAATTCCCAGCCTTGATGTTTATAGGCTGTCGTGTATTGAGCTAGTCCTGGGCCGTGAGTTTATTGAATATTTTGAGAGTTTGAGGTTGCCTTTCCTTTCTGCTTGGATTTCAGTAACTACTGGAACCTGAACCAGTTCAATTGAATCCGTAGCAGCATTTTGTATATTCCTTTGGAAGAGAGAAAAGGTTTTGTTTTCTTTTTCTACCATGTAATAATTCAAAAGAACAAAGCAGTCAGGAAGCACAGCATTTTTTCCCTTCTTCTAAGCACCATCTCCTTCTAATAACATGCTTAATATCTCCAGCATTCATCAAAGGATTATTTAAAAGAAACAGAGCCTGTAGGTGTGATACTAATTACATATGTGAAGATGGATGTTGTGCCAGGGCCAAGTGTCTGGATTACTGGTGATGAATGGGAGAGGGCAAGGCAAAGCCAAGGCCAGGCCAGGAAAACTCTTCTGCACCTCAACTTGCTCTTTGGCAATTGCACTCCCAGAGTTCACAAACAGCCTTTTGTCACACTCTGAACTGGGCATGCAGAGGCTCTGAGCTGTGGGCAGCTCAAGGAAATGGAGAGACCCTCACTTCAGCAGGCTTTGGGCAAAGCCCACAGGCGCAGACTGAGTCAGATCTCATAAAAATACAACATTTGCACAAGGACGTGCTGAAAAACAGCCTGACAGGGCTAGTTGCTCAGCAATTGTCCTTTTTGGGGGTAAATGTCACTGTTAAATGTCTCAGAAAGAGCCCTGTCCCTAGAGCCATGGCCACAGCTGTAGTGCTCTGAGCCAGTCCTGCCTGCTGGAGCAGGGCTGTGCTCCAGCTCCTCACAGCTCCCTGGATGAGGAGACCTTATCTCTGCAGTGAGTGCACAATACAGCAGTGCACTCAGCCAGAGTTAGCCTCGGGTTTCACCCAGGATTACTGTGAAACCAGAAGATAACTTGCAACCAGAGGATGAACCCTGCAAGCTCCAAGGTGTTCCTCATCCCGAGGAAAAAAAGCCAACAAACTTTTTGAGTTTTCCAGGAACTCTTATAAGTTTTGAAATCAGTTCACAGGCAATTAGAGCAAACAGAAAGATAAATCTCAGAAAGCTAATGAGAAAAAAAAATGCAACTTCAGAGAAGTTCATACGTGGCCTTTGGAATGCTTTCCTAAATTCATGCCTTCTGCAACTGCTCTGGCTTCAGTGAACTTACAGAAAAAGTAAGTTTGAGCCATTGCTTAGTACATCTTGTAGTGGCATCTTAAGCTGCCACTCTGGTTCTCTTATCACCTGTGTGTAAGGAATCTGACAGTCTGTGTTTAAAGTATTATTAATAAGACTTTTAAATTACACTTGTGCTTGAATGAACTAAATGCTCCCACATGACAAATTGATATGAATGGTTTTAATAAACAGAAAATGAGAAGTAGGCTCATCTGTCCCTGGGGGCTTAGCTGGCTCCATTCATTCTTCTTATTAAATCTTGTCTGTAGGGCCCTGTTGTCTGCACTGATTGATTACCTGGCTCACCCATAAACCTGGGGCCCTCCTGTGCTCCCCTTTCTCAGGGCAGGGGGATCCCAGGCTCAAAGGATCTCCAGCAACTAAACCCATTAACAGAGACTCCACGGACCAAAATTTTCCCTGGCCACACAGAACTGTTTCTCAAGGGAGACTGGACAGCAGCAGATGAGTCAGAACTCTCACAGCTTAGACCATATTCTGTCAGGACAAAATGCTTCCAGCTCATTCATTTGGCAAGAGATTAGAAGCAAAACAAAATTAAGTCCACGCTTCTTTTATTTCCCTCTTAAAGAAGCCCAAATAACCAAAGACTGAAATGCAATAGTAATAAAAACAAACTGAGCTATAGAAACAAGAGCAATTATTCCTCTTTCCCCTGTTACAGATATCCCCCACTACTTAATAGCAGGCTTTTGTTTGGAATGAATGCTATAAAGTGTATGACCTATGTCAGCAAACATTCATCATAAGAGGGAAGAAGGGATGTGTCTGTCCTCTGCTTTACCTTTGACAGAGCATTTTATAAACATTTGTTCTAGAATGGAAAGAGATTCTGCAGGAGTACCTGGGGCAAGTAGAAATGGGGAGGTGATGGTAACTGTATTATTTCACTGTTTTGAAATTGTAGAGTAAAACTGAAATTAAGTAACCAATCTGATGGTAAATCTGTATTTACTCCAATAACATAAACTATCATCTAATTGAATTTCAAGTTGAATTTTTAATAATTCCAAAGCCAAGGACAGTGAGAACATTAAAAGCAAATTCTAGAGTCCATAACTGAACAAAATCAGGATTGCTGGAGCAACTTCCCATTTATGTCATGGCCTTTGAATGGCTGCTTTTTAATATATTCTGTCTTACAGACAGAATTTAAGAGGGACCCTTTTTCTTATGGTGAAATTCTCCACTGTGCAACACTTTGGCATTACTGAAAAAGCTTAAGGGGTGCCAGGCCTCGCTCAGGCCCCTACAGAGAGAAGATGTGAATTTACAGCAGGGGAGTGATGCCTGACCTGCAGTAGACAATCCTGGATAATGAATTGCATGCCTTGGGTTCTCCTGTCACATCAGGATGGATGCACATCTGTCACTGCAGCAGAGGGTGAGCTGTCCCACCCAGCTGAACGAGCCAATGCTGATTCCACAGCAGGGAGGGACACCTCCCTCAGGTATTGATCTAAATATTGATCCCATCAGTGACTGATGGTGACCATGGAAACAATTTTGATTCCTTAAATCTTATCCATAGATTAGGGCAGAGACACCACTTTTCCTGCAGGTTATCAGAGAAGACCATCTCTCCTAACGCAGGCATCACAGACAGAGATGCTTGTGTGTGTCTCAGAGAGCTCCTCTGTGGCTGCATGCCCTGCTCTTCTGGGCTGTCCCTCACCCTTGAGCTGTGCTGGCACTGTAGCCTCCAGAGCTGCATTTGAACATCACCTCCCCAGCTGCAAAGTGCTGACTCTGTGTAAGGCAGCAAGAGATCTGATGGTGACTTCCATGGCAGCAGACCTGGCCTTTTCTGCCCGAAAGCCATCCCAGCTCCTCAGAAGGCTCCTGCTCGTGGGGCTTGCAGGGCTTGGTTCACACTTCCCTTGGGTCTGCTCCTTTATTGTGCTTGGACAGAGAAAATGTCAAATGCCATGAAGTCAGAGATTTAGTATTTTACACTTTAACATTCTCATTATATATGGGAACACTTCATGAAGCAAGAGGCAGAAAGCAAGAGTATCAGGCAGACTGAAAATAAGTAGCTTGAAATAATAATCGTGGGGAGGGAGTGCTTTGATATTTGGGTGGTAGTTTGCCAATCAGTGCAATGGAATGTTACAATGGAAAAGATGACAACATCAAGATTGTTGTCACAATGTCTGATTGTTATTTGTGCGTAATTGAAGGAGTAACCTAATCTTCTGTGCTAACACACATCAAAAAAAAGGAATTGGTATTGCCAAAGAGGGCAGTTTTATAATTTCCAGACTGTCCTCACAGTACAATTTTTTGCCATTAATTCTGTGTATAAAGTACAGGTTCAATCCAGCTCATTTGCCTTCTCTACAGGACCTTTCTCCACCAGCCTTCTGTATATCCACTGGTTTCATGTTCTCTCTCTGTGCATCACCAGGAGGTGACAGATGCCATGTGACACGATTTACTACACCCTTGCAAAGAGATGTAGTTCAGTTAACACTTGGTGAGATAAATGAAACTGCACTTTCAGAGCTATGTCTGTGCAAAGGAGTGACCAACTATTTTCAAAACATTGTCCTGCCCTTTTAAAATTATATTTACCAGTCCAAAGCTGCAAACCACTTTAATAAGCACGACATAATCAATCCCAGACTAGCAAGAACTTCAAGTATCTACAAGTAGCTCACCCTTACCAAAAGACCCTGTAGGCATTTCACTGCCTGACACATGTGCACATAGGTATTTATTTATAAAACACACATGGCTGTACATATGTTACAGGCCTCGATGTTACAGTGTTTAGGTAAACAGTTAATTCAGTTAGCCTTTCTGCTGTTGATGTATAAACAAATCTGCATCCAAGAGCAGGCCTTCCATGGACAAGGGCTGAGCAGCTCACTTGGGGAGTTACAAAAGAGCTGCAGAGGACTGGCCTTGGGTTTGAAGGGCTGAGCAGCTCACTGGTGGAGTAAAACAGAGCTGCAGAGGACTGGCCTTGGGTTTGAAGGGCTGAGCAGCTCACTTGGGGAGTTAAAAAAGAGCTGCAGAGGGCAGACCGTGGGTTTGCAGGGATGTGCAGTGTGTGTGCTCAGACAGGGGCATGCTGCTGTGTCCAAAGAGAGCACCTGTACAGGTGTGACACACTGCTCTGGGCAGCCACTCGGGCGCCTTTCAGAGCAGCAGCAGCAGCATTGCTGTGCCCCGTGGGTGCTGAGGCTGTGCAAGCAGCGCCAGGGCATTGCCCAGGGCACTGCAGGAGCCCGGAGAGCTGAGCGAGGGCACAGCCTGGCACAGCAGGGCACAGCTGGGCACAGCCAGGCACAGCCTGGCCCAGCTAACACAGCCTGGCATAACTGGGCACAGCCTAACACAGCCTGGCACAGCAGGGCACAGCTGGGCACAGCCTGGCCCAGCCTAACACAGGCTGGCACAGCCTGGCATAAGTGGGCACAGCCTAACCCAGCCTGGCCCAGCCGGGCTGGGCCCAGGAGCGCTGGGCAGACAGAGGCTCCCCCAGGCTGGCAGGTACCCACGGAGCCTGTAAGGAAGAACCTTCCCCTGGCTCCTGAGCAGGGAGTTGTGACAGCAGGCTGGCACACCCACCGGGAACAAAGCTGCAGCAGGCCTGTCAGCTGCCCCGGGCCATCCCAGGAGAATGAAGGATTCAAAGGTGTGCTGGGGATGATTCATACACCTGAGGCTTAGACCAGGTGCTCTGCAATTAACTGCATTAACCTGCAGCTGGAGAGAGTTCAGAGCCAAGGTTAGCTATTCTCACTTCAATTGGTTTGAAATCTGTACTGGGGATTATATTCAGTTATTTATATGGCTGGGGGTTTTTTGTTTGTTTTTTTGGCTTCTTTTTCTGTCTGGTTCTGCTGAGAGGATAAAAAAAAGGGTGTGCTGTCTGTATGTTGAGGTCTAATAATATTTAATGCAGAGTATACAGCAATTCTCCTTCTAAACTTAGAGGGAGGAATCACAAAATGACATTTAAAGTTAGGATGACATTTATTTGGAATATCCACTGACTTGGGGTAGGTGGAGGGAGAGAGATGGCTTTGAAAAGCAGAATGCTTACAGGGATAACCCTTTTTCAGTTTTACAGAACATGGCAGGGCTTAAAAAATGTGCCTGCCTTAGCACATGGACAGACTACATGATCTCTTTTGAAATCTGCACAGGATCTTTTTACCCGCTGGGTTTAATTTCAGAATCCAGTAGAGTCATTAAAGAAAATAAAATTATGTTTGTTCTTTCATCTGGAGCACAGAGCAGTATCAATTTTTCATTCCCTCCTCCTCTGCATTCCCACTTTCAAAAAAAAAAAAAAGATGTATAGATGGAGGAATTCACCCTATAGCTCCCCTAAAATTTCTGGTCTCCAACAGCTGCTTTGAATTGATTTTGTATACATGGTTGCCTAATGTGTGCAGCATGTAACAGCGTTCCTGTGCTCTTGAAAAGGAGATTGCCAAACTCAAATCTATGTGTGCTGAACTGGCAGTGAATCCAGGAAGGGCTGGCAGTACCTTCCCAAATGTCTGAGCTTTCTGATCACTCTCTTGTGGAGTAATGGGGCATTCCAACACAGCACTTCTGTTCACCTTCATCAGGCAGAATATTTTTCATTTTCATTATTCTTCATTTAAAGACAGGGAAAACACAGAGTTAGACAAGGGGCTGGAGGACACAGAGACATTTCCAACACTAATATCTCATTATACTTTACCGTGCTGTTGGCTGTGCATTCCCTCTCTGGTACAAGCATTTCAGACTGAGCAGGTCTTTCCTCCCACTGTGTTTTAATCACTTCCATATAATAAGAAGTTAAACAGGAGAAAAGACCTCAGAACATCTAAGACTGATATAGATGTAACACTTCCTCCCCATATTTCCTACTGGTGTAACTGCACTGTACAGGAAAGTTTTCTGTGCCTCCTCTGTCCCATGCTGGCAGTTTGTGGGTTTGAGCCAGATGGATTCTCTGCCAAATGCTTTAACATTTCTATCCAACTCCTGCTCTGTACAGCCTGGCCATGGTCTGTATGGTGAGGGTAAAAGAAGAGATGGTATTTGGTGGCACTGGGATGGCTGTAGGCTCTGGGTGAGTGTGGGGCTCAAACAGCCAACAGCCCCTCTGGCCCAAACTCAGCCTGAGCGGTCTCCCTTGTCCTGCAGCCTGGCATTGAAATTACAGTGCTGCCACCAGCTACAATTCAGTTTTAGTGGCATCAGGCGAGGGAAAGACTGGGCTAGAAACACACCAGGCCCTTTTGGATAGAATCAACTCTTACATGAGACCTTTGTGCTGATTTGGAGAAATGTGACGTGGCCGCCTTCGCTGCTGGCTCAGTCCCTCCTGTGCCTCTCGCATGCAAGGCACAAAGAGCATCTCTTTCTCCTGATCTGGAAATAATAAATAGCATTCCAAACTATGGCATTTCAATTTCTCACTCCTCATGCTCTCTTCAGAGAATGTGTGATTGCCATCACACTCTTCAAATTCAAATGCCAGATGGAGAATGTGCAAGGGCAACTTACAGCCGTGATTAAACCTGTATCAGCAATTCCTGCTACCTGAGAATGTAAAAAGGATCAGCAGGTCAGGCCAGAAGCCCTTCCAGCAGGATATCCTGTCTCTGCCAGTGCCCTCTAGCAGAGGGGTAGAACATAAAGCTGGGGTGGGATTGGTGCTTCCTCCATATATCATAGTAAATAATGGGGGAACAACATATTCCTGTGGGGAATATCATATACAGATGGGGATCCTTCAAGTGCTGAATTTTGGTTCAGATCTGAACTGTGTCAAGGATTCTTAAAAGTTAAAATTGGTACTGGTATTAATCCATCACAATTACCCCAAGACAGCAGTATAAGTTAGAGTGAGAAGACATGAAGGTTCACATAGACAGGTCTGGAATTTCAGCTTGTGTTCCAAATCATCTTAAACCCATTGGTTGTGCTTGATGGTCTTAGAGGCCTTTGGCAACCTTACTGATCCATGATTCTAGGATTCTAACAGATGCAGGGTCACCACTGTGTCAGCTTTCCTGCATGACATTTGGAGTTACTGATAAAACTAAAATTGCTCTCTTCATTCTGGGACAAGCCCACAGCCATGACTGAGTGAGGCACTGTAAAAGTGTAAGGAGTCTTGTGAAGTGAAAAGAGCACAGCAATACCAGCAAAGCCATGAATGGGTGTGGAAGGATTAAGGGCACTGACACATCTGCTGCATCCCAAGTTATGCTGCTGAACAGCTGATGAAACACAACAGGAGCTCCTCACCAGGTCTATGCTCCAGACCCTTCTCTGGCCAGGCTCCAGCCCCTCAGAGCCTCTCCTGTCCTGAGGAGCCCCAAAGTGAGCCCAGGCTGGAGGTGTGGGACAGTCCCTGCCCACAGCCATCAGGAGGAGAGACTCTCCTGTGGCAGAGTGCTTCATTTCTTCCTCCATCAGAGACAGGAATGGGCAGGGAGCATTGCTGCTCTCCCTCTGCACCTCCAGGGGGGACACAGGCACCATGGGCTATGGACAGGAGTGCCCAGGAGAGGAGCAATGCAGAGCCCTGAGGCCCAGGGACAGCTGGCCCAGAGTCTGGTGCTCCTGGAGATGGCTGGCTGCTTGAATTGGTACTTGTGTGCAAGGGGCAGCTGCAGACTCAGACCTGCGTGACACAGGGCTTAAAAGGCTGGTTTTACCTTGGAGAGGAGTGGAGGAGTTATGGATGGAAATAAGGGAGGAAATGACAACAAGAGAACTAATTAATCCTTGCTATCATCTGCAGTTTTTGCTGTTTATGCCTTTACAGGCCTAGATTAGGCTGCAAGATATGCAAACAGTGAGTGCAGAAAGACTGGTGAATGAAGGTTATCAAATGGTGTTTATAAGAAAAGAAAATCTGTATACTCTGAATTGCTGTATACTCTGCATTTTCTTTTTCTACTGAGCTGTTCTTATTTTTAGTGTCTGTGGAACTTTCTGCTGCGACCCGTGCTTTAAAATTATAATATTCCTGCAATATTAGAGTAGAAGTGAAAAGGATATTCTCCTGCCTTTATTTAATTTTAGCATTATCAGGTTTATTTCTGATCAGGAATTTTCTTTTTTTTTCTGCTTTGGCTTTAGTTTTGTTCGTTGTTTTTGTTCCTAAGAGCAGAAAAATACTGTATCTTTAAATTAGGAGTAGCTGAATAATGAATCTTGGGCAGTGAAAAGGCTAATGTGCTGTGGAAGAGAAGGAGTTTAATCTAATTTAGTTGGAGGGTGTCTGTCTGTGGTGTTGTTTTCTGGACTGTGGGAATAGAGGAGGGAAGCTGCCCCAGTGAATGGTTCCTCCTGAGCCAGAAGCAGTGGGGAGTCCCTTAGATGCCACTGATCCGAAGCCAGGCCATGAAAAGGGGATTAAAGAAATGTTCTGATTTGCAATTCACACTAATGCACCCTGTCGAACCTTTGGTAATATTTCAAACCACATTTCAAGGGAAGTGCCCTTAAAATAGCCAGCTAAATTGTATTAGAGCAATGCCATACAACCCACTCATCCATTTATGATTTGTTTTTGTTTTTAATTCTTTTAACTCGTGGTGGTGGTGGCTTTCTAAGGCAATTAAAACTTTTGTGCATTGTGCAGATTCGCACTTGCATGGGAATATTCCTCAGTGTGCCTGACCTGTCAGGCAGACATGTTTACTTAAATTTTGGAGGAAAACTGCTACAAAGATTCTGTAGCTAGGAAAAAATAAACCCATTTGGTTTAGAAAATAAACATTTCTCTGCACGCCATTTAATTTTATTAATATCAGTGAGAAATGCAGGCTTGTACATTGCTAGAATAGCTATCAGCTTTCTTTTCGTGTGTGTGATCCTTTTCTTTCACAGTTGTTATCTGTATGGCTAACATTTTTTAAAATATATGTTTTAATACCTGTGGTTTTAATATCTAAATAGAACTCATTACTGGAATAAAACGTGTGAGTTAAAAAGTGAACAAATGTGTAAAAATATAGATGACACTAGCATTATTGAATAGGATTAACATTGAAGTGAGCTCTCTTTTTTATATGTCATAAAATGGCTGGCCAGAAATATTAAACTTGAAAATCAGTTATAGCTACAGACTTCTTAAATATAGGATTGTCAATATCAGTGCACGTTCTGTCATGGCCCACCATTGTTCCTCGTAAGTGATTTAGACTATTTCACTAAAAATCTTTAATGTACTAATTAACTCTTCAACTCCCTGAGCTGCTCACTTCATTTCTCTTTACTGCTGAAGGGTCAGAACATTTTCTCTCAAATGGATTATTTGGGTCTTCTTTAATCCCATTTCAGAAAACCTTGCCTGGCTCTGTAATTTCCAATGGCTCTAACATGGATTGAATGGATGCAACTTTGATTTTCACCAGCAGCCATATCAAAGTGTTTTATTCCACTGCCACTGTAATAGATTATCCAGCATGAAACTTTGCCATTGCAGGGACCAGGGCTGCTGGGATTTTTCTCCTGGCTCGTTTATGGTTTGCTTTACCTACAAAATATTTAGCTATGGTTTGAATTATCGCATGCCTTATTAAATATTCAAGTTTTTAAATCTTTTCCTTACGGGACAGAAGAAGAGCTGGACTTCAAGATAGAGATTATTCCTCTGCACATTTTTGGGAGGTGGGGAGATGGATAGCTAGAGGGAGAAATGCATCCTTCCTGTGAGTTGGCACATTATTTGAAATCATGTTTAATTATAAAGTTTCATTAAAAATCTTTTGCTTAAAATTTTAGAAGCCTAATAAGATTTCCATTAATTTAAACATATCACTATTCCCACAACGGCCCAAATGCTTTCTTTTTCCTCTTTCATCCATGGTTAAATATGTAAATAAAATGTCTAAAGTCATTCTTCAAAGAAGACAAAAGAAAAAAGAGCTGAGGGAAAAGACAGCCATAAAATTCCTCCCAATTCTCCATAACATTTGCCAGAGGGGGGCCAACTCCTAGCCAGGGCCTAGCAGCAGGGGTGCCTGGCTGCTCCATAGAATCACACATCTCAAATCCCACACACAGGAGAAAAAAATAAAATAAAATATCTTTTCAGCTGGAGCCTTCAAAAGGTTCTTTTCATTTATTAGTTACAGAGGTATCTTCCAGTTGCTGATTTCTCAGCGCTCTCATTTTTCTCTAATAATGTTCTGTTTGTTACTCTCACTGACTCAGGCTCGTTGAATGGCTGATACGTGTAGATAGTCCTTAAAAATATAGAAAGTGAAATAAATGATCTAAAGCAGGATGCACTGGCTAAAGGAATGGCTAGGAAAACAAGGCTGAGTTAAATTGGCACATGAAAGATCAATTAGGAGAGACACAACTACAAAGGTTGGAGGTTCCCCCCCTTCTTTTTTCTCACTTTCATTTGTGTTTCTTTTCTGCCTCTTAGGAGAAAAAGGTGGCTATCAGTGTTACAGAAGAAAAAGGCCATGTTTTATATCACATATTTTTTTCTAGATTACTTTAATGTCAGTGCTGATAGAACATGCTCTACAAAAATACTTGTTGGGGAAAAAAAAAAAAGAAAAACAAGCTCCCAAACAATCCAGTTGGATAAAACAAACATTGAATATGTGCCTGTTATGCATTATTTAAATTCTACTTTTTAATTATTATTTAAATTCTACTTTTTAAAGCAGAATTTACTTGTCCCTTGAAAAAGCTTTCCCCACACTTCTCTGCTACCCCCAGCTGAGCCCTCTAGAAGAGGAATCAGGATGAATACAAATACTAAGAAAACAGGCTTAGATTAATGAAGAATGGAAATGCCCCAGCACACCCTCTCTCTCTCACACACACAGACACACTAAAATAAATAAAGCTCTTTTTCTGCTCATAACACTGCCTGCTTTTGAAGCATTCCCCGAGGGATCTGAAAGTGTCCGCGGCAAGGTCGGTCCCTAAGACCGGTACTTTAGAAATCTAATCTCCTCGGTGCCCCGAAAAGCCACAGAAAGGACCTCGCTTTTCAAGGCACATTTTTATCATGGCTTTTACTCCTTGGCAAGAGCTGGCCACATCTTCAGGGCTTTCAGAGACAAACATTAGCCCTGGTTTGTTGTCCCTGCTTGGATCCATTTCACCCTTATCACAAGTGAGGAAGCCAACGGTTTCCTTTCTAGAGCTGGTGGGGTATTAACTCTGACCCTGCGGGATTTGGAGTTTCCAGGAGAATCCGTGTTCTTTTCGATAAGAAACAGGCACTAATGGAGAGGAGCCCGGTTTGTGTGGGTGAGCATGAATGAAATGAAAGAGAGATTTTCCTTCTTCATTAATATGTTCGCTAAAACCGAGCTCAAAGGGGGGTGGGGGGGCGGGGGAAGGGGGAGCCGAGCAGAGCTAATCTTTGACTTCTGCTCACTGTGCTCCTTTCCGTCTGTAAAACTGCGAGCTGGAGTTTGGCTGGGGATTTAACTTCCTCCTTCTCTAGCTCGGAGAGACCAATAAGCAAAATAAATCTCAAAGCTTAACTTTAAAAGTAAACACAACTCACTTTAGAACGATTCCCGTCTCCAAAAATCTTTAAGTATCTTTTCTATAGTGGATGAAGTAACTTCCCCAAGGGTATGTCTGCTGTCCTCTTAGCATTTCTTATTTAAGGAAGGGGGGGGAAAAAAAGCAAGCTACTTTTCGAGTGATGCCATACTGTGATTAAAACCATAATCAGGTACTTTTCCTGCAATCCTGCCTGTCCTGTTCATTTAGAAATTCGAGACAAAGCACGACATTTGAAAAAAGCTGAGACTCCAGGCTGAAAGCAACCATATTTTATGACCCTGGCAGCGAAGAGTTTATAGCAGTCGCCATAAAATGCATCCTCCTCCCCACATCCTCCCTGCTAAGGCTTTGCCCCCCCTCCAATAAAGGCAGTCAAGGAGGCACCACCTTCAACCCTCTTATTAGGAGACACGAAGTCTGAAGCCTTCGCTCTCCCTGGCTTCCTACCTGAGCGAGGGAGGGCAGGCTGACGCCTTCTACAGAAAAGATCTTGTTAAACTTTCAACAGGGGGCAACGGGAGGGAAAGCAGAAAGGAAGGAAAGAGAGAAGGAGAGAGAAAAAAATGGGGCTTTTTCTAATCTGAGCCGATCAAGGAGAACCTGTAGGGGTCCTTAAGGAGGTTTCAAGGCGTTCCGAGTGATTGGAAAGTAATCACCGTGTCTGCTTCACCTTTCTCATGCAAAGTGGATGTCGTATGCGAGGCGGATCCTGCACAGGTTTTTTTTTCTTCTTCTTGGGTTTAGCTTTTTTTTTTTTTTTTTTTTTTACTTTATTTTATCCTCTGATTCAGCCGCCCCCAAAAGCCCCAGCTGCTGCGGCCCCAGGAGCTGGCGAGGCGGGGGAGCGGAGCCGGCACAGACACCACGCACACTCCAGCCCCGCTCGGCACGGCGCGGCGGAGCCGACCTATTGCAAACCCGGACCAGAGGGCGGCGAGGAGGGGGGGATTTCTCAGGGCCCCCTCTTCAATGGCTTAGATATTTCCTACCCCTCCTCCTCCTTTATTCCGCACTCGGATAAACCAATCTCCACCTCCCGGCAAGAAAGTGAGGAGCCGCGACCCGTCGGAGGAGCGGAGAATCCCCGGAGCCAGCCGCGGAGCAAAGCCGCCCGGGACATGTGCGAGGGGACGCGGTGATCGCCCGGCTGCGCCCGCCCCGAACTCCGCGCACATCGCTCCGGGCCGCAGGAAGGAGCGCAGCCAAGGGAGGTGGGCAGGCGGATCGCCAAAGTGGAAGCCCGGGGAGCAGAAAGTTGCCGGGCTGCCCGCAGTAAGTTGGGCGCTTCTGCGGAGCGGGGGCGCTTTCCCTTCCGCCGGCCGCCGCCCGGGCGCTCCCCGCGGGCCCGCCGCGGCCCGGGCGATGCTGCCCCGCTCCGCCGGCGCCGCGGCCCCGCCGCGCTCGGGGGCGATGCTGCGGCGGGCAGGGCCCGGCCGGCCGCTGCTCTGAGCCCCGCGGCCCCCGCCCCGCGCTCCGGCCGCAGCGCAGCCGCCACAATGGGGCCGGCGGCCGGCAGCACCGCGCTGCTGCTCTGCTGGCTCAGCGGCTGCTGCGCGGCCATCAGCTCCATGGACATCGACCGGCCCGGCGACGGCCGCTGCCAGCCCATAGAGATCCCCATGTGCAAGGATATCGGCTACAACATGACGAGGATGCCGAACCTGATGGGGCACGAGAACCAAAGGGAAGCTGCCATTCAGCTGCACGAGTTTGCCCCCTTGGTGGAGTACGGGTGCCACAGCCATCTGAAATTCTTCCTGTGCTCCCTCTACGCCCCGATGTGCACGGAGCAGGTTTCCACTCCGATCCCGGCCTGCAGGGTGATGTGCGAGCAGGCGAGGCTGAAGTGCTCCCCGATCATGGAGCAGTTCAATTTTAAGTGGCCGGACTCCTTGGACTGCAGCAAACTGCCCAAAAAGAACGACCCCAATTACCTGTGCATGGAAGCCCCCAACAACGGGTCGGATGAGCCGCCCAGGGGCTCCAGCATGCTGCCACCCATGTTTCGTCCCCAGCGGCCCAGCAGCGGCCACGATCTGCAGCAGCACAAGGACAGCCTGAGCAGAGCGTCCTGTGAAAATCCCGGCAAGTTCCACCATGTGGAAAAGAGCGCTTCCTGCGCGCCGCTCTGCACGCCAGGGGTTGATGTTTACTGGAGCAGGGATGACAAACAGTTTGCTGTCATTTGGATTGCCATCTGGTCCATTCTGTGCTTCTTCTCCAGCGCTTTCACTGTGCTCACTTTTCTCATAGATCCTCAGCGTTTCAAGTACCCCGAGAGGCCCATTATCTTCCTGTCCATGTGCTACTGCGTCTACTCGGTGGGGTACATCATCCGCCTCTTCTCGGGTGCTGAAAGCATTGCCTGTGACAGGGACAGCGGCCAGCTCTATGTCATCCAGGAGGGGCTGGAGAGCACGGGCTGCACCATTGTGTTCCTGGTTCTCTACTACTTTGGTATGGCCAGCTCCTTGTGGTGGGTGATCCTGACGCTGACTTGGTTTCTGGCGGCTGGGAAGAAGTGGGGGCACGAGGCAATCGAAGCCAACAGCAGCTACTTCCACCTGGCAGCCTGGGCCATCCCGGCTGTGAAGACCATCATGATCCTGGTGATGAGGAGGGTGGCTGGAGACGAGCTGACAGGGCTGTGCTATGTTGGCAGCATGGATGTGAACGCCTTGACGGGGTTTGTGCTCATTCCTTTGGCTTGTTATCTAATCATTGGCACTTCTTTTATTCTCTCTGGCTTTGTGGCCCTTTTTCATATCAGGAGGGTGATGAAAACAGGTGGAGAAAACACCGACAAGTTGGAGAAGCTTATGGTCAGGATTGGTGTCTTCTCAGTCTTGTACACAGTGCCTGCAACTTGCGTGATAGCTTGCTATTTTTATGAGAGACTGAACATGGATTATTGGAAAATTGTGGCAACTCAACAGAAATGCAAGATGAACAATCAGACTAAAAATTTAGACTGCATGATGAATAACTCTATCCCAGCAGTAGAAATTTTTATGGTCAAAATTTTTATGTTATTAGTTGTGGGCATTACTAGTGGCATGTGGATCTGGACTTCCAAGACTCTTCAATCCTGGCAAAATGTTTGTAGTCGGAGATTAAAGAAGAGAAGTAGGAGAAAACCCGCAAGTGTTATTACGAGTAGTGGGATCTACAAAAAACCTCAGCAGCCACAGAAAACTCACCTTGCAAAATATGAATCGACATTACAACCGCCCACCTGTGTGTGACCAGGTTTTAGAAGAGACTGCATCTCACCTCACAGACTTACAAATGTCCACAGTAGCAGCCAGAAATTAAAAAATGAATGGTGCTTTTTTTGTCAGAACATTTTAATGTCTCAAGGCACAAAAATGTATCATGCTGAATTCAGGACCTGGTGAAAAACTGAAGGTAAATGTACTCATGGAAAGGTTTTATGTGAAAGAAATATTGTGAATTAAAACAGTCTGTTCCGTTACTAATTTGTAGTTAAGAATCACATCCATCCCTCAGATGAAAAAAGAAAAAAAAAACAACATAAAACCAAAACCAAACACAACAACCAACACTTATTTAACTTCTTCATGTAGCTGGGCTGGATTTTCTTCAGCTCTCTGAGTAACGAGGTGTAGCCAAGTTTTAGGGAGCAATGGTTTGATTTTAGAAGTGCCCAAGTGAGCATTGTCTCTGCAGGGACAGGAGGAGGCCTGTCCTGAGCCAGGATGCTCTCTGGGAAAACAAGCTCCGTGCTAACTTGAAAACCCTTCTCAACTCCTCTCAGCCCACTGGGCTTGGAGTGCCTAAAAACAGGCTCGATCTATAATGCTCACCAATATTCTTTCACCAAAAGAGAAACTTCCTGCACCAGACACAAACTTTGTGAATAAGAATAATGTGCAATACATTTTTTTTCTTACCGTGACATGAAAAGAGAAACAAGTATTTTGCTGTACATAAAGACAACAAAAGGAATCTCTTAACAAAAGAACTAAGAGGTCTGGTCCTCAGAAACCCTTTAGTGTTACATTTTGTGGCTTTTTAATGGAAATCAAGCCAATGTTATACACGTTTGGACTGATTTGTGCAAAAATAAAGGGGGGGATCAATTCAAAGAGACCCAAAGGGCTTATTGACTCTTTCTATTGTTAAACAAATTCTCACTATGAATAGATCAAGAAGCACTAGATTCTGCAAAGGGAAGCTTTGTATAGAGTGATGCTCTTTACTGTGCTGGGGGTGCACAGTTCTGTGCTGTATATATTTGTAATATACAATTATTTTTCATGCTCCACTATTTTATTAAAAATAAAATATGTTCTTTAGTTTGATAATTTTGTGTGTTCTAAACTTTCTCTGATGTGCTTTGCAGTTAATAAACTGGTTTCCTGGATCATTTGATAAAAGCACACTTTGAATATAATAATTGTTGTTATGCTTGCCTGCAAGTACAAATAGAGAGAACAGTAATTTACTCGAAAGAAATTGCAAGGTGAAATGAAATAAATGGATTTTGAAGGTGCATATTTCTGTGAGCCTCTGCAATGAGAAAACGGAACGGGCTTTAGTGATGTAAAACGCTGCAGCGAGTAGAGCAGGACCGTGTTTACAAAGCGCTGAGATTACAGCGGTGATCCTCGCTTAACAGCCCTTGAGCATTTGCACAGGCTACGTTCAGCATGTTAAAGATCGCTGCCTCACTTCACCCAGCTGGAACACCGGTCAGTCTCCACCCTTCAGGGAATGTCCCCCTTTCTCACACCGCTGAAAGCATCGCCGTTCGTGGAGGGACTTGGGGGACACCGGGACACACAGATGCAGGATGTGAATGCTGCTTCAGGGAGTTACCTGGTGAAGCTCAAATTGTAAATAACATTTTCAAGAAGTTCCTAATGGAGTCTGGTTTTGTGTGAGGCTGAAGTTTTCCCGGCAGCTTTCCAGGTGGTGGCCAGGCTGGGTGATGTGAGGCAGGGATAGAACCTCCCTTTCTCAGGCTGCTCTAGAGAAGATCCCTTTGTCAGGGGTCTCCTCACACAGAGAAGGGTCTTAATGGGAGAGTGGGGATCCTTGTGGCAGCATCTTGTGGCTGGGAACTTTCCAACAAAAGGTTCTTTAGTAGTGCTTTGGTTTTTCAACTTATCTGTGCAGTGGGACAGATAAACTCTTGCCTTTTTGTACTCTTGAAGTGTTCCCAGCAGCGAGGAGGAACTTGAGTGGCAGAAATGATCTTGCAGCTATTATCAATAATCTTCATGTCTAAAGTGCACATAGATAAAGCAGTTTTGATACAAAATTCATCTTTTGAGGAAGAGAAAAGATCTTTTTTCTCTTTTGTGCCGGTGTGCCACTGTTTGACACAGGGCTTTGAGATGCCCTGGAAGTCAATCCTGTCAGAGGACACTGCTGCAGCCAAAGTAGGACATTGCACTAAACAAATCCACTTGTGAAACCACTGAATTGATGCCTGTGCACCTGTGCATGCTCCAGCTAAACCAATGGCACTAGATCACGAGAAATACAGAGTTTGAAAATCACCTGTGTATTGCAGATTGCTGCGGGAAGCCTTCAGGTGTGTGCCACCTCAGGTGTGTGTCACCCCATGTGTGTGCCACCCCAGGTGTGTGCCACCTCAGGTGTGTGTCACCCCAGGTGTGTGCTACCTCAGGTGTGTGTCACCCCAGGTGTGTGTCACCCCAGGTGTGTGTCACCCCAGGTGTGTGCTACCTCAGGTGTGTGTCACCTCAGGTGTGTGTCACCTCAGGTGTGTGCTACCTCAGGTGTGTGTCACCCCAGGTGTGTGTCACCTCAGGTGTGTGCCACCTCAGGTGTGTGCCACCCCAGGGCACTCAGCCCTGACAGAAGGGCCAGTGCTGGCTGCAGCAGGACAGCTTTGCTCAGGGAATGTCCCAGGCTTTGCAGCCTGCAGCAGTCTCTGCAATAAACACCTCCCTGCTCTGGGGCTAGGGAATATTGTTTGCTTGTGTTGCTGATGATGAGTTCTTAGAGCCTGCTCTCAGGATTCTGGAAGAGAAAAAAGTGCAGATAGATGTTCAGCAGTGGCTGAGCTCCTGCTGCCCTTCTGAGTTTGTTCAGTTGGCAGCTTGGGCCCTTCACTGTCACCAGGGCAGAGCTGCACCTTTTCCCTAGAAAGTGACAAATGAAGCTTGGCTGGAGGCATCCTGTAACAAAGAGATTCTTGCTGGACTGTCCACCAAGTATTCAGATTTGATTTCTGCTTGCAGTTTTCAGGAATGATTTGGGGAGGCTGCTGGTAAGCAAATGAGATTCCTCAAGTACATAATGATGCTGATTCTTTACATCAGGACTAGTGCACTGTAGATCCAGCAGAATGTAATGACTGGCTTGGAGGACATCTTAAGAATTAATTAATTCAGAAATTGTACTTCTTGCTGTCCCATAGCTCTGAACAGTCTTAACAGTTTAATACTGAAGTTGCTACTTAAGGAACTGGAAGCTTATTGCTGTTAAAGGAAAGTGACATACTTATTTTCAAAACAATTTAATACAGTTATTAGTAATTAACAGAGATTTGTATTCTTGTCTCAGAAGGCTGCATATTAGTTAAATGATAATAATACTAAAAGTCATTAAGGTAACATCTCAAAAAATTAAACTTCTTTATTTTTTGCAGTAATTTTATATTTTAGTGAAATCATGTTTGAGTTTTTATTTGTAGAATTTTATAGAATTTTTCTCTACTGCCAAGGCCCAATAGGTATTTGCTTAACTCAGACTTTTAGGAAAAGTGTCTGTGTGGGGTTATTTTAACAATCCAGTCACTCCATGGGAAACTCGTTGAGGAAGAAACGTCCAGTGGCATTTATCAGATAAAAGTTATAAAAGAAATGCATTCTGTTGGTGTGTACATGCACCAAATCAAGAACCAGATGTTTGCCACAGGCTTGTGAGCAGGTAAAAGGAAGGCAGAAAGTTCCTTTTTCTGGCAAAGGGAGCTTGGTAGAACAGTGTGATTTACTGGGGAGAGATTAATGAGGCAAGAGTATGAGATCAGCAGGGGAAAATGGGATTCAGGGCAAAACCCCACAAAATTCTCATTACGATGGTAAAACTCTTGTTTCTCGGTGAAGTGCTGATGCTTCTCAAAACCAGAAAAATAACTGAGCCCAGCAGTTGCAGGTTTAGACCTGACACGTTGGGCCACTCCGAGCCGTGCAGTGCAGGCACCACGGCTGAGAGGATGTGAGGGGCTCAGCCCAGGAATGTTCAGATCCCTTATCAGTTCTGCCCAAGCAGCATTTCATGTGGTGCTATTAGGCAGCCATTATCCACATCTGGCTGTCATCCCGTGGCTGCAGAGAGCAGGAGCAGCCCAGGAACAGCCGTGTCTGACACACACCCTGCTCCCCCAGCCCTGAGCACCCCTGGCTGCCAGGGGATGGCTCTGCAATGGTGGGATATTCCTGCTCAGGTGGGCTTTGATGGCAGGTGGTCTCCAGCAACAGATGGCCTCAAAGGACGAGCTCCAGTGCGTCTCAGTTTAAAACATTTACACATTTCTTAAAAAAAAATGTGAAATGTTATCCTCGTGTAATGTTTTAAAGTATTTCAGACAGAGTAGCCAAGTTATTAACAGTGACAGATGATAAATCAGGGCATCCTTTAAAAGGTGGGTGATGGTGATTATGTGGTCTTGGAGCTTGCTTTGATCAGAAGTGACAGCCCTGTAAGGCCTGTGCCACTCAATCCCCCCTGAAGGGAGATCAGCACCTGTTTGCACTTTGAGGCTCCTCTACCTCCCACTGCCTTCCAGCACTATTTCATCTTTTTTAACACACTTGATGTTGATTAGCTTTAAGCAAAGTCATTATTCATTTACAAAACCCTCCTTGATGGAGCTGGCTCTGAGCTGTGTTTCAGTGGCAGTGTTTGTGCTCTAACAGTTCAGGAGCTATCAGCATCCCCATTACAGAAGCTTTATTTTCAGGGAGCCACAAGTTCCAATCAGTCTGACTGCTAAGATTAACCTGGTTTCCATGTTTTTTGGTCCAGACAATGGTACAAGTTGCCCTTGGGTCTGTTCAGCTCTAGCCTGCTGTATCTTCACACGTTTATCCAGCAGAATCCCAGGATCAGCTCAGTGAAACAAGCAGGTCCTGCTTTGCTAGATCTGATTTCAGCTCAGTAAATACTGCTCCAATAGCTTTAGGTCTTGCTTGGGAAGTGGAATGGAGATTTCCAGAAACAGCACAACAGGGCTTTGATTCACCAGGGGCTGTGCAAATCACAGAATGAGTGCCCATGGTTATTGCAGGGTGTGGGGCAGGATTTGGCATGGGCAGATGTGAATTCCTGGGCAGGCAGCAGGGTGGGATCAGGCAGTGCCAGTGCTCTGAGAACAGATGTGGCTCCTGGGGCCAGCTCTGCCTTTCCTGTGGTGCAAAGTTAAAGCTTTGGGGAGCTGCACATCAAAGGCAGGACGAGGCAACCCTTGTGTGTGTTTGTAGGGCATTGTTTAAAGAGGAATTCCTTCAGTTTGTTGTCACTAGTTTTTTCCTTCCATTCTTCAAGATCTCCTCATAGATCTGCTTCACTGAAGTCAATGGGTGTCCAGCTAAATTCAGTGTATGCTTTGAATCAGCCTTCCTATCTCAGGGAAAGCATGAGCTACAGGAAAAGCCGTTATTTTGGTTTTGTTTATTTCCCACATCAGAGCATCTTTTGAAAATCCTGATGTGACATAAATTCATGACATAGGAAAAAGTATCAGTGAATGAAACAATTTCAGTTATATTTCCAAAATGTGCTGCTGTGTTAGAAGGGACAAAGCCCAGTATGTTGTGAAAGCACCTGTCCTTTCTAAATGAAATTCAGAGATACTGGATGTTGATAATGTTGGAATGAAGGTTTATTTTTGTATTTTGGCCTTTTGAGAAGACCTAGTTCTTGCAAGATGCTAAGTGTTAATAAATCTGCATTCCCTGCTGGCGAGGCAGCTCCCCAGAGACCTCAGCCAGCTCCCATCCTTGCTGCTGCTGTGCCCCTCGCAGGGCTCAGAGCTGCAGCAGCCGGGAGCTGACGAGGAGCTGCAGTGAGCAGTGCCCCTCGTTCCCTCCTCCCCTCCTGCTCAGCACCTCCGTTCCCCTTCCCCTCTCCTCCGGTGCTGAGCAGGCTTTCATCATCTGCATGTGCCTGCTCCCCTTCCCCTCCTCTCCAGTGATGCCTCCTTCAGTCTCTAATCTGCCCACACACAGCTCTCCGTGCCACTGGCCAGGACCTGCCACTGCTTTGAGCTTTTTTTGTTCCACACAAACGAAAAGAGATTTCAAAACTTGTGTTTTATCTTTCTTTTTTGGGTAAAGACTGTGGTAAAAAGCAGAGTTTCAAAGTTCTGGGCTACCAAAGGTGCTGATGAACACAGGAGACTCAAGAAGAGACTGCCAGTTCTGAGCAGGTGCCTTGAACTTGAAAATACTCTTTTGTGGAACACAGGCATTGTTTGCTTCTGTCTTGGGTATTTGTTATTTTATAGTTCTTTATCTGAGACTAATGTCTGTGTGAAATAAAAAACAGGAAAGGGACAAAGAACATTTGACCAGTTGATAAAACAGGGGGAAAACAGCCCCCACCTTTCACTCCAAAGCTCTCAGCCTGAGGAGAGCTTTGTGTGCCCCAGAGCTGGTGAGTGTTCCCAGCTATACCCAGCTGCTGTGACAGGAACATTCCAGCTGCCCTCAGCCTGGCTCCTCATCCCCTGAGCTGCTCCCAGCTCCAGCAGGGCTGCTCTGACACAAGGAGACAGCTTGTGACTCCTTATGGTTCTGTAAACAAATCCCAGCCCTGGCCCGTGGCACCTCAGTAACTGGAGAACATCAGAGCCATGGCATTGGCATCTGGACCTTTGACACTCCTTCAGTTATGCCATTTATCTTCCTTTTGAGATTTTAGTGGTCAAAATATTTTTATATCATATTGACAACATTTTGTCTTGTAAATGGATGTTTAAAGGACAGACT
This sequence comes from Haemorhous mexicanus, assembly GCF_027477595.1. Lineage (NCBI taxonomy): Eukaryota > Metazoa > Chordata > Aves > Passeriformes > Fringillidae > Haemorhous > Haemorhous mexicanus. Next base: position 13,575,295 of record NC_082359.1, read on the forward strand.
TCTATTGGGGTTGAACACCTTTAATTACTGTAGGTGTTGGGGTGGTTTTAATAATGTCATCTTCTCTTCTTTGTACAATTCATGAAAGAACCTTTTTGTTCTTTAGGATCCTGATTCTAACAATGAGATATGACAGTTTCCTTAGACTTCTCATCCTTTTGCAACAATCTTAATGCAGCCTTTTTGTTTCTTCAACAAGCCTTTCTTGTTTGACATAAGACATGTTGATAATATTTTCATAAGTTATTCACTGACAATTAGTAGAGAATAAAAACCAAGGTTCATATCTACATACACTTTTTATTTTGGAGTTAATGGATTCAATTTGAAACCAGGTAAAAATGCTATTTAATCAAGTGTAGGCATGGTGATAACTATAAGGGTACTTTTAAGGACAGAACACAGCACCAAATCAATCTGAATTGTGGGATTTGGAAGATCAATATCACTCTAGATTGCTTTGTGCTTGCAAATCCTTCTAGGTGCTTTCAGCAAGTTCCCTGTTAGCAATTCTGCAGCTGAGTGGCAGCACACTACAGCCCCGTGAGCAGGGTGCAGGAGACCAGTGTGTCTTCATGGCAATTCCAGGCAAGAGGTGCAGCCAGTTTGTGGAGCAGCTCTTGTGCTGAGATTTTAGGGTTTTCATTCCCAGCTCAGGGATTTTTGGGAGCTCTCTGAAACATAGCTTGCTCTTTCCCCTGTCTCTTTTAGATCTCTATGTGAAGACATCCAGAGCTGAGCTCTGCATTCCAGGGCCATGGAACAGACCAGCAGATCTGTGTTCTTGGGTCTCAGCCTGTCACAAGTGAAGAATCGTCCAGCTCATTTCATTAGAAGGGTGTTTCAGCTGTGTTTCAGCTGACTTTCAGCTTAGCTAGTCTGGAGCAGCTCCTGAGATGTGGAAAGCTTGGCTGAAACACACAAATAGGACTTTACAAGTGCAGTGAGTGCCCCCATCACCCACGGACAGTGCAAGCTGTGTGCTCAGCCTTTGGGAGGTGTCTGACTAATCAGAGGCTCTTGGGCTCCAGGGAGCAGTTGTGTGCTGAGACAGGAACATCAAGAGGGCACCAAATTTTATGTTTCTTTTCACACTCTGTAATAGCTCTTCAAGGACCTCCTTTGCATATCTAACAAGGAGAACTGTGGGAAAGAGACTTGTGAATCCTGAGTGCTGTAGGGTTGTCTTTGATAGCAAATTTCACAAGAAAGCAAACACTGACTGAGTGTGTCTGTATGGAGTGAGGCAAAGCTGCAACCTGTGAGCTCCTCCAGAAAAGACAGGAGAAGGAAAACTGAGCACAGGTAGTAAACAGGATAAAGATCCTGAGAACAGAGCCACAGGAGAGGAGGAACTCAAGGGAGCTGGCATTGTTTAAGTCCTGAGGCTAGAGATGCACAAACTCAGCTGCTTATTTTTGCACATCAATCTAATCTGGTGCCCAGGAGTTTGGTTTCCATTGAACTGCTCGGAGCCCCTGCTCTCCTCACAGACACAGAAAGGCATTCAGGGGTTTGATTGCACGCTTCCCTGGTTATCCTGGGGAACTGTGTCAATATTTGGAGTGCAATCTGATTGTCTAGCTCTATGCCCAGGATCTTACACAGTTAGAAGAGTATCACAGTGTGACAACTTTTGATAAACTGAAGTTACCAATGGATGGTTTTTGAAACAAATCACAATGCAGTGGCAAGAGAAGGTTTGAAGAATAATCAAATTCAGAATTCCAGCCATTACTATTTTTGTTAATTAACTTATCTGGGGCAACAGGTTCTTCTGCATATTTCTTTGACAATTGCACCCTTAGAGCCCACAGATCCGGGCGGTGAAGGGGTGTATTGCACAGCCCTTTGATCAGTTTTGAAAACTCCTCAAAGCCCTTCATTTGCAGGATATGATAAAACCAAGTTGAAGGCAGGAGGAGGCACCTCCTTTACTCCTTTTCTGAACTTCCAAATTGGGCTTCACACGGACTGACTCCCAGCAGCAGGGGCGGGTTTAGGTACCAGTGGTGGCAGGGACAGCTTTGGGACAGTCTGGTGGCAGTGACAGTTTGTCTGTGTTTTGGGACCAGTGGGAAGTGATCCTGGAGGCAGAAGCTGTCTCGGTTTGGCAGCCCTGTCAGTGTCCCTGTCCTGCAAGGGATCCCCCTGAGACTGCTGTTCCCCCCTCCGTGTGCTGCTGGGGCTCCTCGGCCGAGCCTTCAGGGCATCCAAGAGCTGCTGTTTGAAATGCAGCCCTGAGCAAACTCAGGGATGCAGGAGACCGATGTTCTGCTCCCCTGTTTGATGTGTTTAACACAACAGACATATCTACCGCTTGGCATTTAAAACAGCAACCAAAACAAACAAGTTGGGCTCGTTTACATAACAAAAAGCTCCTTGGCCTTGCAGGAGGTTCCTTTGAAATGCACGATTGTTTCTGGCACTGAGGGAGAGGACCTGCCTGGTCTGGAGCTCAACCTCTTGTTCCATACACGCACCAAAAGGCGACTTTTCAGCAAATGAGAATTCTTCCTTCCACAACGTTTAAACAACCAGACCGAAACCAAACCCGAAGCTGCAGGGGCTCCTGTTACCTGTTTTTTTCTAAAGTAGTCTTTTTGAGGCACTAGTGCCAGCTTGGCAGCTGATTTTAACACGTACAGAATCTGCTTGTGACTGATGTAGAAGTGTACAATTCACACCACAGCTCCACGGTAACCCTGGGTCACTGCAGTGAGGGCTTCATGGCTTGTTTCCTCATTTTATCTATTCAAAACCACACAGGACTCAAAGAGTTGTAGTCTGTGAGCAGTGTCGTAAATGTGAATGATGAGGTATCCTTTTCCATCATCCCAATCTGGCAGTACATAAAACTCTCACCACGTGAATATGGAGCATGTTGATATTTCAAGGCAGGTTTAATCTTTCAGACTTGTGCTTTAAATGCACAAACAGCACTTCAAGAACCTGTGTAGTCAGGTGGTTTTTGGTTTTTTGGGTTTTCTGGGGTTTTTTACAGTGAAGATTTCTCCTTTTCATTTTGATTATTTACAGAAATAATGTCTGAAGACAACAAAAGCAACCAGCAAAACAATTCCCCATGTTAATTAGAGCTGTTTGTGTTAGGAAAGGAATGGCTGTTTTTTATTTGTTTTCTGTGTTCCTGTGGGATGAGTGACACAAGATTAATGTGTTAGTGCTGTATCCCAGACCTCTGATGGAAAAGAAATTGAGTACAGTGAAAGTGACAGTAGAATAATTCCTGAAAATATATTGTGGCACTCTGGTGCAGAACAGAACAGAACCACGGAGCAGTAGCTACAATAAATGCTCACAATTTCATGGGTTTGAGTCTGCTATCCTAGACCTTGATATGGCTCCTGTCAGTGTAATAGCTGATCCTCTCAAACCATGGGGTTTGTTAACCCAAATGTTGGCACCAGAGCTGTATCAGCCTGCCACAGATGGTGTCCTGAAAGGCACCAGGGTGGGGAGGACTGTTCCCAGCTGGTGGGGCAGCAAGGTGTAGATAGAGCACAGCTCTGGGATAGAGCACAGCTCTGGGATACAGCACAGCTTTGGATAGAGCACAGCTTTGGATAGAGCACAGCTTTGGAGAGAGCACAGCTCTGGGATAGAGCACAGCTCTGGATAGAGCACAGCTCTGGATAGAGCACAGCTTTGGGATAGAGCACAGCTCTGGAGAGAGCACAGCTCTGGATAGAGCACAGCTCTGGGATAGAGCACAGCTCTGGATAGAGCACAGCTCTGGATAGAGCACAGCTCTGGGATACAGCACAGCTCTGGGATAGAGCACAGCTTTGGATAGAGCACAGCTTTGGATAGAGCACAGCTCTGGATAGAGCACAGCTTTGGATAGAGCACAGCTCTGGATAGAGCACAGCTCTGGATAGACCAAGCTTTGGGATAGAGCACAGCTCTGGATAGAGCACAGCTCTGGATAGAGCACAGCTTTGGATAGAGCACAGCTTTGGATAGAGCACAGCTTTGGATAGAGCACAGCTCTGGGATAGAGCACAGCTCTGGATAGAGCACAGCTCTGGATAGAGCACAGCTTTGGATACACCACAGCTTCAGGATACAGCACAGCCTTCCGATGCCACAGGTTCAGGGACAGCAGCAGCAGCAGCAGCAGCAGCAGCTCAGAGCTGCATGGAGCACAGGTTCCCACAGGTGCTTTGGGAACACAGCAGGAGAGGTCCCTGTCTGTCAGGAACCAGCTGGAGCTCGCTGATGGGATCTCTGTGCTCCAGTGCCAGAACATTCAGGAAGCCACTGGGCTCGTTGGCTCTCGTGGAGCGAGCTGATATCTTGTGGGGCTCCCACATCTTCCTGGATTCCTGTGGGTAGAGGAACCAGCTTTTTTGTGCAAGGGCAAGACTGTATTGCACCTCTGTGCTGGCTCTTTCATCTTCATAAAGCTGGTGAGAGCAAAGCCTTGAATAACCAGTCTAAAATGGAGGGGGAAATCAAAGGCAGAGCAACAGAGGGGTGTGGCTTTTGGAGGGGAGGTTGAGTGGAAGGTGCTTGGAGAGACTGGGGCTTGGGATATTTAACACATAGGAATGCCTGGTGACCTATGGAATTCTCATAAAGTACCACATGTCAGTGGGTGAGCAGAATTTTATTTTCTTGTAATCATTCATAAAACAGTGTGTCTGATGAGGTTTGGGAGCAATCAAAACTTCATATCATGGGCAATAAAAATCACAGATCTTGTCTGTGACAGCAGGATTCCAATATGCATGCCCACTTTAGCATTTCATGGAACAATTATTGCACCTTGCTTTAGATGTTACAGGGCAACTTTTCTTTGTTGATCTTTCTTCTGCTAATGTATAGTTATTCTATAGTCCAGAGATTCTGCATTACAGTCACACCTTTTTGCTGGAGGAGTTTGATTCATCTGCCAAAATCTAGCAATTCCTGGAAAAGCATCTTTTCCTGTCAGTAAAGAATTTTGTCAGTGAGAAAAAGGAAAAAATGGCCCAGGTTTCTATTTTCCCTTTGAGCTGCTCCACCTGTGCATTGGGCCACACAGCCTTGGTGAGCACAGCGTGGACAAGAAAGGCTGGGCTCAGTGATGTGAGTGACTGCAAAAAGCAGCCTGTGTGTCTTGCTTTGGCTCCCACAGAGGGACTCTCATGGACACAGAGCACCCAGAGAAAGCTCAGCTCAGAAGGAACTCTCAGTAAAGGCTCTTATCTCCAGGATTTGCCACTTATTGCTGAGATGGAATTGCAGAGGGGCAGGAGGGGAGCGATGCCCCTCTGCACCATCACCCCCACCCAGGGCAGCAGTGCTGGAGGAATGTCAGTCACGAGGGGTAATTAAAGCCTTGTAATGACTGTGCAGGATGTGTCACCCTTGCCTGCAGCTCCAGCACCATCTCAGCTCACACCCTTCCCCTCTCTGTGCTCCACCCAAGCTTGGGTTTCCTTCACCCACTCATTGCTTCTGTGCCATCCTTCCGTGGTGGCTCAGAGAGCCTCCCACCCTCTGCTGCCTCTGCTCCCAGCAAGGACTGCTCTGTACACAACGACTGAATGAACCAGTGCCAACTCTAACCCACACTCTGCTCTGTTCCCAGCCAACCGTGCAGGGAGGATAAAGGGCAGGCCCCAAGTGCATCCTACAAGGTGAGCAGACCCAAAAGAGCTGGGCGTGTTTGCAGTGAGCAAAGCTGGGGCCAGCTGCTCTGGCTGCCGGGCTGGGTGGCGGTGGCGTCAGAAGCAGGGGGTGTTTTCCATCCTGAAGCTAAAGAAGAGGTAAAATGAAACAAGTTCAGGATGAGTGTAGAGACCATGGCTTAGGACAGGACCCTGAGTGGGTTTTTCACCTGGTTTGGGATTTACAGCTCTCCCAAACGGGCTTCATTTCCCACCCATAATTATGTGCTTCAAAGTGCATTTTCTGGGCCTCCAAGAATGAGCACTGACCTCGTTCGAGGGAATATAACTTATGTTTTTCTATTCCTTTTCTGTAAAACATAGATTCCTTCTGGGCTTTGATGGATTTAAGAGAGCAATATCTCTTCTTTTCATCATTCTTAATAATGAATAATAAAAATTCTCAACATCATCTATGTTCTAAGAAGCTGAGCACTTCACACAAGTATTTGTTAAACAAGATTTTTTAGCAGGTAATTTTTTGTTGGTTTTATCTACATTAATATTTCATCTGCCAGGTGATTTCTCAATTAATGGGGCATTATGCAGTCCACATATATAATACTGGGTTTCAACTGTATTGAGAAAAAAAAGAGAAAGGTAAAGAGGTAACCAGAGCATATTCAATTGATGAAAAGCTTTGTTGGTTTTGTAGGAGATTCCCCTGTTTTCATCACCTGAACATCTCACTCCAAAACATTTAACTGAATTTTTCATGTGGTTTGCTTTGAAAGTAGACACTTACAAATTGCACAGAATCTTCTGCTTTTTTTTCCCCTGGCTCACTGATTTCCACAATAAATGCACCAGTTGCACAGTTAAATAAATAATGGGTTTTTAACTGCCAGTTCTTCATGCAGCTGAGCTGTGAGAGGTGAGCAGGATGATTGTCTCCACTTGGTGCATCAGCACTGTAATTAAAGCTCAGTGCAAGACTGTGCTGTCAGTCACAGCCCAGTGTTACTGCATCTCATCAGCACCTGGAAGGTTCTTTTGCAATTAAGGATTTTGCATAAGCATAAATAATTGTCCTGTGATGGACAGGAAGGTGCAGCTCTGGTTTGCTAAGGCTGGGTGACAGAAATCATCACCTGGCTCCATTTCCATTTTTTCTTTCTTTAACCAGAATGTTAATTTTTCAGTTGGTTTTTCTTTTTAGCTCCTACAAAGGAAGGTCCCCTCATATCCGGGTTGAAATCTCCACATTGCTTTCTGATGATTGCCTAGAAACTTTGATGCTTCCTCTTTTTCTTTCATCCTTACCAACCTCTGGGTGAACAACCTAAATTTTATTTTCGCCTTGTTCCTCCTCCATGGACCATCACATCCAAGTTGCATGTGATGGCTTCCCCTTCTGCTCACAGAGCACAGCTACAATCCTTCTTTTCTGCCCTGCATCATGGGTGAATTGTAGATTCCTGATGGTGTGTCTGGGTAGGCAGAACCTCTTTGTGCCACACCAGCGAATTCCACCTTCTCTCAGCGTTCTCATCCCCCCGTTCCTGCAGGGATTATCTCCCCATGTCTGGCCTGGATTGTGCTGTGGCAGCGTGTGCTCTGTCCTCCCTTTGCAAGGTGCCCCCTCTCCACCACTTCAACCACCCCCCAGCCCTTGGTGGGTTCTGGTACCCACACCCTTCACACACCAGCTGGGTGTCATATCCACAGCTGCTCCTTTGGATGACACCTTTATCACTTAATTATTATTTTCCAGCTAAGCCCCTTTGGCTTTGTTTGTGTTACCTCTGTGAGCAGGTGGAGCATCTCTGAGATGTCTCCTAAGTAATTGCATTGTAATCCCTGTCACACTGAGAACCTCTGCCCTGCCCTGCTGTCTGTACAAAACCACCTGGGGGAGTGGGATTGCTGCTTGTTGTGAGGGCCAGCATCAGTGGCCAGCTTTCATGTGGTTTTCCTGCCCATCTTCTTCCAGAAATCCCTGGGGTGAGAACCCCCAGGGTTTCTCATGTGCTGGGTCGCTGCTAAGTGGGTTCTGATCCATCACCGAGGCTCACGAGCACAACTGCAGTGCAAATAATGCATCATTATAATTGTTCAGGGTGGCTGTGTGACAAGTGCACTGTGTTCTTTAAGCTGGGCAATCAAATCTTCAGGTTCAGGATATCAGCTGACTGCTCTTTGGTTGTGAAAGAATTATTGTATCACTTGTACCCAGCCTTACAAAACCAGTCAGGTGCATCCTTTCCTTTCTGGCTCTCTCTAAAGTATTCGTTGTGTTTCTGAGTCATAGCCACAGTCCATCACATTAAATGCTTTTTCAGAAGTGACAGCCTCTAATAGCTCTTCCCCTATTGTCCCACCCTGGGCACCATTTGAATCTGTGAGTTTTAAAACCACTTTGAAAATCCCACCCTTTGCCACGGGACTTTAATCCTGCTCACGTTTAGGGAAACAAACCCTTAGATACGATTCAAATATGAACTACAAAAACCTGTAAAAATGCTCACAGCTGTGTGAGTCTTAAGGTTTTGTTCCCTCTTGATTAAATATTTGGGGGTTTTGCTTAACATTCATTAATGCCAAAAAAGGCTTTGATCTTTCTTCCATGAGGGCGTGGAATCTGCCTTTTGTTAGCCAGCACTGAGGCTAAACAGGTACTGAATTACTTCTGATTGCACAGCCAAACCTCTTCAGCAGAAGAAAGATATTTTGTTTACTTACCTAGATCTGCACTAACAGTCAGGTGCAATTTATTTCTCAAGGTATAAAATTTGACAGAGCGGTCAATGCAGCCTCCAAGGGGGCAGGATAAGCACCCTGAATAAAGTGCTCTATAGGTAAGGGAGAGCCACTGAATTACTGTGAGCACAAAACAATTCAAGAAGACAATTCAGAGGAAACTTCTCCTGCCTTTGTGGAGCCACAGATGTGCACTGGAAGGCTCTGAGTCCAGCTCTGTTGAAACAAGCTCTTTCTCAAGTCCTGTAGGTAAGAACTGCTTCTTTTACTGGCTTAGCACACGTGACTTCATTTCATTTCCCCCTGTAGTAAAAATGAGGTTATTAATGCAAAGATACCTCACTGGTTCAACCTCTGAGTTAAAATCAGAAACAGTCAGCAAATCCTGGCGTTACCACAGCAGGACCTGTGAACCCTTCAGCCTCACTCACTTCAGGGAGGGCTCTGTGCTCCTGCAGGTGTGCTGCAGACAGGGCAGCTCCAGCTGCCCCCAGGCAGAGCACGCTGCTCTGTGGCAGGAGCTGTGCCATGGCCTGCAGCCTGTGCAGGGAGCAGCTCCTGGGCTGCTCTTGAGAAATGAGACTGGGTTGGAGTCACACAGGAAATGGCAGAGGCTCAAAGTGCCTCTTTGGGTGTTTAACAGGCTGCTGATCCCTACTGGCAAACATCACTTTAAGTGGCTTTGATTAATCTGTTTCCTAGATCACTCGGGTAAGTCAGCAGGGTACACATGATGTACCTTAGGGGTGTGACACCCTGCCAAAAGCCCTCGTGCACAAACGTGCATTTCACACGTGCAGCAGGGGAGAACAAGTGCATGGACCCTTCTGGGAGCAGGGCTTTAAAGGGGTTTCTCCTTGTAACACTGCAAAGAACTTGGAAAGTGATTCAGGACTGACCCCTCTGGTTCACTCGGAGTCCCCAGGGGGATTAATCTGAGGTTCTCTGATCACACTCTGGAGCAGGGACAGAATGACTCTGTCCTTGAAAATATTCTGGGAACGCTGAGTGCCCGTCCTGTCCCCCCACTTCAGGCTCAGATCAGATGTGTTCAGGTACACGAGCTCTGAGGATTCAATGCTCCTTTGTCCAAAATCACGAGCACAGAGAAGTGATACCAGTGCACACAAATGCCTCTTTCCTGCCCCTCTGCATTGCTGCTCAGCATTTTCACACAGGTCCCCTGCAACACTCCCCAGGCCAGGAATGATGAATACTTGTGCCTCTTTATTCTGGTTTTGTTTGTGCTGCTCAGGGGCTGCTGTGTCAGGACAGAATCGATGCAATCAGCCTGTAAGGGCTGAGCAGCCCATACAATGGAGGCCCCTCGAGGAGCTGAGATCATCCACCCTGACACAGCCACTCAGGCTCACACACTGCTGTCACACAGAAAGGGATCTTGAGCTTGCCAGGAACAAAGCTCAGGATCACATCCAGCAGGCCCACTCAAACCCCTCGAAGAGGATGCTATCTAAATTCCTGAGACTCTCAAGCTGGTTTGTTGGATGCTGTGCATGCAAACAGCCCTTTGATGACACAGTCCCTGCACTGAGGGAAGGGAACTGCAGCTCTTGAGTCACTTGCAAGTTCTTCAAACAAAGCTCTTCTTTCCTTTTTTTCTTTTTTTTTTTGCCTCCACACACTGCTACCCTGTGGTTCTGTGTCCTGTTAGACCAGATTGCAGAAATTCTCATTCCCTTATTCTTGGCCCCTTTATTATTTTCCTCTGAATCACTGCTTTATTTTGGTTGTGTCCCAAAGCAGGACTGTGACATTTTCTGGTTTAAAAATAGCAACTGAGGGGGAAAAAAGTAGAAGGAAGGATTGTTTTTCATTGGTTTTGCTTTCAAAATTGCTGCAAGGTCTGGTGGAGAGCACGGCCATGCAAACACTGAATCAGCAGAAGGGCACAGATGGTGATGTGTGACGAACCCACGGAGTTGTGGCTGCTGCAAGGGAAAGCAGGAACCTCTTCTGCTGGCTTGTGGCTGGTGGAACAGCAATGCAGATGCATGCATGGCCTTGTGCAGTTTGGGAACTGTCCTCTCTGGGCTGCTTTGGGGCACCAGAGCTTTTCAGTCATGGTTTCAAGAATTGTTTCAGGGGATCATTCCCGTGGGTACCTTCTGCTGCAGTGAGTAGCTGTGAACAATACTCCAATAACTCAGCAGCAAGGATTGAAGGGTGTAGAAAGGCTGAGGAAAGGGGCTGTAGAAGGGAAGGTAAAGAAATAGGTGATGTCTAAAAAATAAAAGGGAGTAGGGTGATTATGGATCAGAAATAAAGAGAGTAAAGAAACAGTTTCCCTTCACATTCCAGACAGCTATACAGGGATATGGGTATAAATATGTTTAATCTCCTGCTACCATTCACATTGTAGCAGCCCCTCTGAGTTGCAGTTCTGTCTCAAGACATCTGTGTGCTAACACAGACCAAAAAGACTCTCCCTGCCCTAAATAATTTTTTCTGACTAGTACAATGTGATATTAGCAGGGCTTTGCAGCCACAAGAATCAGCTGTAAAAAGATGTTAAATCTAGGCCACTGCAAAAGAATCTCGTGAAATAAGGGGAGGCATGGAAAAGGAAAGGGAAACAGTCAAGATTATCCCTGGGAAATATGTCCCACTTTTGAGGGTTTTCTTCCTTGTACTCCACTCAGAAAAGGGCACAGGTGAGGATGAACCACAGCACAAAAAATGGCCCCAGGACAGCACGAAAAGCCTCAGCCAAAAGGTTTGTGAGAGCATCCCTGTGGCAGTGCTGTGACAGAAGTGTTCACTGGGATTAGGGGTGATGAAAGGCAGAGTTCGTCCTGCCTGACAGAGGGAACAAAGGGAGTGCACCAAAACCTGCTGTCCTGCCCACTGCTGGCAGCACAAAACAGGATCTGGCAGCAGCAGCAGCCTCTGCTGTGTGAGTTACAGAGGTGTGATGATGGGAAAACACAGCCTGACCCGGGGGCTGAGGGCTCTGACAGATCCCCTCAGGCAGGGACAGACAGGCAGACAGGCTCAGCCAGGGAGCTGGGATCAGCCATGGCTCTGCTGCTGGCACCTGGCTCAGCCAGGGAGCTGGGATCAGCTCTGGCTCTGCTGCTGGCACCTGGCTCAGCCAGGCTCTCTGGTATCAGCCATGTCTCTGCTGCTGGCACTGGCTCAGCCATGGAGCTGGGATCAGCCATGGCTCTGCTGCTGGCACCTGGCTCAGCCAGGGAGCTGGGATCAGCCATGGCTCTGCTGCTGGCACCTGGCTCAGCCATGGAGCTGGGATCAGCCATGGCTCTGCTGCTGGCACCTGGCTCACCCAGGGAGCTGGGATCAGCTCTGGCTCTGCTGCTGGCACCTGGCTCACCCAGGGAGCTGGGATCAGCCATGGCTCTGCTGCTGGCACCTGGCTCAGCCAGGGAGCTGGGATCAGCTCTGGCTCTGCTGCTGGCACCTGGCTCAGCCAGGGAGCTGGGATCAGCCATGGCTCTGCTGCTGGCACCTGGCTCACCCAGGGAGCTGGGATCAGCTCTGGCTCTGCTGCTGGCACCTGGCTCACCCAGGGAGCTGGGATCAGCCATGGCTCTGCTGCTGGCACCTGGCTCACCCAGGGAGCTGGGATCAGCTCTGGCTCTGCTGCTGGCACCTGGCTCACCCAGGGAGCTGGGATCAGCCATGGCTCTGCTGCTGGCACCTGGGCACAGAAAGGCTCTGGGGAGAGCCCCAGTGCAAATGTTTGAGTGGTGCCACTTTGGTTTGCACAGCTCGGGCAGAGCTCAGCTCAGAGCTGGGGGTGGCTGGCACAGTGAGTGGGCTCTGGGCTGCAGGAGTGCAAGGAGAGCACGTCACTGGTGTCACATGTCACATGTCATCCATGTCATCCTGTGTCATCCGTGTCATCCCATGTCATGGCATGTCCCACATCACCACGTGTCACACAGAAGGCACAGAGTGGCAGTCTGACCTGGCCAGGGGTTGCAGGACATCCAGAGCTGCCAGCCCTGCCCTGCCCAGGGTGCCAGTGTGACCCCTGGGCCCAGCTGGTCACTGCCTGGCACAGCCCCCCTGCCCGGGGCTGCCTGGAGGTTCCCCTGGCAGGGCTGGGGCTGCTGCACTCCTGGGCCAGTCATTGTGCATGGCTGTAAAATATCAGCATTTGTTTCTCCTCCAGCTCAGCTCCAGCTCTGCCCTGCTGGGAAATCCCAGTGCAGTGAAGTGAGTGGGGTGCTGTCAGTGAGGAATGGAGCTCTGATCACTCACTTGAAGCAGAATATTTATATCCAGCAGATTTTCCCCCAGTGCATCGGTAGGACCTGGAGGTTCCAGGTGACCTGAAGAGGAGCTGGTTGCCCCCCTTGCTTGCCTCCAGCTGTCCTGAGTGCTTCAGCAGGGTCAGTTCCTGCTCTCCCACCCACCAGCTCTGCCCACAGGCGCTGCAGAGCCCCGCGGCTGCTGCAGGAGTGGGAGCAGATGCTGGGTCAGTTATTAAGTGTCACTTTCAATTCAGCCTGACAAGAATGAGTTAATGGAGGAGCTCGGTTACAATGGCAGACAGGAAAATAAAAGCCACACTGAATCCACTTTCCTTGTCTCCCTTGTTTTCAAAGACAGTGCTCCTGGCATAACACAGAATGCCCTGTTCATTCATTTGCTGATAATGCTGCTCCCTCTGGGGCGAGCCACAGCTCCTTCATGGATATAGAGTAACTTATTCAGCCACAAAGGGAAACCTCTTCCTTCCTTTAAATTGTTCACAGGCTACCAAAGCAGCTACTGACGGTGACCTACATATTGCTGGCTACTTTTCTCCTAATAGCATTGAAAAACCGAGATAACAATCTTGTTTTTTCAAGTGCTTAAGATCTTATTGCTTCCATCCTTGTTTCTGCCAACTAAAACTAGGGTTATATTGTACTGTGTGAGTCTACACCAGGGAATTTTACAAAGTGCTCGACCTGGGTTATGATCTCTATATTTATAGTTATAAATACAAATTAGCAGGTTTAATAAGCCAGACAGAGAGCATCAGACAAAGCTGGTGTTCAGTTTTATCAATGGAAAAGTAGAAATCTTGGACTCAGACCAAGAAGTTCACTGCAAAATGGAATAAGTAAGAGTAGCCTTTCACCTTCTAGTCGAGCTTGGATGAAATTGTAGGGTTTTCTTATCATTTGTTGGGCTGATTTTAAATCACATGGACTCATGTCATTGATTTGTAGGTTCCTGTCTTACACCTTCCCAAAGTTCAGCCCCAGATTGCTCTAAGTGCTTGATTGTGCTCTGAAGTGCTCGAGGAGAGGCTGTGTCTGGGACCACTGTCCTGCAAAAGTGCCTGTGTACATTATTTAATATATAAATAGTACTTCAAGAGACTTGAGAGAATTCTGTACATGTTTAAAATTGAGTACATGTGCAAGAATTTGGAAGAGAGTGTGTGTGTGTTGTCATATGAAGGTTTTTTCCTGCACCCAAGGGTTTTTATGTTTTAGAGTGAGAGTTTAGACAGCCAGAATTTCTACAGACCCTCAGACCCAGCTGTAATTGCAGCGTGGCAAATGGCATGGCAGCATAATGCAGGAACAGGTATGTCTTATTCTGCAAGTTTTCTTCATTCTTCTTGCTCCAAAGCTGTCTTTGAAAGACAATTTCCTAAATGGCTGCAGCTTCCACCGAGGTGCTGCTGAAGTGTTGGGAATTCACAGCTGGGCACAGGGCAGGACCCCTCTCAGCAGTGTCCTCGTGTCCTGTGTGTCCTGGGAACTGCTGCCACCCCCAGATCCTTCTCCACTGCTACTGGAGCACCTTGCACCAGCTTCTCTTCTCTGGCCCTTCAGAGAGCAGGTGAAACCTTTGGGAGATGCCCATCCTCTCTGACCTTTTCTTGCCCGTGTCCTGTCCTTCCAGCTGGCACCCCTAGGCACGCCGTGTTTGTGTCTCTGAGCCTTTCTGGCTCTGTCTGAAGGAGCTGCACCCCTGCACATCTGCTGAGCCACTAACTCAGCATCATGCACAGTGTTACAAGAACCACCTACACCAGTTGCTGCAGGTGGTTCTTCAATTTCAAAGACTGCCTGACAGGACTTCTTAACAACTGCCCTTCAGTTTCCAGCTCAAACTCATTTTCATCTCGTAGTTCATTCTGAGGCTCAGCCCACTGGAGGTTTTTTCTGGGGGCGATGTGCATTCAAAAGCCTGAAAAAAAGCGAATTCTTTTGAAAGCAGCAACACCCCTCATCTCCCTTAGAAGTAAGTACATATAGATTCAAAGCCATGTGCTTTTAAAACTCGCTTTAGTCCCATTCTTCCCTTCCAAGTTGCCCTTGATTTTGCCTCTTTGTTGCTGATTCCTCCCCGCTCCCTTTAGCACTGTCCCTGATTTATGTGTCAGTGCTGAGTGCATCTGATCAAAACGTGGCAAAGTTGCTGGTTCAGCACTCGCAGCAGGGGATGCAGAAATGGGCTGTGTCTGATCCCACTCTGCTCTCCTGCCACAGCCCCGGGAGCTGCCAGCTGGCAGAGGAATTTGGGGAGATAATGACAGGTGCTCAGAGCACAGCCAGGACAGCACGGGTGCAAAACGAGCTCCTCACCCAGCCTGCTCAGACTTTAAAATGAAAAGTGCATTGGTTTCGAGCAACAAGGTGCATGACAGAGTGTGCACGGTGCTGCAAGCGGCAGGAAAAGCGAGCAGGCTCCAGAGCCACGTCTGGGGATGTGATTGTACTAAATTATATCTACATTCACTTCTGCTTAGAATGAAGCAGCTCTAGGAAGCTGAACTAGGTAGGGTGGTGGTTTTTTTTTAACTTCAGCCCAAGAAAATTTTGTGGGAGGAGTCACTTTGGAAAGGTGGGAAAGCCTTTACCCTCAGGTTGCCTCAGTAAGAAGCTCCCGCTGTGATACTTGAAAGCCCAATAGACATGTCTGAATTTATAATACACTCTTGAAGTATTCATTCATAATCCTGTAGGGATTTTCAAAGCCACAAAGAGGATGTATTTCTTTTAACTGGCTACAGGGAAAATATTAGTTCCTGCTCCAATAAACAAATAGTCTATTTTGGTGCAAGAGGAAAAATGTGAAGAGACAGAGCAATGAAAGGGGAACAGTTCTGACACTTTTGGAAGTTCCTGTTTTTCTAAAATATATGATACACCGTGAACTATTTCCCCCTCTTCCTTTACTGCTTGAAACTTCACTGTTATAACCTGCTGCTCCACCAGAGTGAACCAAAGCCACTGCCTTCCCACCAGGTAAACTCTTTAGCCAGATGACTGCAATTAAAGGCAATACTGAGAGAGAAGAAAGGAAAATGGAACAGAAGGACTATTTTGCCCTTGTCTGGTTTGTTTCCCAGTCTCCAGGCATATCCAAAGGAGGATTTGTGGCATTGCACCTATTCTTCATGCACGTCTGTTTGCCTCCACAGCTTTGTGTGGGCTTGTGCAGAGCAGTGAGTGTGGTCAGCAAACACAGGCCTGCAAGAATAGGGCCAGAGTGGTCCTGGGCAGAGCCTGGGAGCAGCAGAGTCCTTATGCAAAGGGATTCTGTTGCCATCAGGTGAAAACTGAGCTTTTGTTACTGAAAAAAAAGAGTAAAATAGTAGTAATTTCTAATCAGTCACTCAATTCCTATCCCCTGTCAGCACAGAACTCCTGCAGACTTCTACCTCTCTTGCAGCATGCTGAGACAAGCCCTTAATGTACCCCGTGGATGCTGGAATTTCAGCAGTATCCATCCTTTGTGCCTCATGTGCACATGAAGTGAATTTCATAAACAAGCACAGCCCCTGGCTAGCAGCTGAGCTGCTTGCAAACACTTCATCCCCAGCTCACACTGGCATCTGAAAGAGGGGCTCCCTCCCACTCTCTCTGCTGTTGTTGTGAATGATGAGATTTGCTTTTAGAAATAGGGACACATTTCAATTTGTTCTTCAACTTCTCTTCTTTGTCTTTTCCATACCATTTGATATTCTGTTCTCCAGATGAGGGACAAGGGCTGCTTGAAGGCAGCAGCCAGGGGAGGAAATGAGAAAGAGCAGTTCACCTGAGGGCAGCCAAAGGCAGCCTAGAGCAGGCCCGGTGTAAATTCACCCATTTTGGTGAGGAGAACACAAAAAGCTCCACTCAGAAGAGAGTGTGCAGCACCCTGTTCCTGCTGGAAGCAGCAGTGAATCCTGTGATGAGTGTCTGAGATCAGGACCCAGCTGAACCTGTTATGTGCCCACATTTCCTGTAGCACAAGCTGGTTTTGCTAGAAGTCTGTTAATCCATTGTGGAGCCAATCCAGTTTTGTTCAGCTTGTGAAATCAGAGCCTGACGTGGAATAGATGCAGATCATCCTATGTGCCCACATCAGAGATCCTTCCCAAGATACCCATCTAAGAGAAGATACTGGAGAGAGTATTACCCTGCCTGAATAACTACTGGGTTTAGCTGCTCTGAATTACAAAAGCCTTCCCTGCAAAAGGGAACTCAAGTTTCCCTGGATGACCATGCTTTAATTATACACCAGAACAGGGCCAGCATTCTTATTGTTGTGCTGTAATTGTACATTCTGTCAGGCTTGATGAATTAACGTGCGCTGCTGCCAGTGTGAGGGAGCACAAACAAAGGTCCTGTAGTCACCAAAATAAACGTGACATTAGAAAAGCTTGGGGCAGCACAGGGGAAATTGGTGGGCTAAGCTGAGCACTGAAACTCCTTATCAACAGAGGGCAAGGTTTGTTAAATTTACAGTAAATAACAAAGCAGCCAGCAGGCAGGTGGAGGCTGCAGACTGCAGCGTAAGCACTTCAAATTCACCACGGCAAATTCCCTCTGCCGTCTGAGCTCCCACCGCCCAGCCTGCCTCACCTGATTGAGGAGCTGAGGAACAGCAGGGTCTTATCTTGGGAAGTCACTCTCAGCTCAGCTGGGAGCAGCACTTCCCTCGACAAACACATTAATTGGAGCCCGTGTCCCTGCTCCACACGTGCAGAACTCGCAGGGCTAATGGGAGCTCTGCAGGCTTGTCAGCCTGCTGCCAGCATCCCTTCCTGGGCTCACTGCAAGCTCAGCTGCCTTTCCTTGTGTGCACGCTCATCAGCAGCTTCTTCTCCTGCAAAATGATGGTCTGACTTCTCCTGCAGGAATGCAGGCACTGAGATGAAACCTGCTCTGTCAGCTCCAGGTTCAAAATGTCCAAAATGTCATTGCTGGCCGTTACAAAAGACAGAACCAGGCACTTGGCTTTGAGAGATTCTCATTTGCAGCACTTTATGAATTAGGATGGTCAATGAGGAAAATAGGATTTTGGTTAGAAGACAGTAGAGGTATTTTTTATATTGCAGAAACCAGTGTTTCTGCAGTGATGTTATATCTAATGCACTTAGACTTCATTCTGGATTTTACAGTATTTTGGATGAGTAGCAGGCTGAAAGGGGTCATGGAAATGCAGATACAGGAAATCTGCAGATATACTGGTATTTATTCTGCTGCAGGTTTGCTTCCAAGCCCCACTGAAAGAGAAGCTGGTGGTTATGCAGAGTCCCAGACAAACCTGCATATGCCAACCTGGCTTTATTCAGAAGATGCAAAGACATTTTACAGCTGTGAATTTCACCTTGGACTATTTTTCTAGTCTTTATAAACTGGCACTTTGCCTGAATACCCAAACATTTAAACTGTTTCTTAACTGCTGAAAATCAGAAAGTTAGCAGTAAACTGTGCTTGTTTGGGAGCAACTTCAATTGTCATGCATATTTTATGTAACCATTTTCCATCTTAGTGAACTTAAGTCCACATTGAAATCCTCTAATATGAATTCTGCTATTTAATCTTCATTAGGGTGCCTTTTTTCTCTCTCCATTAAACCACTGTGGATTAAAATAATTACTTTTGTTTAGTGCATGATCAGAGACTCACCTGGCCTGTCTCTGCAGGCGGTTTGCCAACGCCCAGGTCAGTGTTTACCCCAGAGCAAGCTCCTTGTGCAGCTCCCCAGGGAAGCTGGGCAGAGCCTGTGCCTCAGCCAGAACGAGATTAGCTGTGCCATTTGTCACTCACAACTTCTGTGGGGCTTGAACGGGGCAGGAAATTACTGCCAGTGGAAAATGAGCAAAGCAGAAAGGATGGACGCGTCAAAAGACAAAGATTTTCTCTGTCACAGCTGCCATGAGCTGATCAGACCCACTGAGAAAGGGGGCAAATATCATGTGGGGAAGTTGGAGCCAACGTTAAGGGAAAGCAAACTGGAATTTGAAAGGGAGGGGGGGAAGCCTATAGATGCAGCAGGCACAGGTGCAGATGGAAGCTGCAGATCTGCTTCCAGGAATGCAGCTCACCCTGTGGGTTCTGGGGCTGGCACCATCCATGGGCAGGGCTGGCTCTGAACCCATTATTAGAGGTGATCAGCATTAGCCCTGCTGTCATCTGAACTAAGAAATCTGATCATGTTTGCTTTGAAACGCTCCACAGGCTTTGTTCTTTGGGGGGAGGATTTGAAATTTGGCAGGAGGATGTTCTGCACCTCCCTGAGGGGCAGCAGGGCCGGTCCCTGCTCCTGCACCTCCCTGTGCTGCTGCTCTGGGCTGGGGTCACCACTGCCATGGCAATGGTCCTCAGCCCTGGGCATCACTCCTGGGCCACTGCAGAACTGGATCCAGATGTGCTGATCATGACACTCCAGTGTCAGTTGGGAAACCACAGAAATTAAAGACTTAAAGGCTTGTCGTGTTCTCTTAGGCTTCCTTCTTCAGTCCTCAGCTCGCTCTCTTCTGACAGTGCTGTAATACCTTTTCCTTTGGCTCAGTTCCTTCCTGCCTTTAGAAAAATGACGCTCACAAAAACAATCTTCCTCTTCTCCAAAATAGTTGAAAATCGTGAAGTAGAACTTGGAACCAGGAAAGTGAGAAATGTTTTAGGACAGACATTGTAAATATGAGAGCCATGGCCCCCAAGGGTGTTGACTACAATAAAGTGTCAGGGTTAAGAGCAGCCTGCCGTGTCTATCCTCACAGGAGACAAGGGTATTTGTAAAATAAACCCCAAACTTTAGAGCCACAGCAATGGGAGAAGCTAACCAATCACTAAAACAGACATTCTATGGATAAAAATAGCACCAGCCTTTAAAGGGGTTGTGTTTAAGACATTTGTCCCGTTGTTACCTTTTTCTGTTCTGCATTATCAACTCTCACTACTCTCAGTCACCTTTCCTAAAAGCTTGGTACAGCCCAGCCAGCACATTCTGGCTGCACCTTTGGAGAGAGCTTTGCTTCAGGATGGTGAGATCCCTCTCAGCCTCCCTGGCAGAGCAGCCTGTACCCTGTGTGTGTCCAAGGGAGCAAAGGGGATTGTGGGGAGTCGCCTCAAGTGATGAATCCCACCAGAGGGGGAATGCTGGGGCTGCTGACACTTCATGCCCAGACTGGTTTCTGTTCCTTGTGGCTGGAATCCCCCATTAATGCAGGGCATGGATCAAGGGTGACTGTGGAGGGACAGATGGTGCTGAGTCTGACTGGGATTTAAATGAGACATCCGTGGTGTGGGAGCCTTGTTGCTATTTCTGTACACCAGGGGAAATGACAGCCTCCTAGGGAAATTGCATTTGGGACTCCCTGCTCCTGTCCCTTCCTGATTTCCAGGTGTTCCCTGTCAGATTAATGCCAGAGTAGGCTGCAGGTTGGGTCTTGTACTGTGTGATTTGGTATCACAGCGTGGCACTTGGAGACTGCCCCAAGCACCTGTGCACAGGAAGGGATCCACATCCCACCCGTGCTGCTGCCAGCCCAGGGATCCACATCCCACCCGTGCTGCTGCCAGCCCAGGGATCCACATCCCACCCGTGCTGCTGCCAGCCCAGGGATGAGGGTGAGGAGCTTTGTGCTGAGATAGGTGTGCTGTGCTGTGATAGGTGAGCTGTGCTGAGATAGGTGAGCTGTGCTGAGATAGGTGAGCTGTGATAGGTGTGCTGTGCTGAGATATGTGAGCTGTGATAGGTGAGCTGTGCTGAGATAGGTGAGCTGTGCTGTGCTGTACCAAGCTCTGCTGTGCTGTGCTGAGCTGTGCTGAGCTGTGCTGAGCTGAGCTGAGCTGAGCTGAGCTGAGCTGAGCAGTCTGCCACAGCCCAGAGCAGGAAGGAATCCCAGGCTCTGAGCTGGAGGAGCTGCCAGCAGGTCTGACCCAGCTCACAGTGCTCACAGTGCACAGGACAGGAATGATTCCTCTGGAAAAACAATGGGAGCAGAAGTGCTGACTGCTTCTGAGTTCTGGCTCCTGGTCTCCTTTCTGTCTTGCCCTAATGAACATTTAATTGGCTAAAGCTCTGATTATCCCTACAGTGAGCTGGCAAGCCCAGATAACTGTCTAGATTCTTGGATGATATAAATAGGCACAGTTCCAGTGAGCTGAAGGGAGAAATGCTGATTTACCCAGCTGAAGGCCTGGCCTGGTAATTCAGTGGTTTTATTTTTTATTCTTTTTTCCCATGTGGAGCTGTATTCCCAACTGCATGCAGATGCTTCCTAACCCTCAGCTTCAGGATTGCAGCCTGCATCTACCCGATGTGTCCTCTTCTAAAATCCTGCAGCATTTTAGAAGACAAAAGGAAAGAGGATTTCTTCTAGTTAGATATTTTCTAATAATCTTGTGACAGCGGGGAATCCCCATAGCTACAAGTTTGATCTCTATGTCTGTGTATAAACTTCTAGGGAATAGATGAGAGAGCAGCAAATGCTATTCAAAAAGAAATACTATAATTCCAGGGGATTGAGTTCCAGCAGAACTGGTTGTGTATTGGAAGCAGCTTTTTCTGATAGACATCCAGGTAATCTCAAGCTTCCTGCCAAACACACAGTCCTCTGCAAAAGATTTCCTTAGGGATACCAATTTATATCCAAAAGTCTCTGCACACACTGACTAACATTGGAAATTACTGACTTGGTTGCAAATACATGTGGGTGCCTGTGAGCAGAACTTGATTCTCTCTTGGTTTTTTTTTGCCTCCAGATTTTTCAGTTGAAAAAAACGAAATAAAACCCAACCAAAAAAAGCCCCATATGAAGTGAACAGAAAGCAAGGTTGGTTCGTGTTCCTTTGCCTTGCACAGGTGTGTGTGAGAACACCAGCCCTGCCTGAGCAGGGAGCTGCAGCTTTCTGCAGAGGGGCCAGGGAGGCACTCACAGCTGTCCATGGCACAGAACCAAGGTGCTCAACTTCAGACACCTTGGAGAAAGAAACCCAAGGGAAGAGTCTTGGTGATGGGAGCCCAAAGCTTTTAGGAGGGACCATAAGCATTTAAAATGCTGTTACAGTGCTGTGTGCAGGAGGGCTCGGGCTGCTGCAACCCTCGGAGGTGTCTGGGGACAGGAGCAGAGGCTGGCCCTGCTGAGCAGGGACCTTGGCCGTGGGTGGCTGTCGGCTGTGAGGCTCTGGGGGCTCCGAGCACCCCTGCCCCGGCTCAGGGAAGGATTCCTGATGGTGCTTTCCCTGCTCCTGCAGACAGGGAGATCACCCTCTGCTGCACCTGAGGAGGCTGCAGCAGCAATCCCCGCTCAGCAGCTGCTGCCTGCAGCCAAGGCAGAGCCAGGCTGGGCTCTGAGCTCGCTCCGGGCTGGGAGAGCAGCTGCCCCAGCAGGGAGCAGCTCTCCCCACACAGCTCCCACGCCAGAGGGTTTGCAGGGAATGCACTGGGGCTGGGTCCAGTCCCGCTCAGCCTCAGCAATCCCCCTTCTGCCAGACTGCACCCTGTCACTTCCTTGACTAATCCTCTCCTTAGCTGCCTTTAGTTAACACCTCTTTAGTTCAGAAATTGGCTTTTTTAGATTTATACTCCACTAATTGGCTTTTTCACCCTCTGAACCCTTTCTGCTTCCTCCTGCATGCACCCCAGCCCCTTTCAGCACCTAATCCCCTCTTTCCACACTTCAATCCCACCATTCTCTTCTCCCTCCTTTTTATTTCCTCCCCAAATGAGCTCGTACTCTTTTGCTACAACCCCCGAGGCTCTGGTGTTAAAAATCTGTCTTATGTTTTGGTGTTAAAAATTCCTGACTTTCCCTGACTTTCATTACCTGACCCTTGTAAAATGCTCTGATCCTGTGCACGTGCATGGGCACGCCGAGCTCCGAGTGGAGGCAGTGAGACCACTGCCTGTGTCGCCAGGTTTTGTGGTTTTAGCAGGAGTTGCACGATGCTGATGTTTCTGTTTCTGAAAATCCCAATTTAAGGAGCTCATGTTAGAAAGGTTCTGCTTCACATAGGGATAAAAACCAAACCAGAAGCAATAATTTCTAGTCCTGCTAGTTGTAGAAGCAGATAGGAAGTGTAAATCATATAAATCTGAGAGGGAAAAATAAAAATAACTCAATTGTCTCTTTATATATTTCAAATCTCTTCCCTGTAATCTCATAATCTCATTGAAGCTGATCCAAATTTTGAATACCTGCAGTTGGCAACGCTGAACAGGCAGTTAAACACGTTTGGGATTATTTGCACTCACTTATTAAGTTATCACTGGCTTTTCCTAAACAGAGACCAAGTAAGTCAGGAAGATGGATTGCCTATACAGTAACAGAACAATGCTGCACCCAGGGCAGACAACAGACTCAAAGAAAGGAAAAGAGAGCACCAAAGCTGTGCTGGTCCAAAGGGAGATTTTGGGAACATCTGGTCTCTACTGGAAGAAGCATTTCTCCAAAAATGGGGGAAAAAATCAAACAAAAAAGTAAAATCTGTACATGTATTCAAAAGCAAAACTTTAACGAACAGGCTTTGATCTGCAAATGTAATTAGCATTAGAATTAGAGATGGAATGGAGATTTGTCTAAAAGCATTAATTCAAATCCCACGCCTGATATTTTCTTATCACTGCTGTAATTCTAACAGTGCCTGTGGCAGATTCAGAAATCAGAAGAAAGGGACAAGGGCAGTAGGTCTCCCACTAGCAAAAAAAAAAAAGGGGGGTGGTGGGAATGAGGAAAAAGAGTGTGAGATGGAATTAATCTATAATATCCCCAACCCAACTCCATTTCCAATGTATGAATTATTTATCTCCCAATCTCCAAACGCCAATATCTGTGTGCACCATTACTTTGATCTGCTGCTGCTCCCCAGCACTGCAGAGCCACACTGAGAGGGCTGTGGGGAGCCACGGGTTCCTTTCACAGTGTCCCAAACACCAGCTCTGGAAAGCTCTGGGATAACAGGCTGCAGAGAAATCCCTTTCCATGTCCCAAACACCAGCTCTGGAAAGCTCTGGGATAACAGGCTGCAGGGAAATCCCTTTCCATGTCCCAAACACCAGCTCTGGAAAGCTCTGGGATAACAGGCTGCAGGGAAATCCCTTTCCACATCCCAAACACCAGCTCTGGAAAGCTCTGGGATAACAGGCTGCAGGGAAATCCCTTTCCATGTCCCAAACACCAGCTCTGGAAAGCTCTGGGATAACAGGCTGCAGGGAAATCCCTTTCCACATCCCAAACACCAGCTCTGGAAAGCTCTGGGATAACAGGCTGCAGGGAAATCCCTTTTCCATGTCCCAAACACCAGCTCTGGAAAGCTCTGGGATAACAGGCTGCAGGGAAATCCCTTTTCCATGTCCCAACACCAGCTGCTCTGGGATAGCCTCTTTCCCTGGGGCTCCCTGCTCACTTTCTGCTGGCACCGTGGGTCACTCTGTGTGCTCAGGTGGCACTGGGGCTCCTGTCACCCTCAGCAGGTGGGTGGCACCAGGGCTCCTGTCACCCTCAGCAGGTGGGTGGCTCCGGGGCTCCTGTCACCCTCAGCAGGTGGGTGGCTCTGACTCGGTGGCATGGGGCTCCCTGTCACCCCCAGCTGCTCCCTCAGTACTCACTCTGAGGCCCAGAGCCTTTCCAACCTGTGCCATCCCGGCTGTATTCCCTCTGGAAGAGGTGGCCAGGCTGCTGCTCCCACACAGGGGCAGAGCTCATGACCAGACACCTCTCAAACTCCCTTTTCTGGCCATTTCCTTCTGTGAATTGTGCTCTCTTTGAAACTGGAAGAAGACACAAGGGGATTGGGCCCTTACGAGAGGGATTTGACCGAGCATTTAGTTTTCAAGTCAATATTTTAATTGCTATTACTATTATTAAACTTGCAGTTTTGCTTGATCTTGTTACAGTTTTTACCTTTTTTCATTCCCTAGGAAAGAAAATAACTTTAGCAGGAACAAAGGCTGAGGGGCTGAGCAAAAGGCAGCCATAAGAGTCTTATCAAAGCCCCAACAGAGTGGGAATAATTATTCACACTCTGTTGGGGGTTCTAGAAAGACCATCTGAGGAAAAGGATCACTCAGCCTTTTCAACATGTGAAATTAAAGAAAACCACCAGAAATTCAGTCCAGGCTTGGGAGGGGGAAGTCACACAGGGGCAGCTGAGAGGAAGATGTGGCTGTCTCTGGCACTCGGCTCCCAGCAGCAGCTGCCCCCTGGCCCAGCTGGGCAGTGCCACCACAGCAGCTCTGCCACAAGGCTCTGGCAGGAGCTCAGGGACAGGAGAGCAGCAGAGCTGCACACAGCCCTGCATGGGACCCCACGGACCTGATGGGCTCTGTCACTGCCTCCCAGTGTCCTGCTGGCTGTTTGTCCTGCTTATGTACAACGATCCTAAGCTTTACCTAATCATCCTCTGTGTTTAAATTCAAACACCTTTCTGTCATCACCCACCCTGGCCTTCATTCTGGAAAGAGGCATGCCCTAAATATTCATGGTACAGCCTTACATTGCCCTGCTGAAATCTTCCATTTGGAACTATTTGGCTGCTGGCTTTTGAAGATGGTAACCAGCCATAATGATTAACAGGGTTTCATTATTTAGCTGGACTCTCCCACCTGTCTGTATCCATTTCTTATTTCAAATGGATTCTCTCTGAGGCCATGTCCCTCATTTCCTTATGTTTTGCATAAACCCTCCCTCTGTGGAGTCCTGACAACACATCCTCATGGACTGTCACAGACACAGGTCGTGGTGTTCACTGTGTCCCCAGGAGTCAGGGAACTAACTTTGTCTCCATGACCTAAATGGGAGACTGAGGCAGAGTGCTGTGAAATGACCTAGCAGGGTCACACACGAGGTCTGAGCAGAGAAGAACTCTGAATACAGCTTTTCCAAACCCAGAGCTCATATACTGACCACAGTGTCAGATTTGGGTTTATTAAAATAATAGTTATATATATGTTATTGAAACGACTCAGAACTCTGTAATTAGGGTTGACATTTAAAGTGATGCCAAGAATTGAATCAGCTCCAGTCTCTGGTAAAGCAGGGTTACCCAACTGACTGGAGCTAGCCTTTGGCACCTCAGAGCCCTACCCAAACAACTGGGGAGTGTTTCTGCCCCTGAATTACCTCTCTGCAGTTCACCTCAGGGTGAGGCTGTGGTTTGTGTGAGAGCTCCCACAGCTGCCATGCTGAGAGCCCTGGGCTTGGGGCTGCCTTCCCTCTGCCCGTGCCCTGCAAGGAGAGGGGAGAGATGGCAGAGTGGGCATGGACAGGCTGGGTTTGGGATCTGTGGGCATGGACAGCCTGGGTTTGGGATCTGAGTGGGCATGGACAGCCTGGGTTTGGGATCTGTGGGCATGGACAGCCTGGGTTTGGGATCTGTGGGCATGGTCAGGCTGGGTTTAGGATCTGTGGGCATGGACAGCCTGGGTTTGGGATCTGAGTGGGCATGGACAGCCTGGGTTTGGGATCTGTGGGCATGGACAGCCTGGGTTTGGGATCTGTGGGCATGGTCAGGCTGGGTTTAGGATCTGTGGGCATGGACAGGCTGGGTTTGGGATCTGTGGGCATGGTCAGGCTGGGTTTGGGACCTCTGAAGGGAAATGCTCTCCCAGGCTGGGCTGAACACCCCACAGCAGCCATGGCAGCAGCTCACACTTTGCTGGCTCAGCACATTGCTTCACCCAGGCTCACGTTTAGGAATTATTAATGAGGGGCTTGTGAGGCTTGCTTTATTTTAATGCACGGTTCAAGTCAACGCTGGCAGCATTCAGATCTCCCTTTGGAACAGGAACCTGTGATTGGCTCCTGCTTGCTTGGCAGGAGGTTTTACAGGAGCTCTGAGCAGGATTTGGGTTAGAGATGGGGCTGGTTCCTGCCCAGGTGACACCTCACCTGTAACTACAGCCACACCAAAGGCTGCTCTTGCCCAACACCTTCAGGCTGAAGTGGCCTTTGAATAAGCACATGTGAAATTAAAGGTGATCTCTCTGTGCTTTGGGTCTCCAATGTGAGGCTGCTTCTTGAATGTGTCAAGTAAAAGACTCTGCACAGTTTTCTGGCCTGGAGTTTTGAGACATTTGTTGAGAAGCAAGTTTAAAAATTGCAGATTGTGTCCACAGATAAAGTACTGACCAGGTCTCTGCGTCACTGCTTCATCTCTGGCCAGCTCCTGGAGATAAAGGATCCTTGCAATTCTTCAGGAACAGCAGGCCTTCCCCTCCCCAGCGTGCCTTGGGAGCTCGCACAGAGCTAAACCTTCTTTCCAAATGGTTGGCATCTTTTCTCCCACGTGAAAAGCCCTTTTTCCTCTCCTCTGGAGATCCTGGGGACGGGTGTTGTCTGCATCCAGCAGGCCCTGTGGTGCTGCCTGCTCAGAGGGCAGGGGTCTGCCTTGGCACCCCCGGCCAGGGCAGGGCTGGGAGGAGCCCACACCCCTCTGGTCCTGGCAGCTCCTCACCAGGCCTTGTCAGCTAGGGCAGAGCCTGAGCTCGGGGTTTATTCCATATGGCGTGGGAGGGAAGTTTCCAGTCTGAATTCATCAAAAGAAGCGAGACCAGAGCCTAAAGCCAGTCCTGCACTGGCCAAACCAGTGAAAGGGCTGATGTGGTGGAGTTCCCTCCCTGCCCACATTTAGGAGCCCTAAGAACAAACAGAATCTGAACTCTCCACTGATCTGTGCCTCCGTACAGAATGTTTTACTGTTTCACTCTGTGCATTTTGCTGGTGGCTGGCTGCTCTGCTGGGCTTGCCAAGCTAGTGACAAATGGCAGGAGACAGAACCAGAGGTTTGGCAAGAGTTGTGGAGGTGGAGGCTGGAGGCAGAGGAGAGCCCAGCCTGCCTCCCTAGCTAAACATCAGCTGCCTTTGCCATTGTATGGACTAAATCTTGTTGGGTTTGTGTTGGGAAAATTGCAGATCCCCAGCACAAAATTCTCCCCGCAGGGCTGGCTGAGCTGTGTTAGAAATGTGCTGTATACCAAGGGAAAAGCACTCTTGGGTGTCAAAAATTGTTGGTGTTGCTTTGATTATTTAAAAAAAAATACTTTCAAAGTGGAAAAGAGGATTTTTTTTTTAATCTTAAAGGGAATAAAAAGCAGCAGGGAGTTGCTTTCCTTAGTCTATATGCCCTTTAAAATCCAGCACAGAATACCCCATTAACTTATCCTCTCTTTCCCAGCATCAGTTTTGAAGAATGCCTGTCCCACTGCAGATGTGCAGCTGACACTGTCAGAGCCAGAGCTGCAGGCAGGAGGGACATCTCCCCCTTGCCCCCAGCAGCAGCTGGGGAGAGCTCATGGCAGTGGCTGAGCAGAGGGAGCCCAGGCAGGGCACCTCTGTGTCTGTGCCAGCCCAGAACAGGGATGTGCTGCTGCTGTCCCCCCTGTGCCAGCCCAGAACAGGGATGTGCTGCTGCTGTCACCCCTGTGCCAGCCCAGAGCAGGGATGTGCTGCTGCTGTCCCCCCTGTGCCAGCCCAGAACAGGGATGTGCTGCTGCTGTCCCCCCTGTGCCAGCCCAGAACAGGGATGTGCTGCTGCTGTCACCCCTGTGCCAGCCCAGAACAGGGATGTGCTGCTGCTGTCACCCCTGTGTCTGTGCCAGCCCAGAACAGGGATGTGCTGCTGCTGTCACCCCTGTGTCTGTTCCTGCCCAGAACAGGGATGTGCTGCTGCTGTCACCCCTGTGTCTGTTCCTGCCCAGAACAGGGATGTGCTGCTGCTGTCACCCCTGTGTCTGTTCCTGCCCAGAACAGGGATGTGCTGCTGCTGTCACCCCTGTGTCTGTGCCAGCCCAGAACAGGGATGTGCTGCTGCTGTCACCCCTGTGTCTGTTCCTGCCCAGAGCAGGGATGTGCTGCTGCTGTCACCCCTGTGTCTGTTCCTGCCCAGAACAGGGATGTGCTGCTGCTGTCACCTCTGTGCCAGCCCAGAACAGGGAGGTGCTGCTGCTGTCACCCCTGTGTCTGTTCCTGCCCAGAACAGGGATGTGCTGCTGCTGTCACCCCTGTGCCTGTGCCAGCCCAGAGCAGGGATGTGCTGCTGCTGTCCCCCCTGTGCCTGTGCCAGCCCAGAGCAGGGATGTGCTGCTGCTGTCACCCCTGTGCCTGTGCCAGCCCAGAGCAGGGATGTGCTGCTGCTGTCACCCCTGTGCCTGTGCCAGCCCAGAACAGGGATGTGCTGCTGCTCTCACCCCTGTGCCTCGGCCATTGTCAGCAGGTCAAAGCCCTGAATATCAATGGGCTCGTTGCTCACCCTGTGACTGCAGTGCTCACTGCTGTGGCACAGCTCTCACCTCTGGCCTCGCCATCCTCATGGCTCCCACTTCAAAGGCTCCTGCTCGTGGAGAAAATGCCTGATTGAAGGAATGGCCAGAGCTGCACAATTATTTCAGAAAAACTCCACATTGTGTTTCAGCTGGGGACAGGAGAACTGGCCAAAGTCGGAATCTCTTTCAAGATTCAGATCTAAATCCTGAGGTTTAGAAATATAAAAGTCAAAACTACAATAGTCCAAACACACAGAGCCTATTCTTTGCACCTTGAAATGTGGAAAATTAAAGACCTGCTCTCAGTTTGACTACTCACCTTTCCATTTTCTGAGGCACCCAACAAAGTTCCCTCTGCTAATGAATACAGGTTTTGATTGTTGGATTACACAGATTATTTTCTGTCATCTTCGAGTCCTTTAAACAATTGCTGCCTTTGAAATCCCTTATGCAAGAAGCATATGACCTTACACCACTCCTATTCCTCTTTTGTGTTTAACATCACAGCCCTCTCTGTGCTTACACACAATGTGGGGAGAGCTGCAGGTCAGGGCTGCGAGGTGAGAGCTGAAAACGCAGGGCGCCCAGCTATTGAAGCTGACACAAAATACACTGAAGAAAAGAGGCTGCATGGAAAAGGCTTTAAAAGTAAACATTATTTTTTAGATCGCATTTTGTTACAGTTCCTAAGACTGAGGCACAGATGGTTGTACCCAGGACAGGATATAAATCAAGGGACAACAGAAAATTAAATGGAATGTAAACTCGAGTGCTGAAACAGTCTCAAATTAAAACTTGCTTGAAGTGTGGTCAAGAACACCCATTCTGGGTGGAATTTATACAGGAGCCATTCCTGCTCCCCCAGGCTTTCTCTTTCCCCTCTCTCTTTTCTCTGTTCCCTTCCCTGTCCTCCTGCTTGTGCACTGACACCAGTCTCTGATGAATCTTCCCTGAGTGTTTCAGATTCCCACAATATCTTCCCTTCTAACACAATACTGGAGCCCACAAATGGAATTACTGGGTTCTGGGATGTCTGGAGGCAGAGACAGGCAACGTTCAGAGAAACTGAGGCACTGCTGCTCAACACCAAGCTCCTGCCAGGAGCTGAGGATGTTCTCAGGTCCCTGGGAAGCCTCAGACTCTGTTTAAACACAAGGAAACTTCCACACATAGTGAATGGTGGATCCTTTTGTGAATGTTTATGGTGAGAGTTGTTGTGCAGCACAATTCCTAGGCTGGGATTTGAATGCAGAAAATGCTGTGGGCACAACAGGCTTGAAACAATAAACTCAGCCTAACTTTGTCTAACTCAGCATTTAGAAATTTTATTGGCAGAGACTTGCAGAAAGGAAGGAGAAATCATAATTCAGCAAATTCCTTCTATCACTGCTCAGCTTTCTGTCCTGGAGTAAATTATTCACCTCGGCAATGGCTCAGTTAGAGGAGATTAAAGGCTGGGTTCTGGCAGCCTTGCTGCTGTTGGTGAGCTGGGGGTGTGTGCCCAGAGCTGGGAAGGGTTCCAGCCTGTGCCACCTCAGCCAGGTGACAGGTGAGCCACACTGAGCCAGAGTGTCCCGAGGAGGGAGGGAGGGCTCACAGGGAAGGGTTCCAGGCAGTTCCCAAGGAGGGAGGGAGGGCTCACAGGGAAGGGTTCCAGCCTGTGCCACCTCAGCCAGGTGACAGGTGAGCCACACTGAGCCACAGTGTCCCGAGGAGGGAGGGAGGGCTCACAGGGAAGGGTTCCAGCCTGTGCCACCTCAGCCAGGTGACAGGTGAGCCACACTGAGCTGGAGTGTCCTGAGGAGGGAGGGAGGGTTCACAGGGAAGGGTTCCAGCCTGTGCCACCTCAGCCAGGTGAGCCACACTGAGCTCGGGTGTCCCAAGGAAGGAGGGAGGGCTCACAGGGAAGGGTTCCAGCCTGTGCCACCTCAGCCAGGTGACAGGTGAGCCACACCTGAGCTGGAGTGTCCCAAGGAGGGAGGGAGGGCTCACAGGGAAGGGTTCCAGGCAGTTCCCAAGGAGGGAGGGCTCACAGGGAAGAGTTCCAGCCTGTGCCACCTCAGCCAGGTGACAGGTGAGCCACACTGAGCCAGAGTGTCCCGAGGAGAGAGGGAGGGCTCACAGGGAAGGGTTCCAGGCAGTCCCCAAGGAGGGAGGGCTCACAGGGAAGGGTTCCAGGCAGTTCCCAAGGAGGGAGGGAGGGCTCACAGGGAAGGGTTCCAGGCAGACCCCAAGGAGGGAGGGCTCACAGGGAAGGGTTCCAGGCAGTTCCCAAGGAGGGAGGGAGGGCTCACAGGGAAGGGTTCCAGGCAGTTCCCAAGGAGGGAGGGCTCACAGGGAAGGGCTCCAGGCAGACCCCAAGGAGGGAGGGAGGGCTCACAGGGAAGGGTTCAAGCCTGTGCCACCTCAGCCAGGTCCCACCTGGGCACTCTCCAGCCCTGGCATGGCACAGGAGTGTCCCTTGTTCCACACCTTGCCTCTGCCCTCTGAGCTGCTTCAGGCTCTGGTGGCTTCAGCTGTTCCTCGTTGTGACAGCAGTTCTGGGCTCTTTCCTGAGCTTTACTGACCAGCAAAATCCCCTCCACAGACAAAAGGTTTTGCTGTGTTACTCCCAGGATCAAAGCTGTCTGCAAAGTGCAAAATGTGACCCTTCCCCTGTCAACAGAAAAGCAAAAATGATATTTCACTATAATCAGCCAGGTGCAAGTCCCCCACTAAATAAATAAACCTCATGAAACTACAATTATTAAACCAAATGCATTTGACTCCACCAGCCTTTCATGAACTGGATACCTGTTTATCCTGATAATTCTCTGCATGGAAAATTTAGGAATAATATTTTTTTCCTGCTGACAAGGCCTGAAAAAACAGCTGATATTCTGTCACTGTGCCCAGACCTGCAAAATTCAACAGGTGACAGCTGAAGTGATAAAATTCCCACAGAATATTTTGGAATTCAGAACTGTCAGGCAACTCACAGAAAGCAGCCCATGTGCTCTGCAGGCACTGATGTTTCATCTCTCACTTCTCTCAGCTGCCCTGAGCTCAGAGTCATCATTTCAGCTCACTGGAAAGCACTTGATGCAGCCAGTTCCTTTTAAAATATATTTTGTTGGAAGTTGTTAGAAAATTCAATAAAGACACTTTGATCATGATCCATTCATTGACTTTCTTGGACTAACTTTTATATGGGATTTAAAGTGGATTTGAAGCTTCTGTTTCAAAAGCAAAGCATATTTTCCAAATTCCTGCAGTGCCTCATGGCATCAGCTTTGCTTTTGAAATAGAGAATGAGGATGCAGAGATATTAAAGCTAAGCTCAGAGAAACATGATTTTCATCCCCTCTAGAAAAACAGGAACATCCTTACTCTGCCTTTGAATACATAATTAGTGCTAATTGCAGACACATGCCAGAAATGTATGCAGCAGGACAGAGTACAGAATGCAGAGCACAGAATTTTCCTGTCAATGCCAGGGACAAGCAAAGGAAGAGCTGCAATTTTTCCTCTTCCTGGACCCTCCTGCCACAGGCAAGACCTACCAGTGGCCAGCACAGAGCCCTCGAGGTGTTCTCCTCCCCATCTGGGTCACCCCCAGCACTGCCTCGTCCTGTGCCTGACTCCCCCACGCAGGAAGAGAAGAACATCACACAACACAGAATTCCCATTCAGCTTTTCACATTTCCCAGCTGTTCAGCAAGTCCCTGGATCCAAGTCAGAGTGTGCAGGTGCTGAAGGAATGGCTCAGGATGGAATTGCATTATGGAGAGCACTGCTGAGGGCTCCAGGGTTTGCCTGCATGAGGATCAGCTGCTCCTGTCCTTAGGTCCTTGCTGTCACTGTTCTGGCATCTTTTGCTCTTATTTAAAAACTCCTGTGTCTCCTCCAGCCCCCTGAGAGTGACAGCGAACCAGAAGAAGCTGGAGGAGCCCAAGGGCCAGGGAGGGCTTGTGGCCTGAAGGAGCAGGAGGCCAGCAGGGTGGCTCCTCCTTGGCCCCCAGGCTCTTTCATCAGCCGTGCCCAGGCTCTCCTCAGGCTCCTCTGGTAAATCAGCTGGCTCAGAGTGCCAGGTGCACTCAAAATCACTTCAAGCCTGGGAAATTTTGGGTAGGTTGTCCTTGCTGTTGTGATAGCATTTTTACACTCAGGTTCTGTCCCAGTAACGACTGCAAACTGAAAGCAGCCCTGAGTTCTGGCTGCCAAGGAGCAGGCATTGTCACAGGGCTGGCAGCCGGGCGTGGGCATGCCCCTCCAGGTTCCCTCAAAGAAATGTGGAACATAAATCCAAATGTTTATTCCCATTCATGTAAGTGTTGCCCCAGCTCTGCCTTCACATGTTTAGAGGTGTTAATTGAGTTCTTCCCTGTTGCCATTTCAAACTTCTCCCACCGTAAGAAGGGAGATCTGCTCCTCCAGCTGTGCTGCAGTGCACAAGGCAGGAAGGAGCCGTGGGTGAAAAGCCCCAGCTCCCTTGGCAGGGCTGAAGGAACTTTGGTGCTTCCCCCCAGGAAGGGTCTCTGGAAGGGCTCAGGTGGGTCAGAGCTTGCAGGGCTCCCCTGCAGCCCCTGCAGCTCCAGGGGACGGGCCGTGCCTGCAGGGAGGGAGCTCGTGTCCTACATTGCAATGCCCAGCAGTCTCCAGAGCTCTGCAGTGTTTTACAGCCCTTTGTGCTACCCAGCTAAAAATTAACAAAACAAAACAAGAAGCTGGAAAAAGAGACAATGAAAGGACCTAGGTTGAGATGCTCCATAATTTATTGCAGATCTATGAGAGAACACTTGTAGAACCCATTTAATTCATTTAATAGTAATGCAAACATTGATATAAATTAAAACTCCAGAACGCTTTCTCACATCTTTTCTCTCCCCATGAGAGGTGAGTGAAAATGATTTATTACCCATAGATTATAATTGCTTAAAATAGGTTATGATGTAAGAAAAAATCTAATCCCTTCTACCAGGCAGGAGCAAAATTCTACAGACAGAGAAATTACATCTAACGCCAGTGTGTTAAGGAAGAAACATTCTTCTTCTCCCTTTGGGGAAACTCTAAGAACATCTTTTTAGAACTGTCAAAATTCACAAGCTGTAATAAATTATTCTTTTTCATTACCCATTTATTAAGCAGGCTGTTTGGTATAATAGCAGAAAAATTCTGTCTAATTTTTCCAGCATTACACTACTGTGATTTCTCATTTGAAACAGACGAGTTATCAAGAGCAGTGATGTGTTTTATTCCCTACTTTGGGACCATCTTGCCTCTGAATTCTGATGAAGACAACTGGTGAAGCGTGTCAGGCTCTGCTGTCAGAGGGCTCTGTCTCAGGAGGGGCTGGCACTGCCACCCAGGGCTGCCAGGTGGGCACCTCCACCATTAAAGTGGGCACCAGGTGCAAAACTCAGGGGGAGGTTACACCCAAAATTTGAGGAAAAGCAGGTACCAAACATGTAGGAATGTTGTAAATGCAGGGATCTCCTCAACTGTGATGCTAATGTGAAATTCTGAGACTTCCTGCTGGATAAATGGGTAAAATCCTGGCCACGGAGATGAGAAATCTGGACCAGGGTTCTGGCTCTCTCACCAAGCTCTGGATGATTCTGAGAGAGCAATCTATTGAATGCAGTCATTGAATATATCATAGGCATACATAAACTACAATGATATGGCTATATTTATATTTTATAGATGTGTGTATATAATGGCAAAGGTGTCCTCAGGGAAAATCTGCCTCAGCCCTGGTGCTGAAACACCAATGACCTTGCTTTTGTAAAATGAAAGTAAAAACACACATTCTTTTTTTGGTCTGCTGAGGCTGTAGTGAAAATGCCCACTCTGCCCTCGGATTATTGTGTGCAGAGGGATCCAGAGTTACAAACCACACTGCACGTGGTGATTAGAATAGCTTTATTCAGAGCATTATTATTATTTTTATTATTATGCTCATTTGTCATGGTCCTCACTGGGTTCATCCTCCCCAGAATCAGAATCTGAGCTCTAACACCAAAAGTCTCTGCTGCACTTGCACTTTGGATGCTGAGCAGGCCCAGGGGTGTGTCTGGCCAGACCCTCAGCTGGCCAAAGGAAACTCTTGCAGGTCCCCAATATCCCAGTGCTCCCCGAGCTCCCCCCGGGTCTCACCTGCAGCTGCACACCTGGCACCACAGAAGTGCCCAGCCCCAAACCAGGATCAGGAGCAGAGGGCAGACGCTGCAATCACATTTTTAGGAGCCCTGCTGTCCCCAAAAGGGACAGGCAATGAAACAGAAAGAGAAGATAAAAGTTACCTGTGTCCTACCCCCGAACGGGTGCAGGAATGCTGCCTGGCTGGCTCTGGCTGGGAAGGGATACAAAGGGGGTTCTGACCCCACTCTGTGTCTGCACAGCCAGCTGACAGAAAGCTGCTTTCTTCACTCGGAACTGGGTTACATTTTTATAACTAATCCACAGCTCTCTGACTGAAAAGATTTGCTAAGCCCCCACTTGCTTTTTCTTCTAGGTCTGTGCACTCCAAACGCTTCCTTCCTCCTCCTTCCTCCTGCTTCCTCCTGCTTCCCAGAAGTAAATGCCAGGCTGTTTCTCTGAACTCACAGAACCCAACTTTGTGCCTTGCATTGTTAAACAGGATTCACAGACAGGGGAAAACCCAGCACCCAAACAACTCAGTGCTTCACTGATCCATAAAATCATTATAGGCAACATTTTGGTTTCAACAAGGGCCAAAAATTCTCCCCCCTCCCCGAATACAAAAATAAAGCAGAAACAAAAATAACAAGGCTATTAATCTTTCATTAAGTTAAAGGGATGAAAAGGAATCGCTTAAAGTATCATTCTTTACTTGCACCACAAGATTGGATGCCCCCTGCCAACTTCAAAGGCTCTAAAAGAAGCTGGTTAATATTGTTGGCACTGAACCAGATTGTGGTTTATTTTAGTTTTTCTGATTTTTTTTCAACAAAAGAAAACATTAAGGGTTGGACACTGATTGCTGAGGAACAGCTATTGAAGGAGGGGGCCTTTTGTGCTGCTACCAGTAATATGTCAATTTTCAGACATGCAAAAGCTGCTCAAAAAATGGTGTCAGTCTCTGCACGAGGGTTGAAGTCTGTAACACTGCTCCTGTTTGCTCTGTGCTTTCAGCTCAGATACAAACCACACTTTCCCTGCGTGCCAGAGCAGTAGCTCTGGTGAAATATGGACTTTATGCATCCCAGGAGCAGTAACAGATCCCCCATAAGCCACCAAGTCCCTCAGCTGCCCTGCACTATGGTGCTCCTCTTCCATTGCTCCCCAGCCCTGAGGTTTGTGTGATTGCAAGCTGAGCTGGTTGCTGCTGAGGGACAGCTCTGTGGGCAGGGCTCTGTCAGCTGCAGGCTGTGCCCTGCCTGGCACTGGGAGCTGCCAGGAGCAGCCAGGGCACAGCAGGTGCCTGGCACAGATAATGATGGGCTGAGAGGTGCCTGGCACAGGTCATGATGGGCTGAGAGGTGCCTGGCACAGGTAGTGATGGGCTGAGAGGTGCCTGGCACAGGTAATGACGGGCTGAGAGGTGCCTGGCACAGGTAGTGATGGGCTGAGAGGTGCCTGGCACAGGCTGATGATGGGCTGAGAGGTGCCTGGCACAGGTCATGACGGGCTGAGAGGTGCCTGGCACAGGTAGTGATGGGCTGAGAGGTGCCTGGCACAGGTCATGATGGGCTGAGAGGTGCCTGGCACAGGTAGTGATGGGCTGAGAGGTGCCTGGCACAGGTCATGATGGGCTGAGAGGTGCCTGGCACAGGTCATGATGGGCTGAGAGGTGCCTGGCACAGGTAATGACGGGCTGAGAGGTGCCTGGCACAGGAAATGATGGGCTGAGAGGTGCCTGGCACAGGTCATGACGGGCTGAGAGGTGCCTGGCACAGGTAGTGATGGGCTGAGAGGTGCCTGGCACAGGTAATGATGGGCTGAGAGGTGCCTGGCACAGGTCATGACGGGCTGAGAGGTGCCTGGCACAGGTAGTGATGGGCTGAGAGGTGCCTGGCACAGGTAATGATGGGCTGAGAGGTGCCTGGCACAGGTCATGACGGGCTGAGAGGTGCCTGGCACAGGTAATGACGGGCTGAGAGGTGCCTGGCACAGGTCATGATGGGCTGAGAGGTGCCTGGCACAGGTCATGATGGGCTGAGAGGTGCCTGGCACAGGTAGTGATGGGCTGAGAGGTGCCTGGCACAGGAAATGATGGGCTGAGAGGTGCCTGGCACAGGTAGTGATGGGCTGAGAGGTGCCTGGCACAGGCTGATGATGGGCTGAGAGGTGCCTGGCACAGGTCATGACGGGCTGAGAGGTGCCTGGCACAGGAAATGATGGGCTGAGATGTGCCTGGCACAGGTCATGATGGGCTCAGAGGTGCCTGGCACAGGTAATGACGGGCTGAGAGGTGCCTGGCACAGGTAATGATGGGCTGAGAGGTGCCTGGCACAGGTCATGATGGGCTGAGAGGTGCCTGGCACAGGTAGTGATGGGCTGAGAGGTGCCTGGCACAGGTCATGACGGGCTGAGAGGTGCCTGGCACAGGAAATGATGGGCTGAGAGCTCAATGTGCCCGGGCTCAGCAGTGCAGCCTCTGCAAGTCCTGCCCAGGTGTGTGGCACAGGCAGAACACAGAGCCTGAAAGGGATTCCCTCCCTTTTCAGAGGCAGGAACAGCCCAGGGCCCACCACACAGACAGCTCCAGCCTTGTCCCTCAGGGCAGAGGGAGGAAATGCAGGTGTGACCATGCAAAGTGGGGCCCAGCAGGGCTCCAGGTCCTGCCTCCTGCTCTCCCTGTCCTGGCTGTGAGAAAGTACCAGCTGAGAATTTTATTAGGGGAATATTCAGTGCACCTAACAGGAGCAGGTATTTTTAAAATGCAAACTGTGCAAGCACAGGGTAATTGGAAGTATCTGTTTCATTTGATCCGTTGTGATTCAGTCCCCTAAGGCAGCACTCCAGGATC
This sequence comes from Haemorhous mexicanus, assembly GCF_027477595.1. NCBI lineage: Eukaryota > Metazoa > Chordata > Aves > Passeriformes > Fringillidae > Haemorhous > Haemorhous mexicanus. The sequence continues at coordinate 13,613,113 of NC_082359.1, forward strand.
TGCCCTTTCCAATCCCTATTACCAAATAAAACAGATCTATCCCATTTGTCCCTGGGAAGGTTTTTTCTTCTTACATCAGGCATAACAACTGCAAATAAATTTGGCTACATTCCCCAAAGAGTATTTCACCCAACATCTCCCTGTCATGCTTCTATGCATTATCTCTGCCAACTATTCCCTCTGGGCCACATCCAACATTCATCACAAAATTTCCATGTAATCCAGCAGTGTTTGCAGAAGGTGTATGTGCATTCCTGCATATGCCAGATATGACAGATGGCTTAAATTCCTCCTTCAAAAGCCTTTTCAGGAGAACTCTGTTACACTGGTGCTGTGATGGATAACGTCCCCCTGGCTTCTAATAAACACTGTCTTTTATTTGTCTGAGCTAGTCCATAAATTTCTGGGGCAGCAGGAAAGGGCATGGCCATTATCCTTTCTGGGTGTTTTTCAAGAGGAAGCACACGCTTCCTGACCAAACAGCAAAAGGAGCCAGCTGCACTGCTGGCAAGGCAGGTTGCCCAATGCCTCCCATGATGAGCCACCTTTCAGCTGCTCACAGTCCTGCCAAGCTGTGTCTGTTTGTCCTGAAATGTGTGATCCCAGCCGACTGCTCGGTCATCTCTGGCACTGAGGGCAAGGATCACAAACATTCTGGCAAACCAAGTGGCAATCATGCAGTTATTTGTCTGAAAGTGAGAGTTGTGAGTTTGCAATAAGAGCTGCAGGAAGGTCCCTGAGGGAAGGGAGGATCCTGTCCCAAACCTGTCAGAGGTGTCCATGGAGTGGGAGGAACACAGGAGCACTGGAGATACAGGGAGGCCCTGGACCACTGGGGGAGGCCTGGCTTCTCTGGAAAAATGCAATGATGTCATTTTAACTCTGCCATAATGCACGAACAGCAGGGAGCTAATGCTGCTCCACCAGGAGCCCAGCTCCTGCCATCTTCTTTTTTTGAGTGCCTGAGTTCAACCTGAATTGTTTTCTTCCCACGTGTTCCTCTGGGTGTGTAAGAAATAATGGCAACCAACGCAGACAATGCAAAATGCAGTGACCCCGTTCCAGCAGCTGGGTGAACTGCATGTCTCTGGTGCAATGGCCCCCACATCACAAAAGGAATTCCTGCCCTGAAAAATTAGTTTGCTCCATCTCTCAAACTTCCTGGTGGAGTTCCCAGTTGGACAGGACAGGGAAGAGATTCTCCAGCAGTCTCTGCCAGGAGCTGAGCAGGCCTGCAGGAAGAAGAACGTCCCCTGGGTGTCCATGGGCTTAGTGCAATGCCATCAGCAGGGGTTCCTTCTGGGTTTGTCACCAAACACCCCTGGCAGAGGGGCAGCTGCACCACCCAGCTGGCCCCAGTGGGATCAGCCCTCGGCCAGGAGGGGCTCAGCATCCTCTCCAGCCTGGCTGCATCCCTGTGGCTGTCACTGAGCTCATGCTTCTCTCTGGGGAAGTTTATCTTGGAAAGAAGGGGTTGAAGTTTGGCAAAGCAAAAAGACTTTTCAGGGGGGAACGGCTAGTTCAGCTCGAGACAGCTGCCTGTTAAATGTTCTCTTCATGATAAGATCCTAAAAGAGCTGCTCAGGGGTGAGCAGTCTTGCTTTCCTTTCTTACACTATCTCTGCTGAAGTTTCTTTTCTGCTTATAGAGAAGGGGAACAGTTTTCTTTTACTTTCTTTTTTCTTTTTTTTCTTTTCTTTTTTTTTTTTTTATCACCAGCTTCAGCCACAGGGTCAGCTTTGATTTGGGTGAGTCAGAAACATATTTATCTCTGAAATTCTCCTCTGTGCCTGGGAATGAAGTGTTTCTCCTCATCTCAGAAGAAAGAGACGTACTTTAAATAACAGCAGTGCCAAAAAAGAAAATAAAAGGTAATAACAGCATTTGTTTTACTTGCTACATGGTCGGCCTGATTGATGTGTTGCTGGTACATGTATGATTTTAAGAGACTTCTTCAGTTTCTCCGTGACAATGTTTGTAGTTTGTTTATAGAAAGAGATCTGTACTCAGACTTTGTTCTACGCTCTGCTCAGCTCCAGCAGTTGTTACAGCAGATAGGCCTGACCCAGTCCTCACCCTGTTTAAGATGTGGTTTATTTTTGCAGGCATTCCATATTTGCAGGAAGCACTCAAGCCTTAATCTGGACCACTTGTAGGGTAGTGAAAGGAGAAAAACAGCTTTGGGAGCAATCCTCCTGGAAAGCTGAGCCTGGGAGGGCTCAGCAGGGCCTGGGCTTGGGCAGGGCTCAGCAGGGCCTGGGCTTGGGCTGGGCTCAGCAGGGCCTGGGTCTCAGGGGAGGCTCAGCAGAGCCTGGGTTTGGGCTGGGCTCAGCAGGGCCTGGGCTTGGGCTGGGCTCAGCAGGGCCTGGGCTTGGGCTGGGCTCAGCAGGGCCTGGGCTTGGGCTGGGCTCAGCAGGGCCTGGGCTTGGGCTGGGCTCAGCAGGGTCTGGGTCTCAGGGGAGGCTCAGCAGAGCCTGGGTTTGGGCTGGGCTCAGCAGGGCCTGGGCTTGGGCTGGGCTCAGCAGGGCCTGGGTTTGGGCTGGGCTCAGCAGGGCCTGGGCTTGGGCTGGGCTCAGCAGAGCCTGGGTTTGGGCTGGGCTCAGCAGGGCCTGGGCTTGGGCTGGGCTCAGCAGGGCCTGGGTCTCAGGGGAGGCTCAGCAGAGCCTGGGTTTGGGCTGGGCTCAGCAGGGCCTGGGCTTGGGCTGGGCTCAGCAGAGCCTGGGTTTGGGCTGGGCTCAGCAGGGCCTGGGTCTCAGGGGAGGCTCAGCAGAGCCTGGGCTTGGGCTGGGCTCAGCAGAGCCTGGGTTTGGGCTGGGCTCAGCAGGGCCTGGGTCTCAGGGAAGGCTCAGCAGGGCCTGGGTTTGGGCTGGGCTCAGCAGGGCCTGGGTTTGGGCTGGGCTCAGCAGGGCCTGGGCTTGGGCTGGGCTCAGCAGAGCCTGGGTTTGGGCTGGGCTCAGCAGGGCCTGGGCTTGGGCTGGGCTCAGCAGTGCCTGGGTTTGGGCTGGGCTCAGCAGGGTCTGGGTCTCAGGGGAGGCTCAGCAGAGCCTGGGTTTGGGCTGGGCTCAGCAGGGCCTGGGTTTGGGCTGGGCTCAGCAGGGCCTGGGTTTGGGCTGGGCTCAGCAGGGCCTGGGTTTGGGCTGGGCTCAGCAGGGCCTGGGTTTGGGCTGGGCTCAGCAGGGCCTGGGCTTGGGCTGGGCTCAGCAGGGCCTGGGTCTCAGGGAAGGCTCAGCAGGGTCTGGGTCTCAGGGAAGGCTCAGCAGGGCCTGGGTTTGGGCTGGGCTCAGCAGAGCCTGAGTTTGGGCTGGGCTCAGCAGGGCCTGGGTTTGGGCTGGGCTCAGCAGGGCCTGGGTTTGGGCTGGGCTCAGCAGGGCCTGGGTTTGGGCTGGGCTCAGCAGGGCCTGGGTTTGGGCTGGGCTCAGCAGGGCCTGGGCTTGGGCTGGGCTCAGCAGGGCCTGGGTTTGGGCTGGGCTCAGCAGGGTCTGGGTCTCAGGGGAGGCTCAGCAGTCCCTCCCCTGCCTGGGGGAGAGATTTCTGCCCAAGCACAACACTTGGAGCCTGAGCTAGGCCCAGAAGTAGAAAGCTTCACATCCCTTCAAAAATTGCAATTCAAAAAAATAAACCCAGAACTTTTGTGATTTCACAGCACTTTTAGTGAACCATCTGTTTCTTCATGGAGCCCGTTAAGTTCTTGCCTGCACAGTTTGCATGGTGACAATGGCTTCAGTTTTGCTCAGTTCTGAAACAGATTTCCCTTCTGTCCCTTTCTGTTAGATTGATTTCAATTTAATTAAGTGGTCAAAATTTAAAGTATATTTTTTCCATCTTGAAAAACAAATCCTTCATTGGAACTTTACAGAAAGTTGTCTAGCTAGGTCTTTATTTTTCATTTGGAATAAGTCTGAGTTTTTACACTCCTGAGAGTTGTTTAAGCAACCATCTCACTTATCTGCTGAAAAAACAATATTTTAAAGATGCAATTTTCTGTGAGAGAAGCTGGTTCAACATGTACCTCTCTTCTGTCTTTGATGGATCATTTGCTCAGACATATCTGATAACTTTATTGCTCCTGAAGTAATCACAGTGAAATAATGAGTTACTATACCATCATTTCTGCTTTGTTTCTCACTGCTTGCCTTTTCCACTTGAACAAAGTCCTTGAGTTCTTGATTAGTCTTCTTGGCTTAAAGGACCTGTCTTTTGCCAGGCTGAAAGAAAAAATTATTCAGATTCTTTACTTTTGATTCACCATTGCTCTGAAATAATGAATGGTATCCTTCCCTCTAATGACCCAAAACATCAAGGGTGGCTTCCTCCTCAGTATGAAAAGACCCAGGTCCAGCTTTTTCATTGGGATAAAGAACTTGTTAATAAAATCAGCACAGAGCCTCAGCCGCGTTCCCCTGCCAGACCTCCGACAGCAGAGGCACAGATCTTAAGAAGAAGAAGAAAGGGAAGGAGAAACAGAGATTCATGGGAGAAAAAAAGGGGGGAAATGGGATTTCAGATGATATCAAACAAAAGAAAAGAATGAGACCGTCAGTCCTCTCCCACCAAATTTGCCTCTGCCCAGTTCAATGCTGGGCACTGCTCAGGTCAGGAATTCATTAAAATGCAATAAAGTGACAATATTTCTGAAAACACAGAGCCATGGTGGAGCTACTTGAGGAATTCTCCTTAAGGGGGCTGATTCCAACCCAACTAGGATCTTCTGCATTGATTCCAAGAGGCTTTCAATTACCCCAGAACCCTGCGGGGCTGAAACAAATGCTGAGCAGGTTGTTGGCAACGTGTGTGAGGGAAGGCAACACTGCTGCTGCTCCACTGGAGTTATCAGGGACAGGAACACACCAGCACTGCTCAAACGGAGTTACCAGGGAAAGGAACACACCTGCACTGCTCCAAAGGAGAAATCAGGGACAGGAACACACCTGCACTGCTCAAATGGAGTTATCAGGGACAGGAACACACCAGCACTGCTCTAACACAGTCTGTCACACACAGGAACACACCTGCACTGCTCTAACACAGTCTGTCACACACAGGAACACACCAGCACTGCTCTGACACAGTCTGTCACACACAGGAACACACCTGCACTGCTCTAACACAGTCTGTCACACACAGGAACACACCTGCACTGCTCTGACACAGTCTGTCATGGACAGGAACACACCTGCACTGCTCTGACACAGTCTGTCACACACAGGAACACACCAGCACTGCTCTGACACAGTCTGTCACACACAGGAACACACCAGCACTGCTCTGACACAGTCTGTCATGGACAGGAACACACCTGCACTGCTCTGACACAGTCTGTCATGGACAGGAACACACCTGCACTGCTCTGACACAGTCTGTCACACACAGGAACACACCTGCACTGCTCTAACACAGTCTGTCATGGACAGGAACACACCAGCACTGCTCTGACACAGTCTGTCACACACAGGAACACACCAGCACTGCTCTGACACAGTCTGTCACACACAGGAACACACCAGCACTGCTCTGACACAGTCTGTCACACACAGGAACACACCTGCACTGCTCTAACACAGTCTGTCATGGACAGGAACACACCTGCACTGCTCTGACACAGTCTGTCATGGACAGGAACACACCTGCACTGCTCTGACACAGTCTGTCACACACAGGAACACACCTGCACTGCTCTGACACAGTCTGTCACACACAGGAACACACCTGCACTGCTCTGACACAGTCTGTCACACACAGGAACACACCTGCACTGCTCTGACACAGTCTGTCACACACAGGAACACACCTGCACTGCTCTGACACAGTCTGTCACACACAGGAACACACCTGCACTGCTCTAACACAGTCTGTCATAGACAGGAACACACCAGCACTGCTCTGACACAGCCTGTCACACACAGGAACACACCTGCACTGCTCTGACACAGTCTGTCACACACAGGAACACACCTGCACTGCTCTGACACAGTCTGTCACACACAGGAACACACCAGCACTGCTCTGACACAGTCTGTCACACACAGGAACACACCAGCACTGCTCTGACACAGTCTGTCACACACAGGAACACACCTGCACTGCTCTAACACAGTCTGTCATGGACAGGAACACACCTGCACTGCTCTGACACAGTCTGTCACACACAGGAACACACCTGCACTGCTCTGACACTGTCGCACACAGGAACACACCTGCACTGCTCTGACACAGTCTGTCACACACAGGAACACACCAGCACTGCTCTGACACAGTCTGTCACACACAGGAACACACCAGCACTGCTCTGACACAGTCTGTCACACACAGGAACACACCTGCACTGCCCTGACACAGTCTGTCACACACAGGAACACACCTGCACTGCTCTGACACAGTCTGTCACACACAGGAACACACCTGCACTGCTCTGACACAGTCTGTCACACACAGGAACACACCTGCACTGCTCTGACACAGTCTGTCACACACAGGAACACACCAGCACTGCTCTGACACAGTCTGTCACACACAGGAACACACCTGCACTGCTCTGACACAGTCTGTCATGGACAGGAACACACCAGCACTGCTCTAACACAGTCTGTCATGGACAGGAACACACCTGCACTGCTCTAACACAGTCTGTCATGGACAGGAACACACCAGCACTGCTCTGACACAGTCTGTCACACACAGGAACACACCTGCACTGCTCTGACACAGTCTGTCACACACAGGAACACACCTGCACTGCTCTGACACAGTCTGTCACACACAGGAACACACCTGCACTGCTCTGACACAGTCTGTCACACACAGGAACACACCTGCACTGCTCTGACACAGTCTGTCACACACAGGAACACACCTGCACTGCTCTGACACAGTCTGTCATGGACAGGAACACACCTGCACTGCTCTGACACAGTCTGTCACACACAGGAACACACCTGCACTGCTCTGACACAGTCTGTCATGGACAGGAACACACCAGCACTGCTCTAACACAGTCTGTCATGGACAGGAACACACCTGCACTGCTCTGACACAGTCTGTCACACACAGGAACACACCTGCACTGCTCTGACAGAGTCTGTCACACACAGGAACACACCAGCACTGCTCTGACACAGTCTGTCACACACAGGAACACACCTGCACTGCTCTGACACAGTCTGTCACGGACAGGAACACACCAGCACTGCTCTGACACAGTCTGTCACACACAGGAACACACCTGCACTGCTCTGACACAGTCTGTCATGGACAGGAACACACCTGCACTGCTCTGACACAGTCTGTCACACACAGGAACACACCTGCACTGCTCTGACACAGTCTGTCACACACAGGAACACACCTGCACTGCTCTGACACAGCCTGTCACACACAGGAACACACCAGCACTGCTCTAACACAGTCTGTCATGGACAGGAACACACCAGCACTGCTCTAACACAGTCTGTCACACACAGGAACACACCTGCACTGCTCTGACACAGCCTGTCACACACAGGAACACACCTGCACTGCTCTGACACAGTCTGTCACACACAGGAACACACCTGCACTGCTCTGACACAGTCTGTCACACATGGGAACACACCTGCACTGCTCTGACACAGTCTGTCACACACAGAACACACCAGCACTGCTCTAACACAGTCTGTCACACACAGGAACACACCAGCACTGCTCTAACACAGTCTGTCACACACAGGAACACACCTGCACTGCTCTGACACAGTCTGTCACACACAGGAACACACCTGCACTGCTCTAACACAGTCTGTCACACACAGGAACACACCAGCACTGCTCTGACACAGTCTGTCACACACAGGAACACACCTGCACTGCTCTGACACAGTCTGTCACACACAGGAACACACCTGCACTGCTCTGACACAGTCTGTCACACACAGGAACACACCAGCACTGCTCTGACACAGTCTGTCACACACAGGAACACACCTGCACTGCTCTGACACAGTCTGTCATGGACAGGAACACACCAGCACTGCTCTGACACAGTCTGTCACACACAGGAACACACCTGCACTGCTCTGACACAGTCTGTCACACACAGGAACACACCAGCACTGCTCTAACACAGTCTGTCACACACAGGAACACACCAGCACTGCTCTGACACAGTCTGTCACACACAGGAACACACCTGCACTGCCCTGACACAGTCTGTCACACACAGGAACACACCTGCACTGCTCTGACACAGTCTGTCACACACAGGAACACACCTGCACTGCTCTAACACAGTCTGTCATGGACAGGAACACACCTGCACTGCTCTGACACAGTCTGTCACACACAGGAACACACCTGCACTGCTCTGACACAGTCTGTCACACACAGGAACACACCTGCACTGCTCTAACACAGTCTGTCACACACAGGAACACACCAGCACTGCTCTGACACAGTCTGTCACACACAGGAACACACCTGCACTGCTCTGACACAGTCTGTCACACACAGGAACACACCTGCACTGCTCTGACACAGTCTGTCACACACAGGAACACACCTGCACTGCTCTGACACAGTCTGTCACACACAGGAACACACCTGCACTGCCCTGACACAGTCTGTCACACACAGGAACACACCTGCACTGCTCTGACACAGTCTGTCACACACAGGAACACACCTGCACTGCTCTAACACAGTCTGTCATGGACAGGAACACACCTGCACTGCTCTGACACAGTCTGTCACACACAGGAACACACCTGCACTGCTCTGACACTGTCGCACACAGGAACACACCTGCACTGCTCTGACACAGTCTGTCACACACAGGAACACACCAGCACTGCTCTGACACAGTCTGTCACACACAGGAACACACCTGCACTGCTCTGACACAGTCTGTCATGGACAGGAACACACCTGCACTGCTCTAACACAGTCTGTCATGGACAGGAACACACCTGCACTGCTCTGACACAGTCTGTCACACACAGGAACACACCTGCACTGCTCTGACAGAGTCTGTCACACACAGGAACACACCTGCACTGCTCTGACACAGTCTGTCACACACAGGAACACACCTGCACTGCTCTGACACAGTCTGTCACACACAGGAACACACCTGCACTGCTCTGACACAGTCTGTCATGGACAGGAACACACCTGCACTGCTCTGACACAGTCTGTCACACACAGGAACACACCAGCACTGCTCTGACACTGTCTGTCACACACAGGAACACACCTGTAATGCACTCAAACAGGAACACACCTGTAATGCACTCTCTGGCACCTTCTGTCCAGGAACTCTGTGCAAGGAAAACTGTCAGAGGCCTGAGCTCTGTGAAATGCTTGAAGAGCTAAAATTCTTCACGAGTTTCAATCCTGTTGTACCAACTCTCAGAAAGTTTATTTCCCTCTCAGCCAGTACATTTCACAAGTGCATGCCCTTTCCAAATGCCCTTGCACCTCCCGCTGCCAGCACTGACCTCTACTGTCTGTGCTGGACTTGGGGATTATTTTTGACTAAACTGAGATCTCTTTCATCAGCTTTCAAAACATTGTGAACTGAAACTGCTCTTATTTAAAAGTTTAACTTTACTTTCATCAATTTATAATCAGAGTTCCTCTGGTATGTTTGATTCCTGACAAACAAGGATAAAAGTCTTGTGCCCCCATTGCTAATGAGATGATAAAACAGCAGGGATCAAGTTTTTAATTACTACAGGCTATGCACTGGAGAGGTACCAGTGATATTTTCTATTGCATGTCTAAGTTGTAACTTCAGGCTTATGACAGTCATGCTGTGTTCCTCTGCCTTTGATGATCACTCATCTTTGTCTCCTGAGAACATACAAAAATTTCTGAGCTGGGCTCCTGGGGGCTTGCAATTATTGCTGTAACCTGGCCCAGGTTGCAGGGCAGCAGCAGAGCTGCTCAGCCAGGAGAGCACACACGACATGGGCAACTTTCCTCTCACACAATCTGGATTCTCAATCTAGTTGTTCCTTTAATAATTATGCTTTTAATTAAGAGGGAGAATAATTTAATATTGTTCCCGTTTTTCCTTTCAGAAGCACGATCCATTACCTTCTCATACATAAAGCATCAGGGCCACAGGCACACAGCAGTGCACGTTTTTGGCACTGGGGGACCCAGGCCTTGGAAAATCAGCAATGCAGGCATGGTTCTGGAAACTGTCATCACTCCTACCCATGCTCATAGGCTTGCTGAGTGAGTTTTGTTTCCTTGAATAAAATTAATATTGATGCAAGAGATTAAAATGCATTTCTAAGTAGCAAGGAATTTCCTGACTGGACAGAGCTGAGGGTGATGATGTTGCAGAGCTGTCCTCCCTCCCAGTGCTGCAGATCTCCACCCCAGACCAGCCCATGGCATTGGGCCATCACTGCAGTTATTCCAAGGCTTCTCCTGGGGGTTGCTCTGTGGCACAGAGGGGGCATTTCCCAGGAGGAGCTGAGCTGCACTGGGACACCTGCAGGGCTCTGCAAAGTCACCTGTCCCCAGGGCCACAGCTCTGCTCAGAGCACCAGGAGCTGTGGGGAGAACAACCCGAGGAAAAACACCCCCAGTATCTCCTCACTGAACCTCTGTGAGCTTTTCTCTGAGTGCAAAGTTTATCTTCTCATGAAGGAGTGTGTGAGACCTGAGCCTGAGCCCACCAGGGTTTTCAAATCCAGCAGAGGCTGTTTCCACTCAGGCCATGGACCCCAAAACTTCCTCTGAAGCCACCACTGCTCTTCTTCTGCCACAGCTGCACAGCTCTGCCCCTGTTCCATGGCATCCTACAGACATCATTTCCTTTAAATTCCTTTATGCTGAGAGAGCACTCTGTGAAAAATTATTTCATCCCTATTTCGTGTTGCCTCTTCTGTTTAATCTCTGCTTGATGTGAGAGATAGGTATGGCTCAGCCTTTTATCCAGCTAAAGTGAAGCTGCCATTCCTTTCCTTAGCTCCTTCAGTTCATACTTCCTCTCTGCAGCCAAATCCTAACCCAGGAGAGAGTTTTCCCTCTGGGGAAGGAGTGAGGAGCACAGAAGCAGTGACATCTCCAGTGCAGTCAGCAAGGGGAGGAGATGAGCCTGGGCTCAGGAGCAGGAGTCCTCCTTGAGAGCTGAAATACAAAAAATAAGAAATGACTTTTTCTCTGCCTGGTCTAAGATTTGACAGTGGCATCATTTGGGTAGGGTAAAATGCCCGAGGAGGTGCTCGTGTGCAGATATTGCAAAAGCCTGGGTGCAAGCAGCCCTCAAGGAATGTGTTCATTCCTGTGAGAGCTGGAGCTGTGACCTGCCTGGGGCTGCCCAGGGACTGCGTGTCAGACAAGCTGCAGAATCCAAGAGCCAGCTGACCCACTTCTCTCTGGCTTGAGGACAAAACCCCTCTGCTTTGGTAGCCCCATCCAGCCTGGCTGGAAATGATCATTCTGGAGGAAAACACGGGGTAACACTCACTTCAAAAAGTACCTCACAAATCTGAAACTTCATTAACTAACCAACCGTGATTAATGCACTCGGCTGTAGAAATCAATTATGTTTTAAAAGCAAGTCATGAAGGAGACTTCATCCTTGTTTTCTCTTACAACTGACACGACAGATCAAAATGCTAACACTACAAATGCTGCACGGACTGGGACCCAAACATACTGGAATGCACTGATTTATTTCACAAGTGGAGGACACCCACGTACCAGGCTGTTGTTGTGTGGAGGCAATCCATGGCATTCAGAACTTACAGCTCATGTCAACCCCAGCCACTGCATAAACAGCATCCAGAGACATTTCCTGTGCTGCAGAATAGAACTGAAGTTGACCATAAAATGTGTGTAATCTAAACTGCAGAAATCCCTCCACTCTAATGATCTGTTCCCTACAAGAAAAATGTAAAGTGTTTAAAAGATTTAGCAAAATCTGTGCATAAATTGAATAAATCATCATGGTATCAATTATATCTTAAAAATGGTGTTCAGCTCTTATAACATCAAGGACTGGTTTTAATTATGGCTTCAGTGTAACTAATGTTTTCTTGATTTTAATGACTGTTGTCCTATTATAGGATTAACTTGTGATGAAGCTGAAGAAGCCAGAATAATTTTCAGTTAAAAGAATTGCAAAGACCTTTGACAGGTACACCAGTAAGAGCAGATTGTTTTGAAGTACGTTGGATTTTGGCCCAAATTCTGTTCCAGTTTCTGACTCAGAGTCATCCCCTGGCAGTATGGCAAGTGAGACTTGGCCTTTTTTCCAGAAGTGCAGAAAGTAAATATGGCAGTGGGCTGCAAGGGCGAGGCTGTGGGAAATTCCTGCCTGCACATGAGAGATCTGTGGAACTGAAATGATCCCAATGCATCACTGCAATCCCTGCTGGGCACATCAGTACTGCAGCCCCTGCAGGTTCCCGAGCTCAGCTGGGGCTCCTCTTCAGCTGTATTTACATCCAGTGTGAGCCTCTCTGAGGGCACTGGTGGAGCAGCAGACCTCCAGCAGCAAGGCAGGGTGTGCACTGAAATGTGTAAAGCTCAAAGAACCGCCTGGAGGGCTCCTGAATCAAAAAGGAAACAAAAAAACCCTGACGTTGCACTTATCATAATTTTGAAGCATTTTGATGTTTTATTATTGAGGAGGGATAGAACGTAGGGAGCTGCAGCCAGGGCAGAGAAGCAGGGGTGGAGGAGTGCCAAGAGCCCAACTGTGGGCACTCAGAGAGTGTCCCCTCCTTGCCTGGCACACCCAAAGGTGACCACCCCAACCACCTGCTGTTCATGTCCAGGACTTTCATGTGGGTCCCTCCTTAGGCTGCTGCTCATGAAAGAGCTGTAATGTGGGACACCAAGTGGGTTTGTGATCACACACAGCTCGGGGACAGCAGCTGGGCTTGTGTAAACACATCAAGTGTTAGTGCAGGGGTGTGCAGCCAGCACTCGGCCTGGAAAATGGGCTGTGACTCCAGGAGAAGGAACTTCACCTTGCTTTTATACTGAGACTCTGCTACTGAGAAATCCAAGGAGGAATTCCAAACCGAAATATTCATGTTCTCAGAGAAATGAATGCAGTTCTTGAGGCTACACTCACCTCCAGCCTCGTGAGTTCTGTGCTACAGACAGAAACATTTGCATTTGGCATCTCATTTTGCTTCAGCAAATTTATTTCCTGTGACTCTTTCATTAGAAGAGCTGTAGTGTGTATCAAGAACATTATTTTGCTCATACAAAAGGAAAACTGGATAATAGGTGCTTTTTATGTCTCCTGCTGCTGGAGAGCCATAATATTTAAGTCATAAATGGGCAAATGTCAAAGCAGGTCTCCCTCTGTGCCTGACTCCCTCTAATAATTAGGTGCTGTTTTATTGTTCTGTGGCTGAGCTGTGAGTCCAGCTGTCAGCTGACACAGCTGGTAATGGAAGGACCACATTCCTCACCACCAGACAACTCCCTTCAGAATCCATGGCATATTTACAGCCCTCGGATTTGCAGGGTCAGGTTTCCTGCCGTAGCTGTGCACAGCAAAATAACATCTCAAAATAACATCTCACCCTCAAGTGCATGAATCTGCCTGCAAGAATTTACATTCACACTAAATGAGGAGGAGCAGACCTTCCACCCAGCTATGAGCTGGCCTTGCCTTTTGCTCCCCCATGCATGGAATCAGAAGGAAGCCCCATGGGAAGAGGACCTCTGTGGTCCCCAGCCACCACAGCAGACATTTGCAGCAGCAACCCACTAAAAAAATTCAGCAGCTTGCCAGAAAGCAAGAAAAAAATTCCAAAAGTCACCTGCAGAGGTTGTTGGGAGCATACCCAGGCTCTGGTTTGTGTTTGCAAAGGAAAACCCAGCAGCCATGTGTGCCTCACCTGTGCTGGGAAGGTGTTCCACCATCCTGCCCCTCGTCAGGCTCCTGTGAAGCTCCTGGGGTCCCGTGGGAGTGAGGGGCTGGGGTCCTGTGGGAGTGAGGGGTTGGGGTCCCGTGGGAATGAGGGGTTGGGGTCCAGTGGGAATGAGGGGCTGGGGTCCCCTGGGAATGAGGGGCTGGGGTCCCGTGGGAATGAGGGGTTGGGGTCCCGTGGGAATGAGGGGTTGGGGTCCAGTGGGAATGAGGGGTTGGGGTCCTGTGGGAGTGAGGGGTTGGGGTCCCATGGGAATGAGGGGTTGGGGTCCCGTGGGAATGAGGGGTTGGGGTCCCGTGGGAATGAGAGGCTGGGGTCCCATGGGAATGAGGGGCTGGGGTCCAGTGGGAATGAGGGGCTGGGGTCCAGTGGGAATGAGGGGTTGGGGTCCTGTGGGAATGAGGGGCTGGGGTCCCGTGGGAATGAGGGGCTGGGGTCCCCTGGGAATGAGGGGCTGGGGTCCCGTGGGAATGAGGGGCTGGGGTCCTGTGGGAATGAGGGGTTGGGGTCCTGTGGGAATGAGGGGCTGGGGTCCAGTGGGAATGAGGGGTTGGGGTCCTGTGGGAATGAGGGGCTGGGGTCCTGTGGGAATGAGGGGCTGGGGTCCTGTGGGAATGAGGGGTTGGGGTCCCGTGGGAATGAGGGGTTGGGGTCCTGTGGGAATGAGGGGCTGGGGTCCTGTGGGAGTGAGGGGCTGGGGTCCCGTGGGAATGAGGGGTTGGGGTCCCTGGTGGGGACATAAAAATTATATTAAAAAATTAAACTGAAAAGAAAGGTGATCTCTGAATCAGTAAATTCTAGGGGCTTACTGACAGCCATATATTGACCCTAGTGAGGATGTTAATTCACTTGAGTGGTCTAGGAATAGGAAAAAAGCCCAGTGAAGAAAAAAGGAAAAAGGAGGAAACAACATATGAGATTTTTCTCCTTTCTAAACACTAACTGATCAATCAGTTTTTGCTAGATAAGAAATTCCAGTGGTGGCTATTTGTAAGATACTTAATGCACAGAGATTTTTTTCTAAAATTATTTTTGCCCAGGAGACAAATGTGTAACCATATGATTTTTCCCCCTGCTATGTTAAAAATGCATTTATATTTTTTCAAGCACACCCCGATTAAAGAGGGCACATCTGTTTTAAGTCCTTCTTTATGAAAATTACTGAGCTTCCTCTGAAAGCTTATCTTTTAATTTCAAAATTCTTTGTAGCAATAACTTAGATAATAACCAACCATATTTCTGTCTTCTTTGGAGGAGGAAAAAAAAAAAAAAAAGAGAAAGAAAGAAGCATTTTGAGCTTTGAACTCCCCCTCCCCGCGGGCCGGGTCTCCTGTGAGAGGCCCTCATTTGCGTTTGAAGGGGATGCTCCGCGGGGCCGGAGCGAGCGGATTGTTGGCGGGCGCCGCTGGCTGGGCCCGCGCCGCGCTCCCCGCGCTGTCCAGCGGGCTCCTGCCGCTCCTTGCTTCGTGTCGTGCCTCTCCCCCACGGAGGGGCTCCTGGCTGTCCCCGCGCCCGGCCAGCCCGGACAGCGGCGCTGCTGCTCCCGCGGGCACGGCCGGCCCTACTGACCATCTGTCTGTCCGTCTGTCTGTCCGACTGTCTGTCCGACTGTCTGTCTGACCATCCGTCTGTCCGTCCGTCTGTCTGTCTGTCCGTCCGTCTGTCCGTCCGTCCGTCTGTCTGTCTGTCCGTCCGTCTGTCCGTCTGTCTGTCCGTCCGTCCGTCCGTCCGTCTGTCTGTCCGTCTGTCTGTCCGTCCGTCTGTCCGTCCGTCTGTCTGTCTGTCTGTCTGTCCGTCCGTCTGTCCGTCTGTCTGTCTGTCTGTCCGTCTGTCTGTCTGTCTGTCCGTCTGTCTGTCCGTCCGTCCGTCCGTCCGTCTGTCTGTCCGTCCGTCTGTCTGTCTGTCTGTCTGTCTGTCCGTCCATCTGTATCTGGTAGGTGCCAGGGTGGCAGCACGGCTCAGAAACCAGGCCAGAAGAGGTTTTAAATAAAATGCAGTTATTTCATCACTGTCACTGACACCAGGACCCTCACCACCATAACCTCGCCCTTTCCCAAAGGAGTCCACGTGCAGACCCCCTCAGCAGGATGTTTCTAACATGGGCCATCAGGCAACTGACAGAATTTTTAAAGTCAGTATCCACTGACAAATATTCCAAGGGAAGCCAGTGAAAAGGTGACAGATGTTTTGCACGTAAGCAAATACAAACTCGAACACAACATAAAATACGTGAGAATGATTTAAACTCTATTGCAAAATTAATTATTGGAGGTTTAAAATGGTAAAGCACCATTTGGGCTTCAAAGAACGTTCAAAATAAAGAAAATAACTCAGGTATTTATTGTTTTGCTTCAATTTCCATTGATGCTATAAATAGCTGACAAGAAATGATGACAAATCAGCTATTGTAACCCTCTGGGAGTTTATTAGGTCATTTGTGAGAGGTCTGAATAGAGTCATTTGTTGCCCTCAGGTGTTTGAGAGTCTCTTTACCCTTGGGAAAGGAATTTAACAAAGGAGTGTATTTCAAAGCAGGCACTCTGTGTTTTCCACCCTTTTTCTGAAGTGTTTTCAAACACACTCCAAGCTAAAACTCCTCAGAAGTGAGCAAAGGAGGTGTATATCAGATGACCCCTGAGGCAGCTGACAATCCCGGGAGCAGAGGTAGGGTCACATTTTCCATGCTTGAATCCCAAATGCATTTTCACCGTAGGAGGCCCTGATTTATTTTTGCCCCACCCACTGGGTGCAAACTTTGAAAGGCACAATCCAGAGGTGTTGGACTAATGCCCTACTTGCATTTTTTTATGTGGCTGAAATGTGACATGTCTTATTTCTTGTGTGCTTCCAGAGCCACGGGGCAGGCCCTTTGTGACAAGCAGACATTGCATCTGCCCTGATCTGAGCATCTCCTCAGCCAGGCTGGAGTGGAACAGGCAACAGGGACACAGCCGTGCAAAGGAAGCTGCCCAGCAGCTCTGAGGAAACCAGCAGCTCCAGGTTAGATTGCCAGGGAGCACCAGGGAAGCTCTGCTCCAACAGCCACGGCCCAGCCAGGCCCCTCTCGGGATGAAGGGGAAAGGAAAAACGGAATTTCATCTGTGGCTCTGGTTTTTTGTCAGTGCAATTTTGTTCAGGGTCCCAGAGAGCAAACAGTTCAGCATCCCCCATCCTCTGCAGCTCAGGGCTCTGAGTGCAGGGATCATTCCTGACCCACAGCTGGGAGCTGTGTGCACATAACCCATGGCACACCTGGCTGTGCTCTCCCTCTCCCTGCTGGGGCAGGGCTTTGTGCATTGCCAGCACCCTCCAGAGCTGCCTCCAGAGCTTCCAATGATGCCAGACATGGTCCTGCAGGTCTGGCTGCTGCACAGCTCTTCTGTCCCCACTGCCAGCAGGGCAGAGCTGCAGTAGAAACCAGCCAAGCATCACAAACTTTGCAGCCAGTTTAGGGCCTGGGTGGAACGAAGGTGGCTGGGTGCTGGGCTGAGCTCCCCTGCACAGTCAGCGAGACTCAGCAGGAGTCCCAGACTGGCCAGCCTCACATCTGGCAGGGCTGGAACCCCTCTGTCCCCATCCCAGTCCTGGATCCAGGCTGGCACTGCCAGGGAGGCTCTGCAGAGCAGCACCAGGGGCTGCACAAGGCTCAGGGCTCTGCCACCACTCTCAGAAATGATTTCCTGCCCTTCTTCAGGGCTTCAAGAGCTGACTGTCATCCACTTGGACTCCACTTGAACCCCCTCTCAAGTGAATGCCCTGCAGCTCTTGTCTTCAAACAGTGCTGTCCATCCTTTTTGATCATCCCAGGCATGCAGATTTTTCAAAGGCAGAGCTGATGCTCACGGCCCCTCTCCTCTCCTGCTTGCTGATTTCTTGACTGGGCTCACTGAGCATTCAGCTCACAAGCCATTCATGCAAATAAGGCACTGCATGCTCAAAAGCTGCCCAGGATGAGCAATAGCTGAGATCAGACTGCCCCTGTTGGAATAATTCATGTAGCCCACGGATCTTTGGTTAGGCTAAATTTGAGAGCATACCAAACCTGCTTGTCAGTGGGCAAATATTTTAACTGTGACTACAGCTTATTCTGGCTGCCACTCATTCCTGCTCACTCTGTCTCTTCATGGGGCTTCCCACAGCTTGCCCATATTGTCCTGGATGTGCCCACAGCCCACATCCATCCAGCCTGGAGAGCCTTACTGACTCCTAAGCAGCCTGTGGTGCAAAGAACCTGAGGAGTTTTGTCAAGACAGTTTTTGTGCTGGAGAAGTGCAGAGGAGGAACTTGGAGTGCCTGAGGAAATCCATCACCAAAAAGTTCAGTGCATTTGAAATGAGGCACCTTCAAGGACAGAGAGCACCTGAGCAGGAGATTCCAGCACCAGCTTGGTTCTCAGTTCAGATGGCAAACGTGACTTCAAGTCTTCACAGACAAATAGAGGAGGGAGAAATCAGGAACTTTGCAGTGTCTTTGACACACTGCAGTGAAGTCTCTGAGAGCAGTGACCCCTCAGAGGAAGTCAGCAACCACTGGCCAGGATCTGAGAGCATCCAGCAGTCTGGAATGCCACAGGACTGAGGGTGGGTCTGGAGGGTGTTAAGTGTTCACCCTGGCTGTAGCAGGGAATTCACAGGTGCCTGAAGTAAAGCCCAGCGCCCTCCCAGGGAGCTGGGACAGGCTGTGCACGGCCAGCACACAGGTGTCCCCACCTGTGCAGGCTGCAGGTAGCAGCCCCTCTGCCTGCCCCCACTCAGCAGCTGCTCTGGACGTGTCACCTTAGTGCTGCACCAGAGTGCCACGTGTTCTGGGCACAGCAGTGTCCTGGGCACTGAGCTGTCTCTGCACCCTGTGACCGGAGCAGCAGGGCAGGAGTCAGTGCAGCCACGGTGGGAGAAGTGCAGCTTCAAAGGCAAATTCCTCTGGAAAAGGTCAGGGAGCACCAAGTGCTGGGATTTTATTTTCCTCCTAAATACGAGAGCAGTTGCCTGGGTGCAATGGAAGGCTCAGATGAATTCAGCTGCCACGGGAGCAGAGCAGAGGGTGTGTGGTTTGGCTGGGGCACTAACCAGGTGTACAGGGCGTGCAGGGACCTGTCAGACTGAGCTGAGCTCTCCCACCAGCCCCACAGCCCACCCCTCAGGAGCCAGCAGCAAAGTGATGCTGCTAACACTTCACTGCTACCCTGAGGAACTCCCCCTGCCTTTTGGAACTCAGGGCAGCACTCCCGACTCGTGCTCCTGCTTCCCGTGGGTGTGTGCCTGTCAGAACCCGAGCCACCTTCCAGGAGAAACCCTGGGAATACCAAAGCTGAGGATTCCCTGCCTCAGGTGGGGCTCTGGCTGTGGCTCTGAGCACCAGGCTGTGCCCTGGCAGTGCCACCAGCCTGCCCTGTGTCACCAGTCTGTGCCCTGGCAGTGCCACCAGCCTGCCCTGTGCCACCAGGCTGTGCCCTGGCAGTGCCACCAGGCTGTGCCCTGGCAGTGTCACCAGCCTGCCCTGTGCCACCAGGCTGTGCCCTGGCAGTGTCACCAGCCTGCCCTGGGCCATGCCCAGCCTCAGTGCCACCAGGCCACTCATTCTCATGCAGGGCACTGGCAGAGGTTTCCATGAAAACATTTAAAAAATGATTTTGCAACTTAAGAAAACATACTTCAGCAATTACCATTTCCTTTACCATGAAACCAAATTCACTGTACATTACAGCTTTAAAGCTGAGATCTAAGGTTCAGATCAACTCTTTAATCCTGACTGTGGCTTCGGGTACTTCCTGATATTTATGAGAAATGCTCCAGGCCTGCAGCTGGGCTTTGAACAAAAAAATAATGAACTTCGTTGACTGTGAACAAAGTTCTACACTATTTTAAAGAAAGTTAAGCTGTGACATTTTTTAATCCAACACTAAATCACATAACCCAAATTCTCTGCATAATTCAGGAATGTTCACAGCAATAAAAAGACAATTAGATCAAACTGGGTTGCTAAATGAGCTGAAATCAATCTGTCTAAACTTGAGAATTCTTGTTAGCCTCTCTCCTGAAACACTCCCATTTACTGTACAATATCTGAATCAAAACAATCTCCTGTTCTAACACTCCATACACCAGCTCTCCCTCTCCTCTTGCTAAAAATAGAGGTAATAAAGGGTATCTTACAGAACACACACCTTATGGAATTTAATATTATTTATTGAATATGGTTCACACATCTAATTACAGTATTAACTTCTGGAGGCCTTGCTCCTGTCTGTGCAGTGTGACCTCTCCATCCAATACAGATGTTCTTGAGAACTTATGCCAAACCACTTCTTGCTCACTTCATGCAGGATTTGCACACAAAATAAATGTCAGCTAGGCCTGATCTGGATTTTTAATACAGCAGGGAAATACAAAGCTGAAGCCTTTGTTTTCTCTCCTCTTGAGAGGAAGTGCTTCCATGGGATTTGTTAGGCACTTGTGTATGATCTCCCTAGTGGCAATTTTTTCTCTGTTCTGTCACATGCCTTTTGCTCTCTGCTTTGGGATGCAGGCACTGCCAGTGTCCCCACGCCCCAGCCAGGGCAGGCCCTCTGGTTCCTCTGTCCCAAGCTCCAGTACTCCTCAAAACTTGCACTGGGAAGGAGCAAGGCTGTTAGCTCCTGATTCCTGTTTCAGATACCACGCAGGCTTTAACCTTTGCCTCTCCCACTTCAGAAAAAAGCTCTTGAAGAATGTAAAAGCACTGTGGTCCAGACTCACGAGGAGTTCATACCAACCACAGCAACATGAATCCCAATGCTTATTTGTGAGAAATTCCCATTTGAACATTTCTTAATTAGATTCAGGTGCACCACGTTGGGCTTCTGAGAGCCTGGCTATGCATGCAAGTTACTGAGGGCTGTTCTGAAGGATTCCTCGGGCTCCAGCACGGCAGATAATGGGGTTTATTCTTCTGTCTGGAGACAGTGCCTTTTCTGGGGCTAGAACAGAAACAGCTGGTGATTCCTGGTCATGGTGCTGCAAGAAACACACGCAGGTAAGAGTTCAGCCTTCCTTGTGAGGCATTTTAATACACTTTAACATTCCTCTAAAGGCAGGGAAGTGTTTTCCTCACTGTGTGCACTGGAGTCTCTCCTTTATTTGCCATTCAGGAGCCCAGAGTGCTGCTCACCACGCAGCTGTCTGCTGGTACAGTTCCTGCCTCCTACCTCCTCAGGCATCTTTTTCCTGTTTATACTTGTAGATCAAATGGGCCTTTGGAAAAATCCCTGATTTCCTTTTGTTCTGTGCTCTTTGTTGTGTTTCCATGCGGTCCTTGCCCCTTTGGAGATGACATGGATGGGAAATGGCTCATTGTAGCAACAGGAGACAACAACAATTGCATCACGTGAAGCAAACATCAAAGCACAGTCCACGCCAAAGAGCTGGGGGGAAAATTCATGTGTGACACTCTGACATGCTGAAGTCCAGTTTGGGAGGGCTTTTGGCAACACAAAAATGAACTGCAAGCAGTTGCCATGTTCCAGACCTTGTTTGTCCTGGTGTTTCTGTGAAGCAGCCTGGGCTGAGGACACGATGGACCTGAGCCTGTGACAGTCCTCTAGGGCCACCTGCACAGCCAGGCTTAACTGCATGGAATTGTTTAAAAAAGCAGGTCTGAAAGACTGAACCACACTGGAACCTGTCTTTCACTGAGCACTAATTAACTGACAGCCCACGGATAAAAATGAGAGCGCTTATTGTTGATGTTTATTTTCACTTTAATAAGGAATTGCTGTAGGTAGCCAGCCTGATTAAGTATTTTAACAACTCCCTTCTGAAGGTAATTAAGTTCTGCAGTGAAATGTAAGGAATTTGGCATCAAAAAACCATTAAGCAGGCAGATATTTTAAATGAATAAACAAACATAACTCTTTCCAACACACACATTCTGCTTTCTCATGATTTACATAACACAAACGACTTTGACAACATCTTTATATTGTGTTTATCTCAAAATACTGCTGAGCCAAAAGAAATCTGCATTTTGTGTTTCTGCAGCTCTAAACCTCTGACCCACTGGAGAGTTCTGCAGGCTGCAGAGCAATAGAAGTTGCCAGTGTGGGTGAAGAGCCCATGGCAAGGAGCGAGCACTGCTCTCAAAAGCACTGAACATGGAACATCTAAGTATGTGCATTGAGTTTGTTAAATATTTATCCAGATTTGTATGTGAATAATGGAAATCACATGCTAAAAGTACTTCAGCTGTCTGTAAGCAGCAACATCCACACTTCCACAGCTGGAAAGCTCTGCTTTTTAACTTCTGAAAGAGAACCTGGCTTCCCGAGTGGGCTGCTGTGCTGCCATAGCAGGCACAAGAAAACTGGCTTTGAGGACAGACTGACAATGTAAATGAAACAAAAAGGGATATTCCTGTTGTTTAAGTATTGATGTCAACAGTGTCACCCACTTCTATCTGGAATAGCAGAGAGCAAGGAAAAGGAGCCTTGTTCACTGCAGGTACCTCAAAAAGGGTAAACGACCTCACAAGGTGAGAGTGGGCTCTCACAAAGGTGAGTGTGCATCAGGGAATGTTCTCTCATCCCTGAAGTCAGCTTCTCCAAACACACCACGGCCATTTGGTCTTTAAGCAAAGGCATGCTGGCAAACAGAGACGGTGCATGAGAGCCCTGGTGCCATCTACACACCCTGCTTCCCATGGAAAGGCTTGCCGGGGAGTTCACTCCCCCTTCATCCTGCTTCCCATGGAAAGGCTTGCCGGGGAGTTCACTCCCCCTTCAACCTGCTTCCCATGGAAAGGCTTGCCGGGGAGATCATTCCCCCTTCAGACCGCTTCCCCCCAAGCCTACGGTTTTCTGGTTCTGTTGTGAAGCCCAAAATACAAGTTATGGTTCTCTGTCACAGCCACGGCAATCGGGCCAGCCTCGGCACTCAGAAAAAGGAGCTTTCCCCTCTGTGTGACTGCTGAATGTCCCTCCGGGCAGGAGGGTCACTCTCTGCCGGTGCTGCAGCCGGCTGTGCCACATCGCTGCTGGGGACAGCCTGCAGCACTGCTGAGCGCCAGCCTGCTCAGCTCCACTGCCACGGGCTCTGCACCTCCGTGGCAGCCAGGAACAGCTTATGCTGAGCTTTATTTATCATTTCATATAGTCCAAGTAAAAACATGTTTCTATAGCTCTTATGGTAAGTGCTGTGTTTCATTGCTTCGTAGTTCCATGTCAGTTTGATTAGTGAGTTAAGATGTCACAATTTCTAAGGACTGATATTTATTTTACTGCTGTGGGAGAGAGAGCATTAAACACATGTGCGTTGTGTGCATTAATTGGAAGCATTTTAAAATACTTTAAATGTATCAACACGTTTCAATGTACGGCATCCGATTGATTTGGAATTTCCCAAAATATATTCATTTGGTAAATGCAGATGCTACCGACACAAACTCAGGGCTGACGGCAGCTCACCGGGGAGCTGCCGGAGCGTGCGAGCCCTGGCTCCCAGGGCGCCGAGCGAGCCTTCCTTCGCAGGACAGCCAAGTTCCATTTCTTGTTGGACTGCTCCACCTCCCGGCGAGCCGGAATTCACCTTCCACCGGCGGGATGGGGAAATCCCCGCGAGCGGGACCGGGCTCACCGTGCCCGGGACTGTCCGGGACTGCTCCACCTCCCGGCGAGCCGGAATTCACCTTCCACCGGCGGGACGGGGAAATCCCCGCGAGCGGGACCGGGCTCACCGTGCTCACCGTGCCCGGGACACACGGACCGGGGGAGCCCCGCCAGCCCCGGGCTGGATCCCCGCTATCCCGAGTTGGATATTTATTGGGATAAGGATGGGAAGGAGAAGATAGAGCACCAATGCTGTAGGTTGCTAGCGGATCCCCGCCATCCCGGGGTCTATACCCCCGCTATCCCGAGCTGGATCCCCGCCATCCCGGGGTGTGTACCCCGCTATCCCGAGTTGGATCCCCGCCATCCCGGTGCATCCCCGTTATCCCGGGTTAGATTCCCGCTATCCCGGGGTGTATACCCCCCTATCCTGAGTTGGATCCCCGCCATCCCGGGGTGTATACCCCCCTATCCTGAGTTGGATCCCCGCCATCCCGGGGTGTATACCCCCGCTATCCCGAGTTGGATCCCCGCCATTCCGGGGTGTATACCCCCCTATCCCGAGTTGGATCCCCGCCATCCCGGTGCATCCCCGTTATCCCGGGTTAGATCCCCGCTATCCCGGGACAGATCCCCGCAGGCACGGCCGCAAGGGGCGGTGCCGTGAGGCGGGGCAAGCGCGTCCCTTCGGCTCTCTTCGGCTCTCTCCGGCAGCGCTCGGCAGCCAATCGGCGCAGCGGGCGCCTTCCCGCCTCGCCCGGCTGTCGCGTGCCGTGCGGGCTCGGTGCTGAGGGCGCGGCGGGGCCGGGGCTGTCCCGGGCCCGGCCTGCGACAGCGGCGGCGGCTCCAGGGAGGACAGAACCGTGCGGGGGCTCGGGGAGGGCGGCTTGCCGTCTGCGGGCGGGTAGGAGCAGTGTCCCCGTGCGGCCCGAGGGCAGGCGGAGGTAGGGCCGCGGCCCGGTGCGGCTCTGGTGGAGGTTTTGGCCCCACAGGCTCGAGGTGGGCAGGGAAAGCGGGCCGGGCCTGGGCCGGGACCGGGGCTGTGGGTGCAGGGGATGGGCAGGGGCGGGCGGGACCGAGCAGGCCGCAGCGCCGACACGTGCTCTGGAGAAGGGAGCTCTGCCCCTGGGGCAAGGTAAGGAACCGGCCTGAGCCCAGCCTCGGGTTACCTCGGCTGAGGCCGCACGTCTGACTGACTCACAGCTTCAGCTTTGAGGCGGCCTGTGCCCGTCCCTGCAAACCTGACTGAAGGGCCTTGCCCACGCTCCCCTTATGGCTTTGTCAGTGTGGAGATCTCCGAGTAGCCAGTTGTGCAGGGAGGGGTGTGTTCTCCTGAGCCAGTTGAAATTAAAGCAGGGCAGATGCTCTAGTGCTGCTCATAGTATTTATTGGGTTAAGGGTGAGAAGACAGAACACTAATGCTGTAGGTTGCTTTTTTTAGAAGATGACTGGAAGAGCTAGAGCCAGAGGAAGACCTCCCAGACAGACACCTCTCCCTGCTGCAGTAGGAGATGCACCTGTGAGTTGGTTTTCTTCTTTCTTTCTTCACCAGGATTTGAGATTCATACCTCAGCTACTTCCTATGTTAATATCAGGCAGATGTGTTCTTTGTTTTATGTGTGTATGCATATATTCTGCTGGATGTACCGTTAACATAGCTGGGTTATATTAAGGACATTTTATTAAGT
Source organism: Haemorhous mexicanus (assembly GCF_027477595.1). Taxonomy (NCBI): domain Eukaryota; kingdom Metazoa; phylum Chordata; class Aves; order Passeriformes; family Fringillidae; genus Haemorhous; species Haemorhous mexicanus. Next base: position 13,638,261 of record NC_082359.1, read on the forward strand.
TTCCAGTAACATGAAACTCTGATTTGTGGGATTGCTTGTGGCTTAAGGTTGCTGTTCTTCCAGCCATGATGCTTCTTAATGTAACTTATTCACTAGCCATGAAAATTAAAAAAGATATTTTTATAGAATAACTAGTCAGTCACTTGAGGTATCAAAGGGACTGTAGAAAACGGGAAGTCCATAAATTTTAGTTAGAGCTTGGAAAGAGGGGCTTTGCATTAGCTATTAGTTAAATGAATAATAACTTTAAAAGTTTCTACACTCCAGTAATTTTGAGTTTCAGGTGTAGAATAGTAACTCTACTACTTAGTATAGGACAAAAAGGGTTTAAATGTACATAACATAAACGTACATAACAGGGTTAGAGTGTGCATCACTCGTGCCTGCAGTGTGTGTTCTCTTTCAGTGAGTGCTCTGTACATCACAGGGTTAGAGTGTGCATCCCTGTGCCTGCAGTGTGTGTTCTCTCTCAGTGAGTGCTCTGTTCATAGCAGGGTTAGAGTGTGCATCCCCATGCCTGCAGTGTGTGTTCTCTCTCAGTGAGTGCTCTGTTCATAGCAGGGTTAGAGTGTGCATCCCTGTGCCTGCAGTGTGTGTTCTCTCTCAGTGAGCACTCTGTACATAGCAGGGTTAGAGTGTGCATCCCCATGCCTGCAGTGTGTGCTCTCTCTCAGTGAGTGCTCTGTACATCACAGGGTTAGTGTGCATCCCTGTGCCTGCAGTGTGTGTTCTCTCTCAGTGAGTGCTCTGTACATCACAGGGTTAGAGTGTGCATCCCTGTGCCTGCAGTGTGTGTTCTTTCTCAGTGAGCACTGTGTTCATAGCAGGGTTAGAGTGTGCATCCCCATGCCTGCAGTGTGTGTTCTCTCTCAGTGAGCACTGTGTTCATAGCAGGGTTAGAGTGTGCATCCCTGTGCCTGCAGTGTGTGCTCTCTCTCAGTGAGCACTGTGTACATCACAGGGTTAGAGTGTGCATCCCCATGCCTGCAGTGTGTGTTCTCTCTCAGTGAGTGCTCTGTACATAGCAGGGTTAGAGTGTGCATCCCCATACCTGCAGTGTGTGTTCTCTCTCAGTGAGTGCTCTGTACATCACAGGGTTAGAGTGTGCATCCCCGTGCCTGCAGTGTGTGTTCTCTCTCAGTGAGTGCTCTGTTCATAGCAGGGTTAGAGTGTGCATCCCTGTGCCTGCAGTGTGTGTTCTCTCTCAGTGAGTGCTCTGTTCATAGCAGGGTTAGAGTGTGCATCCCTGTGCCTGCAGTGTGTGTTCTCTCTCAGTGAGTGCTCTGTTCATAGCAGGGTTAGAGTGTGCATCCCCATGCCTGCAGTGTGTGTTCTCTCTCAGTCAGTGCTCTGTACATAGCAGGGTTAGAGTGTGGATCCCCGTGCCTGCAGTGTGTGTTCTCTCTCAGTGAGTGCTCTGTTCATAGCAGGGTTAGAGTGTGCATCCCCATGCCTGCAGTGTGTGTTCTCTCTCAGTGAGCACTGTGTTCATAGCAGGGTTAGAGTGTGCCTCCCTGTGCCTGCAGTGTGTGTTCTCTCTCAGTGAGCACTGTGTTCATAGCAGGGTTAGAGTGTGCATCCCCGTGCCTGCAGTGTGTGCTCTCTCTCAGTGAGCACTCTGTACATCACAGGGTTAGAGTGTGCATCCCTGTGCCTGCAGTGTGTGTTCTCTCTCAGTGAGTGCTCTGTTCATAGCAGGGTTAGAGTGTGCATCCCCATGCCTGCAGTGTGTGTTCTCTCTCTGTGAGCACTCTGTTCATAGCAGGGTTAGAGTGTGCATCCCCATGCCTGCAGTGTGTGTTCTCTCTCAGTGAGTGCTCTGTACATCACAGGGTTACAGTGTGCCTCCCTGTGCCTGCAGTGTGTGTTCTCTCTCAGTGAGTGCTCTGTACATAGCAGGGTTAGAGTGTGCATCCCTGTGCCTGCAGTGTGTGTTCTCTCTCAGTGAGCACTGTGTTCATAGCAGGGTTAGAGTGTGCATCCCTGTGCCTGCAGTGTGTGTTCTCTCTCAGTGAGCACTCTGTACATCACAGAGTTAGAGTGTGCATCCCCATGCCTGCAGTGTGTGCTCTCTCTCAGTCAGTGCTCTGTACATAGCAGGGTTAGAGTGTGCATCCCCATGCCTGCAGTGTGTGTTCTCTCTCAGTGAGTGCTCTGTTCATAGCAGGGTTAGAGTGTGCATCCCTGTGCCTGCAGTGTGTGTTCTCTCTCAGTGAGTGCTCTGTTCATAGCAGGGTTAGAGTGTGCATCCCCATGCCTGCAGTGTGTGCTCTCTCTCAGTGAGCACTGTGTTCATAGCAGGGTTAGAGTGTGCATCCCCATGCCTGCAGTGTGTGTTCTCTCTCAGTGAGTGCTCTGTTCATAGCAGGGTTAGAGTGTGCATCCCTGTGCCTGCAGTGTGTGTTCTCTCTCAGTGAGTGCTCTGTTCATAGCAGGGTTAGAGTGTGCATCCCCATGCCTGCAGTGTGTGTTCTCTCTCAGTGAGCACTGTGTTCATAGCAGGGTTAGAGTGTGCATCCCCATGCCTGCAGTGTGTGCTCTCTCTCAGTGAGCACTGTGTTCATAGCAGGGTTAGAGTGTGCCTCCCTGTGCCTGCAGTGTGTGTTCTCTCTCAGTGAGTGCTCTGTTCATAGCAGGGTTAGAGTGTGCATCCCTGTGCCTGCAGTGTGTGTTCTCTCTCAGTGAGTGCTCTGTACATAGCAGGGTTAGAGTGTGCATCCCTGTGCCTGCAGTGTGTGTTCTCTCTCAGTGAGTGCTCTGTTCATAGCAGGGTTAGAGTGTGCATCCCCATGCCTGCAGTGTGTGCTCTCTCTCAGTCAGTGCTCTGTACATAGCAGGGTTAGAGTGTGCATCCCTGTGCCTGCAGTGTGTGTTCTCTCTCAGTGAGTGCTCTGTACATCACAGGGTTAGAGTGTGCATCCCCATGCCTGCAGTGTGTGCTCTCTCTCAGTCAGTGCTCTGTACATAGCAGGGTTAGAGTGTGGATCCCCGTGCCTGCAGTGTGTGTTCTCTCTCAGTGAGTGCTCTGTTCATAGCAGGGTTAGAGTGTGCATCCCTATGCCTGCAGTGTGTGTTCTCTCTCAGTGAGTGCTCTGTTCATAGCAGGGTTAGAGTGTGCATCCCCATACCTGCAGTGTGTGTTCTCTCTCAGTGAGCACTGTGTTCATAGCAGGGTTAGAGTGTGCCTCCCTGTGCCTGCAGTGTGTGTTCTCTCTCAGTGAGCACTGTGTTCATAGCAGGGTTAGAGTGTGCATCCCCGTGCCTGCAGTGTGTGTTCTCTCTCAGTGAGCACTCTGTTCATAACAGGGTTAGAGTGTGCATCCCTGTGCCTGCAGTGTGTGTTCTCTCTCAGTGAGCACTCTGTACATCACAGAGTTAGAGTGTGCATCCCCATGCCTGCAGTGTGTGTTCTCTCTCAGTGAGTGCTCTGTTCATAGCAGGGTTAGAGTGTGCATCCCTGTGCCTGCAGTGTGTGTTCTCTCTCAGTGAGCACTGTGTTCATAGCAGGGTTAGAGTGTGCATCCCCGTGCCTGCAGTGTGTGTTCTCTCTCAGTGAGTGCTCTGTTCATAGCAGGGTTAGAGTGTGCATCCCCGTGCCTGCAGTGTGTGTTCTCTCTCAGTGAGCACTGTGTTCATAGCAGGGTTAGAGTGTGCATCCCCATGCCTGCAGTGTGTGTTCTCTCTCAGTGAGTGCTCTGTTCATAGCAGGGTTAGAGTGTGCATCCCTGTGCCTGCAGTGTGTGCTCTCTCTCAGTGAGCACTGTGTTCATAGCAGGGTTAGAGTGTGCATCCCCATGCCTGCAGTGTGTGTTCTCTCTCAGTGAGTGCTCTGTTCATAGCAGGGTTAGAGTGTGCATCCCTGTGCCTGCAGTGTGTGTTCTCTCTCAGTGAGTGCTCTGTTCATAGCAGGGTTAGAGTGTGCATCCCCATGCCTGCAGTGTGTGTTCTCTCTCAGTGAGCACTGTGTTCATAGCAGGGTTAGAGTGTGCATCCCCATGCCTGCAGTGTGTGTTCTCTCTCAGTGAGTGCTCTGTTCATAGCAGGGTTAGAGTGTGCATCCCCGTGCCTGCAGTGTGTGTTCTCTCTCAGTGAGCACTGTGTACATCACAGGGTTAGAGTGTGCATCCCCATGCCTGCAGTGTGTGTTCTCTCTCAGTGAGCACTGTGTTCATCACAGGGTTAGAGTGTGCCTCCCTGTGCCTGCAGTGTGTGTTCTCTCTCAGTGAGTGCTCTGTTCATAGCAGGGTTAGAGTGTGCATCCCCATGCCTGCAGTGTGTGTTCTCTCTCAGTGAGTGCTCTGTACATCACAGGGTTAGAGTGTGCCTCCCCATGCCTGCAGTGTGTGTTCTCTCTCAGTGAGTGCTCTGTTCATAGCAGGGTTAGAGTGTGCATCCCCATGCCTGCAGTGTGTGTTCTCTCTCAGTGAGTGCTCTGTTCATAGCAGGGTTAGAGTGTGGATCCCCGTGCCTGCAGTGTGTGTTCTCTCAGTGAGCACTGTGTTCATAGCAGGGTTAGAGTGTGCATCCCTGTGCCTGCAGTGTGTGTTCTCTCTCAGTGAGTGCTCTGTTCATAGCAGGGTTAGAGTGTGCCTCCCCATGCCTGCAGTGTGTGTTCTCTCTCAGTGAGTGCTCTGTTCATAGCAGGGTTAGAGTGTGCATCCCTGTGCCTGCAGTGTGTGTTCTCTCTCAGTGAGTGCTCTGTTCATAGCAGGGTTAGAGTGTGCATCCCCATGCCTGCAGTGTGTGTTCTCTCTCAGTGAGCACTGTGTTCATAGCAGGGTTAGAGTGTGCATCCCCGTGCCTGCAGTGTGTGTTCTCTCTCAGTGAGTGCTCTGTTCATTGCAGGGTTAGAGTGTGCATCCCTGTGCCTGCAGTGTGTGTTCTCTCTCAGTGAGTGCTCTGTTCATAGCAGGGTTAGAGTGTGCATCCCCATACCTGCAGTGTGTGTTCTCTCTCAGTGAGTACTCTGTTCATAGCAGGGTTAGAGTGTGCATCCCCGTGCCTGCAGTGTGTGTTCTCTCTCAGTGAGTGCTCTGTTCATAGCAGGGTTAGAGTGTGCATCCCCATGCCTGCAGTGTGTGTTCTCTCTCAGTGAGTGCTCTGTTCATAGCAGGGTTAGAGTGTGCATCCCCATGCCTGCAGTGTGTGCTCTCTCTCAGTGAGCACTGTGTACATCACAGGGTTAGAGTGTGCATCCCCATGCCTGCAGTGTGTGTTCTCTCTCAGTGAGTGCTCTGTTCATAGCAGGGTTAGAGTGTGCATCCCTGTGCCTGCAGTGTGTGTTCTCTCTCAGTGAGTGCTCTGTTCATAGCAGGGTTAGAGTGTGCATCCCCATGCCTGCAGTGTGTGTTCTCTCTCAGTGAGCACTGTGTTCATAGCAGGGTTAGAGTGTGCATCCCCATGCCTGCAGTGTGTGTTCTCTCTCAGTGAGTGCTCTGTTCATAGCAGGGTTAGAGTGTGCATCCCCGTGCCTGCAGTGTGTGTTCTCTCTCAGTGAGCACTGTGTACATCACAGGGTTAGAGTGTGCATCCCCATGCCTGCAGTGTGTGTTCTCTCTCAGTGAGCACTGTGTTCATCACAGGGTTAGAGTGTGCCTCCCTGTGCCTGCAGTGTGTGTTCTCTCTCAGTGAGTGCTCTGTTCATAGCAGGGTTAGAGTGTGCATCCCCATGCCTGCAGTGTGTGTTCTCTCTCAGTGAGTGCTCTGTACATCACAGGGTTAGAGTGTGCCTCCCCATGCCTGCAGTGTGTGTTCTCTCTCAGTGAGTGCTCTGTTCATAGCAGGGTTAGAGTGTGCATCCCCATGCCTGCAGTGTGTGTTCTCTCTCAGTGAGTGCTCTGTTCATAGCAGGGTTAGAGTGTGGATCCCCGTGCCTGCAGTGTGTGTTCTCTCAGTGAGCACTGTGTTCATAGCAGGGTTAGAGTGTGCATCCCTGTGCCTGCAGTGTGTGTTCTCTCTCAGTGAGTGCTCTGTTCATAGCAGGGTTAGAGTGTGCCTCCCCATGCCTGCAGTGTGTGTTCTCTCTCAGTGAGTGCTCTGTTCATAGCAGGGTTAGAGTGTGCATCCCTGTGCCTGCAGTGTGTGTTCTCTCTCAGTGAGTGCTCTGTTCATAGCAGGGTTAGAGTGTGCATCCCCATGCCTGCAGTGTGTGTTCTCTCTCAGTGAGCACTGTGTTCATAGCAGGGTTAGAGTGTGCATCCCCGTGCCTGCAGTGTGTGTTCTCTCTCAGTGAGTGCTCTGTTCATTGCAGGGTTAGAGTGTGCATCCCTGTGCCTGCAGTGTGTGTTCTCTCTCAGTGAGTGCTCTGTTCATAGCAGGGTTAGAGTGTGCATCCCCATACCTGCAGTGTGTGTTCTCTCTCAGTGAGTACTCTGTTCATAGCAGGGTTAGAGTGTGCATCCCCGTGCCTGCAGTGTGTGTTCTCTCTCAGTGAGTGCTCTGTTCATAGCAGGGTTAGAGTGTGCATCCCCATGCCTGCAGTGTGTGTTCTCTCTCAGTGAGTGCTCTGTTCATAGCAGGGTTAGAGTGTGCATCCCCATGCCTGCAGTGTGTGCTCTCTCTCAGTGAGCACTGTGTACATCACAGGGTTAGAGTGTGCATCCCCATGCCTGCAGTGTGTGCTCTCTCTCAGTGAGTGCTCTGTTGCAGTGGCTCTTTGTTCCCCCCAGTGGCAGGTCCAGCAGGGCATGCCCGGCCCTCTGCGCGGCCGGCGGCACCCGCAGCAGCAGCCACAGCACCCGCAGCAGGCACAGCAGCAGCTGCAGCACCCGCAGCAGCTCCAGCAGCTCCATGTTCCTCCAGCGCAGTCGGAAGAGCCCGGGGGCCACGGGCACCTGCGCAGCTGTGAGCCCCCCCTGCAGGAGAGGAGGCCAGAAGGTCAGAAGGGCTGGGAAATCCAGTGTCCGCAAGAGCACCTGTTCTGGAGAGAATGCAATTAAAGCATCCTTTAGACTGTATTTGTCTTTTCTTTCTTTTCAAAATGAGATTGTTACTGAGATTTGGAAGATGTTTGCTCCATAGCAAAAGCTGAAATGTAACATTTTGTGTTTACTCTTAGATTTGTTTTAATGCCTTTCAAGATTTAATTGCATTTTACATTTTTATTTGCTAATATGTGATAGTATATGTGTTATTTCTGACTTGATTGTGATTCTCGAATTTTAAACAATAGGCTTAAAGGTTTCCTCAGGACTCCAGGATTTGTCTTTAAGAGATAGGGGTGGACGTCGCAGAGATTTCCATGACCTTGGGGTAAACACTCGGCAAGCCATGGTGCACGTTCAGGAATCCAAAACTGGTATGTGTAAATTGGACTCTAGACATGTAAGCAGTTTGAAATGGAGGAGTTTCCTTTATTTCTGCTCTTAGCTTCCCCTAAAGAGCCAAGTAAAAAAAATCTTCAGAGTGTATTAGAAAAAGACAAGAAGTTGTTGCTGGTACCTGAAGAGCAGCATGGAGCATTGTCCTGGCAGCTGAAGGCTGTACAGAAAGCTCCAGAGGGCGGATGAGTGCCTGATGACAGCGAGCCGTACTCACGGGGTTAGAACAGATCAGGAACACCACTGACCTCTAATCTTTGCCTGCCTGCAGAGCTGACAGGGCTGTCTCAGTGCTGTTGAATGCCTGTGAAGTGGTAACATTTTGTAGCTGTTACCACGCTGGCTCTCTTTTCAGGTTTTTCAGGGAAAATGATCAAGCTGACCACCAACCACTTCCGGCTGACGTCGCGCCCGCAGTGGGCGCTGTACCAGTACCACGTTGGCTACAGCCCCGAGATGGAGGCGCGGCGCCTGCGCTCCGCTCTGCTCTTCCAGCACGAGGAGACCATCGGCAAGACCCATGCCTTTGATGGGTCCATATTGTTCCTGCCAAAGAAG